>NC_142134.1:27028750-27345000 GCF_024610735.1 Ursus americanus | reverse complement strand
GTTGCAGCTCTTGTCCAGAAAAACAGCACATGAAAAGTCCAGGATCTCCCCATTCCCCACCAAATTGAGGCAGATGAATACAGTTGTATTAGAAGCCACGTGTTGAAGATGGCCAAGCCACAAGGTGGAAGGACTCGCTTGTATTGGAGTTTATAAGCATTCTTTTGTGTTAAGCCACAGATTTGGAAGTTATCCTAACTAATATAGTTCTAACCTTTGCCCAGGTGCAGCTGTCCATTACCTAGTCCTGATACCCATACCACAGGGGTAGGCCCATGGATCAGGCCAGCCAGAGTATTGGTTCAGAAATGGGCGGGTTAATAAAACAAAGCCAATCAGAAACAGTCTCACCATTTTGGCTAGCACTGTTGAGAAAGAGGCACCTCACTCTGGAATTAAGCAAAAACTTAACTCGCTATGGCCTCTGATCACCATGTGAAGTGAGCCTGCCTGAGAATGAAATTGAGGCAGCCTCAATGGTATTGTAGAAGGAGAAAAGAGCCCATGATTTGAGACATGTATTTCCTGGCTCTCTCCTCAGGGTTAAAACACCGAAGGATAAGGGGTAGATACTGCCAAGAAGACCAGAATTCAAAAACAGAGCTTATGGCTTGTGCCCTGCTTCCCACGAGGAGGTTTGCCCAACACGGGCAACTACAATGAAGAAGAAACACAGCCTATTCTGTTTAAGCAGAGTGGACCAAGCAGCATTGATAACCACTCCAATCCTGCATCTTTCTTGATGACAGTGGACTCAAAAGGAAATGCAAAATTTCTTAAGAGGTATGTAAACTTGGTTCATAGTAAGCCTAACTGCTTGCAGGACAAGGTGATGGAAACTCATGGCAGAGGCTGTGGTATGAATCCATGGATTGGATAGAGAATCCTATTGAGAAGACACTAATATCCATACATTTTGAGGTAAGGGCAGAGGGAAAACAATCACACTTTGACAGAGTAGATACAAGTTGTATCACCAGTGAACCTTTCAGCCACAAAATTAGACACCAAGCAAACCATATTTCCCTCTGCAATGCCATAAAGTACTTACCTCTAGCAACCAGATAAAGTCTTAGAGGAGAGATGAGAACAGTCTAATAATAATACCTTAACCTTTGAATTCCCTGAATTTGAATAAAAAGTAATGTGGAATTAAAAACAGACTGTTAAACTGGAAGAGAGTAAGAATCTCAAAATGGCAAAGTTCCTGTTTATATTCCTGATTAGTGCATAAAATAGTACCGGTGTCAACAAATGACACAGTCTGAAATGTAAAACCAGTGAGTCTAGGTGGGATGCACAGAAATAAGTTTCCTTAGCCCTAGCTAGGAGGTTTGGCAATACCTAACATGTAGCAAGCAACAACCTGTTGAATTTTAGGTTTTAGGCAATGTCTGTACCAAGGTGGAAGTTCTAAGAGAATTGATAGGAAAACATCAGGATTTTGAAGTGTGTCTTTTAGTGAGGTCCTAAAGAAAGGGATTTACTTCAGTCCAAACTAGCTATCTGAATGCAGAAGAAAGAGAACATATTTCTAAGACACTCTTTCTCTGTGTACTCAGTAACCCATGTGCCTGAGAATTAACCTTGCATCTTGCAGATTTGGAAAACCCATATTATTTATCCTGAGCTAAAGTTAGTACAAACAAAGATAGGGAGTTGGACACCCAGTAAAAGATATAATTGGAACCCTGGAAAAAGCTTGATCCTTTATCACCTCATGCATCTCCTGCTATACTTATTCTGTCTGACAAAGGTTGACAAATTAGTCCTAATGTGAGGAGCCATTCCCGGAGATGTGACTTGGGGGCAAGGGGACAGATAAAACCTAGCTGCACCATATCCCTAAGTTCATTCTTCAGTTTAAAATTTTGGATGCAAAAGCCAAAATAGAAATACTTATGTTTAGTTGACTGGAGTATAGATAAAGAAATAGGTAGTTATATTTACTTGGCTGGAGGGTAGATGTTGCATTCCGACCCTGAAACCCATTGCTTAAGGACAGAAAACAGGTTCATATACCATCTCCATTTTTGGTTTCTAAACCACAGTTACCAAAAAGCAAGGTGGCCAGCAGCCAACTAAGATTGCAAGAGAATTGTATTGATAGAAACACCGACTGTTGCAAACAAGGGTCTGTGATTGCCTAATTCCAATGCCCTCTTTTGTGTAAGGGTTAAGGGAGCACCTTTCAGAGAGCAAACTCAAGACCACTATATTAGCCAACCAAGGACCTCATCCACTAGCTAATTAAGAGTGCCCTTTGGGTGCCTGGGTGGCACTCTTGATTTCAGCTCTTGATTTCGGCTCAGGTCATGATCTCAGAGTTGTGAGATCAAGCCCCGTGTGAGTGCCCTTAACTCACCTGGTTAAGTTTATACCACTATCTAATAAAATTATCTTTATCCTGTTGTACCACAAAGAGCTACATCCAGACCTGACCAAAAGAAATGCACATCAGAACTCTTGGTTTTCAAGCAAGATGTGATAATAGGATGAGACTTTGGCATGTTTCCCAGGAGAGTACTTCAGTTGTCCATGGGATAATTACATTGTCTTAAGCTAAGACGTTTTTGAAAGTATATGTACTGGAAGAAGCACAAGTGTAGATGCTAGGTAACCAAAGGATGGAATGTTGTGGAGAACACTCCAACACTTAAATGTCCATCTCCTCAGGAAATGCCTTTTCTCTACCTGATAAAGCTGTCAGTTATATTACTGGTTTTTTTCCCTGTCATGAACATAGGCATATGAGCCAGGCTAATCTTTCCAGTTATCTGTGAAAATTTTACTAAGGCTAGAGCTGCTGACATAACATGGAATGAGCCTATCTTACCATACAACAAAGACAAAAGAAAGCAGATATGAGCAATAGAGAGTAGAGTCCAGATGATATTTGAAATCCAGGATTGGATCCATTGTCCATTAAGTGGCCACTAAATTCTGCCTCTTCTCTCACCAACCCTTCCCACCCTTCTTTAAGCTATTTTAAGGTAGGTTTTATTCATTTGCAATTAAAATAGCATAGCCCTGACTAATGTAGTCCCCTGGGTGGTATAGTTCCATTCTTAAGAGAATCTTAGAGAACAAGGATTGAAGCGGTAATTATAGGTGCCCAACTAACACCATCATGGAGACATTCCCTCACTTGCCTTGGAGAAACTGACTTTATTAAGGAAGGTAATGATTTATGATTAATTCCTAATTTCTAAAGTCATTAGCCTCTTTTTAGTCCCTCTTTACCTGACTCTTGTGGAATTTGACATCAATTGTCAAATCCAAGGGGTCTCAATAAAATAATTCCCCTCTTCTCCTAGGTTCTGAACAATTTGAGAAGTGAAGCAAGGATGGAAATGGGGGCCAAAATATCACTTTTTTACTAATAAGATTAGGTTGATTAATGTTGCTTAGTATGAAAACCAAAAATGCCTGCCAACTTATCCCCAGAATTAGACCAATTTATACCTTCAATTCCTAGCAACACTTGACAAGGATAGCATGGAGGCTCAAATGATAATTTGGTTTCTGTGGACAACCTTGTATGTTGGAGGACAGAGCTAAACCAGACATTCTTTACAAATTCACTAATCATGTAAGTCACTCAGTCTCCTCAAGTGCAAAGAAAGACCTCAAACTAGTTGAGGTCCATTTACAGGGAGCAAACATCAGAAGCTCGAAAGATGCTTTCTCCACTAGTATCATTGACCAATCCCTACTTGAAACCCACTTCCTTTAATTTCCATGATAACTTCCTACTTGCTTTATCTCTCTAATCAGTCCTACTTAATATTCTTTATAGGCCTTTCTTCCTCTGGCTTTTAGAAGGTTAGATTTTCCCCATGATTCAGGCCATTGCCCTAGTTCTATATTATATTCTCTCCCTGAGGAATCTTATTTCAATTACCATGTTTAAGGCTAGTGAATTCATAACCCTTATCTCCAACCCCTTTAGATTCAGGGTTATCAGCAGAATTACTGTGTTTAAGTTAATGTTTCCGTAACCTTTATCTCCATCCTAACCAGATCTAAGATTACCAAATCCTATTCATTCTATGTCCTCCTATCTAATTACTTTCTTTGTCCTCACAACTACTACCTTAATTTGGCTTCTACCAGCTTTCACCCATACTATTTCAATAGTCTAATCTTTCTGCCTCTAGTCCTAGTCTACTCCCATTTTATCCTCCACATTGCCACCCGAGTTACTTCTTTACCTTGTAAAAACAATTCATTTCTGAATACAAAAACAATTCATGTTCATTGTAGAACATTTAAAAAGTGTGCTTTTTAAAAAACTTATAAGCGTATTTTAATGCCAGTAAGTATTCTCTATAATATCATTTGTATTGAATATATAATGGATATATCATTTTAATATAAGCACTGCAGAATACTAATCTATAACCAAAACTATTATATGGACATGCTATATTCTGTCATCACAGCATTTCAAAGTTCTTTGAATTTTGAATGCCTTTACATAACACACGCTTTCTTCAGTTACCCACAGTTTATACAAATTCTTATTATCCAGTGTTATTCCTTCATTTTTGTCACCTACCTGTTTTTATTTTGTTGTTGCTATTTTCTGGTGGGTTTGGGGTTTTTTTAAATTTTTTTTTAATTTTTTTTTTTTTTTTAATTTTAAGCTTTTATTGCAAAAAGAAGAGCATGGGTATCTGGGTGGCTCAGTCAGTTGAGCATCTGCCTTTGGCTCAGGTCATGCATGATCTCAGGGTCCTGGGATTGAGTCCCACATCGGGCTGCCAGCTCAGCGGGGAGCCTGCTTCTCCCTCTGCCTCTCTCTTTCTGTCTCTCATGAATAAATAAAATCTTAAAAAAAGAGAGAGAGAGCATGATCCCAGCTTGTTTGGTGGTTTTTAAAAAACCACCTGAGTGGCTCAGTCGATTAGCATCTGACTCTTGATTTTGACTCAGGTCACGGTCTCGGGGTCATGAGATTAAGCCCCGCATTGGCTCTGCAGGCTCTGCACTAGGTGTGGAGCCTGTTTAGGATTATCTTGCTCCCTCTGCCCTGCCCCCACCCCCCCAGCTCAAGCACATGCAATGTCTCTCTCTCTCTCAAAAACATATATATATTATAATATATTATCATATAACAATATATAACATATGTTATGACATATATTGTTATATATTATTATATGATATATGTATATTATATATATATACATATATATGTATATTATATATATATACATATATATGTATTGGCATTTAAGTTGAAATGGACAATTTATCCAACATAAGAATGGATTTTCATTCATCCACCTGGGATCTGTTCCCTACCTACTATGCGCTAGTCACTGTGTTAGGCAGAAAATGGTGAACAACACAAACATGGTCCTTGACACATAGTCTAATGTGAGAGACATGCAAATGAAATAACTACTAACAAGGAAACCTGACCCAGGGACTTTTGTTTGAGAGTGGGGCTTTCCTGAGAAAATAATGTTTGAACTGAGATCTATAGTAGAAATTACTTAGGTTAAAAAAAATAGAGAATATTGCTGGCCAAAGTAGTGTTTGTACAAAAGTCCTGAAAAGGGAGGTATCAGATTGTGTGAAAATAGCTGAAACAAAAAAGTGAATGGAACAATATTTGGAGGATAATGCTGGAAAAGTTAGCAAAAGCCAAATCATTCGGGGCAGTAGACCACATGAAGGAATCTGAGACAGATGTTGAGATGAAATGTGCCTCCCCTTAAATTGCTATCCATCCAATGACCCTAGTTTTCTCTTTCCTTCTTTTCAGTTACTCCTCATATGGCATGATTTTGAGATCTCTTTTGCCCCCTGATCACTTTTTTTGGAACTTATAATTTTCTTAAGTCTGCTGCTGTGGAAGCAGAACAAAGTAAATAGTTAAGCTGAGGGCTAGGGGGATAACAATCTAGCACAAATAGTAATTAACTACTGGTCACTTTAGTAGAACACAGTGGCTACACAATTCAAATTTAATTAAATGTTAGTGGGTAATGAATATATATTTTATATTTAATTTTCTTTCAAAAATATATCTAACATCTTAAAGTTTATTTAGGTTAAAATTAAAATCATACTGCTTTTTGTATGTAGTTCTAGGTTGGTAAAGGGGAATATAGGAATGGGAAAACTTATAGATTCTTGACAGCAAGAAAAAGATAGTCTGAGATTTAAAATATGGCAAGGATAATCTACAGGGAAATAATGTGCACTAACTATTGGTTATTAAACAAATAAGCTGCACACATTTAATTGTTGTTCTCCATTTTATGTTTGCTAGTTTGACAATTTTCATTCTTATAGTTTTTTTCTTATAGTTTGGAGAACTTAAAGTGGGTATTTCATAGAACAACTCCTGCACAGAGATTTGTGAGTTCCTGAGTTTTTACTTTCAAATTGAACATCAAAAGAAACATTTTCAGAGTTCAGACTGAGAGCAAGCAAGTATATTAGTAACTAGTAGAAATATTAAGAATTAGAACAATTCCTGGCATGTATCTTTCTCAGGACACACTGAGCCCATTAGAAAGTTTGGTCTGGTAATACTACACAGAATCCCAAGGAACTTATTCATTCACTCATTTATTGATTATTCTACAGAAATTTTTAACTACTATGTAATATACACTATTTAGAATGCTGAGTGTAGCTCATTAAAAGGTACATAGTTTACAAATACACTATATGCAAGAAATAGTATAATAAACCTTTGACATATAAGGGATTCTCCCAGTGACCTTGAATCCTCAAATAGGCAAATATTTTATATAACATAACTTAACCCAGAAAATAAATTATCCAATCTTTTATATTTTCACATGTAACAAAAAGTTTTAAAAATAGGCAGAGGTTCTAGTCTGGCATGTTAGGAGCTTAGAAGTGGCCACTCAATCCTAACAACAAATAAGTAAACAGCTGAACAAACTAAAAATCGACAACTCTTCTTAGATCTGTCAGAGAAGGGAGGTCACAGGGCCAATCACTGCTTCCAAAATTGAAGACACAGACAAATGGACAGAGAATCACAACTTACTGGAGGAGAAATCTTCATGGCAACCGGTGTTGGGGTAGGAAAACCCGAACTGTAATTGACAAGTTGCTGGAGGCTTAATGTGGACAAAGCTGAGAGTGTAAAACTCTAGGAGGATCCAATCGTAGGGGCTCCCATGCTTTGATGAATTTTACCTCCAGGAGCCCTACTAGGTCCTCACAGTGAATATTAGAGGAAATTTTAATACTACTGATTACTTTCAAAAATAACCATTTTAAAATACACCAGAGCATTATGTTCTTCTGAACAACGCCTGTCCTCAGAAGAAAATATTTTGCCAAAACCCAACCCGCTGGGGTTTTATCAGAGCCTAACCTAATGCCAGGTCATTCTGGCCATCCTGTCCTACGTGAGGTGGAGTGAGAAGGGTGGAGGCTAAGAAGCACTATTGAAATTCACAGTGGCACAAACTCAACAGAGACTGAGACCTAATCTTAGGACTATAGAACACTAACCATTCCCCCAACCCTATCATAGGGCAGTACTAAAGGCCTATTTATTATAGTTCCTTTTACCCAGTATATCGTGTCTACTTTCAGTGAAAACCTGCAATCATACTAAATGCTAAAAACAGTTCGAAGCAACTGAACAATCATCAAAACCAGAGTCAAATATGGCATGAATATTGGAATTATTAGGCCAAGAATTTTAACAAAAATATATGATTACATGCTAAAAGCTTTAATGGCAAAAGTAGACAACATGCAACAATAGATGGATAATGTAAGCAGAGAAATGAAAATTCTACGAAGGAATAAAAAAGAAACACCAACAGAAATGAGGAAGGCCTTTGTTGGATTCGTAAGTAGGCTGAACTCAGCTAAAGAAAGAATTACTGAGCCCAAGGATATGACAATAGAAACTTCCAAAACTGAAAAACAGAGAGGAAAAAAACTGGAAAAAATAAAAAACAGAACAACATATCCAAGAACTGTGGGACAATTACAAAGGGTGGAAAATGCATGTAATGGGAATACCAGGAGAAAAAAGAGAAAGCAACAGAAGTAATATTTGAAGCATTGATGACTGAGAAAGTTCCCCAGATTAATGTCAGACACCAAACTACAGATCCAGGAAGCTCAGAGAACACTAAGCAGGATAAATGCAAAAAAACAACTGCAACAACAACAACAAAAACTATACCTAATCATACCATATTCAAACTGAAGAAAATCGAAAATAAAGTCTTAAAAGGAGCAAAGGAAAGAAATATCTTAACTACAGGGGGGCAAAGATAAGAGTTATGTTCACCTTCTCCTTAGAAGCCATGCAAGCAAAAAGAGAGTAGGGTGAAATGTTTAAAACATTGAGAAAAAACACCCCCACCAATCTAGAATTCTGTACCCTGAAAAATTATCCTGCAGAAGTGGAGAAACACTTCCTTAGACAAATAAAAATTGACAGAATGTGTTGCCAGTAGATCTACCTTGTAAGAATTGTTTAAGAAAGTTCTTCAGAGAGAATGAAAATAATATAGACCAGAAACATGGATCTGCATAAAGAAATTCATTGGAGAATGAATTGAAAGGAAAACAAAAACATTTTTCGTATTCTTGATTGATCTAGCAGTTAATGGTTGGTTCAAAATAATAATACCAACAAAGTATTTGATTATATATACTAATGTGTAGGTGTGTGTATGGATGTGCATATGTGTGTGTGCGTGTGTGTGTGTGTAAGCTTGTGTATAAGTGAAATGAACAACAGAAATGATACATGGGATGGGAGGGAGGAATTAAGAATATTTTGTTAAAAGGTACTCACACCACCCATGAAGTGGTATAGTGTTATTTGAAAGTGGGCTTGGATTGGTTGTAAGTATATGTTGGAAATTTTAGGAAAACCACTAAAAAAAGAAAAAAAAACTTAATTGATATGCTAAGACATGAGAGAAAATGGAATCAACTGAAATGCACAATTAACACCACAAAAGACAGAAAAAGTGTGGAAGACAAAATAGAAACGAAGAAAAAGGGCAACCAGTAGAAAACAGTAGCAGATGTGGTTAATATTACTCCAACTATATCAATGATCATTTTACTTTTTTAGATAAAAAACATTTTAATTTTAAAATATTCTTTCTATATTATGATTTTTATTTCAAAATATTTAATCTTTAATTTATGATTACCCATTATTTCCCCCTCACTCCTTTCTTTAAAATTAAAAAAAGTTATTGAAGTATAATTAACATACAATATATTAGTTTTCAGTGTATAACATAATGATTAATAATTCTGTACATTACTCAGTGCTCACCACAGTAAGTGTAGTCATCCTCTGTCACCAAGCAACATTATTACAAACTGATTGACTGTTTATATCTTTGTGACTTATTTATAACTGGAAGTTTGTACCTCTTAATCCACTTTATCTATTTCACTCATCCCCCCACCCATCTCCCTTCTGGCAACCACCAGTTCATTCTCTGTATTTAGGAGTCTGTGTCTTTTTTTCTTTGTTTTCTTTTTTTTAATTCTACATATGAGTGTAATCATATGATATTTGACTTTCTTTGACTGACTTATTTCACTTAGCATTATATCATCTAGGTCCATCCATGTTGTTGCAAATGGCAAGATCTCATCCTTTTTCATAACTGAGTAATATTCGTGTGTGTGTGTGTGTTGTGTGTATACCACCTCTTTATTCATCTATGGATGGACACTTGGGTTGCTTCCATATATTGACTATTGTATAACTACTTAAGGCACATATATTTTTTTATGCCAAGGCAAATAAATTTTCAACAACAGGAGAGTGAAAGGTAAAAAACAATAATGCTTCAATAAACAGAGGTGCATATATCTTTTTGAATTATTGTTTTCATTTTGGGGGAGTTAATACCCAGTATCAGAGTTACTGGATCATATGATATTTTTATTTTCAATTTTTGAGGAGTGTCCATACTGTTTTCTACAGTGACTGCATCCCCACCAACAGTGCATTAGTGTTCTTTCTCCACATCCTCACCAACAAGTGTTGGTTTTTGTGTGGTTTTTTTTTTAACTCTAGCCATTCTGACAGGTGTAAGGCAATATCTCATTGTAGTTTTGATTTAAATTTCCCTGATGATTAGTGATGTTGAGTGTCTTTTCATGTGTCTGTTGGCCATCTGTGAGTCTTCTTTGGAAAAAAGTTGTTCAGGTCCTCTGCCCATTTTTAACAGATTATATGGGGGGGGGTTCAGTTGTCTAAGTTCTTTATGTATTTATATATTTTGGATAATACCCCTTAGTGGACAGATCATTTGTTAACATACAGTGTTATATTAGTTTCAGTGTACAAAATAGTGATTCAACAATTCCTTACGTCACCTGGTGCTCATCACAACAAATGCACTTCTTACAGAGTCAAATTTATTGATATGAAAATTTTAATTTAATAATGCTTTTGGAGTAGTTATAATCATTTGTTTGTTTGAGTGACTGAAATGTGTTTTCACTGATGGACAATGTTAAGTGGATTTGAGATCACAAGTTCCTTAGCAAAATGTAGAGGAAGGAATAGAAAGACTTAAAGAAATAGGAAAACTTGAATGGATTTATCATGTTCACTCTTTCTCCTACTCTCCACTGTCTCCCAGAAAGGCCCAAAGGATACACCTTTCAGCAAGATATTGAGAAGGCAGTGGTGAAAGGGTCAACAGTCTTAAAAAGCTCAGCACTCTAGTATCTTTCATCTAGGGTCAAAAAAATTTTTTAAATGCTGTTGAGGATCTATAAAAAGGCTCTCTATTTTTTTTTTTTTAAGTAGGCTCCACATGTGGTGTGGAGCCCAATGCAGGGCTTGAACTCAGGACTCTGAAATCAAGACCTGAGCTGAGACCAACAGTCATACACTTAACCAACTGAGCCACCCAGGTGCCCCAAGGCTCTTTGAGTTTAATAAAAATGATGTCATCCCACAGTAACACAGATCAAGTTACAGCATTTAAGAAATAGAGGCAAGGTAGGTATGATTTCCATAAGTGTAAGAACACAGTGATATTGAGAATGAAAGGATCTTTGGTAATGGCAAATTGCCCATGAAGTTCCTTAGGGTTTAGATAGATAGGCAGATCACAGGAATAACCAGGATTGCCACATTGCACATAGCTCTTAGCAACATTTACATTGTAGTCTAGACAGATGGAGTTTCCTGGATCATAAGACCCCCTCCAATGAGAATTATGAGCCTGTGAATTGTGCAAAATGGTGGCCCTGATGTAACTTAAAAATTGAAAATTGCAGCTTCTTCCCTAATCTCTAGATCTAAGAACCACGAGGAGGGGTCACATGAGCAAGATATGTGTATCACAGGTACATGGTGTAAATCTTTCTCCTTACTTTCTATAAGGAACCCATGGACATTCACTAATGCTTCACCCTATTTCTTCAGCTCTGTCTCCATCCACATTCTTGCTATGTCCTTACCGTAGCCAGAGTGTATTTTCCTGCCCCCTCAGCAGTATGACTCGCTTGGCCAATGTGGTATAGATGGAAGTACCATTGTGCCAATTCTGAACCTACGCAAGCAGTTACACACATTTACTTGACTTCTTGCACTTTTATCACTGTCATGAGAACATATCCCAGCTACTTCACTGATCCAAGAGGAAAGAGACAGTGGAAGAAACCCACACCAGCAAACCTGTAGCATAAAGCAGAACTAACCTCAGCTAAACTACAGATATAGGAATAAGCCCAGCTGAGATCACCAGACCTACCCAGGCAAATCTTTTCACACTTACCACTAAAAAAGAACATCACCAGTGGGCCTTTTTGGATTTTTGAAGATATGTATGGCATTTGTGTATGCTGTCCAGCCTATTTAATCCAGCCTAGAGCAGCTGACCCATGCATGGATGTAAGCAGGAATAAGTGTATAAACCACTGAGCAATTTGGGAGCAATTTGTTAAGCAGCAATAGTGGATCAATACTATGCCTGTGCACTGGGAAGAGGAAACTATTCAGGAATTTACTGGGCACTGACTCGTAGCATATTTGAATCCCCAGGATTTGAAATGCCACTATGATTTACCGATCAGAATGGTTGCTTATGGAAGTCAGGTGATTAATATAGTTTGCGCTTGAGTCTGCCTCATGATGACTCACAAACTCATCCTCTTGTTAATTCTCCAGTTCTTTTATGGACATATTTAATATTGTAGGAATACCAGGATTGCCTTCCTAACCTGTAGAATGTGGACAGTTAGGAAGGCCAAATGGAAGCCCCTGGAACTATTCTCCCCAACAAAATTAGTAAAGCTGCATTCCTGGGGAAGTTGCAGGATTAGTGCTACCATAAAAGACTTGAAAGGTATAGTGCCAGTGATTTCTTTCTATTCACATTTATCTATCCCCTTCGGCCTATGTACAAACAGATGAATCCTGGAGAATAACAGTAGATTACTGTAAATATAATCAGGTAGTGACTTTAGTAAGAGTTGCTATCCCTGATATGGCTTCTTAAATAAAGCAAATCAACACAACTTCTAGCAGTTAGAATAAGGCTATACTAATCTGGCTCCCCCCCCCCCATCTCGGTAAGAAGAGATCCCCAGAAGGTGCTTGTTTTTTACCTTGTAGAAACACAACTTTATTTTCATTGATCTATTTTAGCTCTCCAGCTCTGGCTTACACATTATTCTGCAGATACCTTTCCCATTGCACTATCTCATAATCTCACATAACATCACACTGGCCAACTACTTTGATGACGTGCTCATTGGACTTAGTGACTAGATTTCAGAGAATGGGAGATGAATTCCAATGAAAATCCAGGTAACTGTGACCTCACTGAAATTTCTGGGGATCAGGCTGTCTTGAGCATCTTAAGATATTCTCTTCAATGAAATAGGAAATGTTCTGTACCTTTTACCCATATCAGTAAGAGAGAGAACACCTGATGAGCCTCTGAATTCTTTTTAATTAGCATATACTACAATTGGATGTACTACTTCAATCTCTTTAATGAAAGTTACCAACTTTGAAAGGTCCTCAAAAGCAAGAGAACTTTCTAGCTGGCCTATGCTGTAGCATGGCCAGTGATTAAGTGTCAAAAAAAGATCACAGATCAAGATGCTCTTTGGAGCCTGTGGACAGCCCCATTGGGAGAATCACAATGTAGGCCTCTGGGGCTTTGAATCAATGCCATATGATTAACTACTCTCCGTTTGAGGAACAGTCCCTGGCTTGCTTTGTGAGCCTTGGTAGAAACAACACCTTACCATGAGAATTTAAGGCCTTGGGGTCTTGGATGACCATCACAAACTGGGTTTTATGTAACCTAACAAGCTGTGACACTGAATACATGCAGAATCGCTGCAAAATCAACTGAAAGTGACATACAGAAGATTGGAACAAAGCTAGTCCTGAAGCTACTGGTAAATTTCTCAACCAAGTAGGTGGTTCACATTACCAGATGCCTACCGTTTCTATATTGCCACCATTCCATCAACCCATACTTGTGACTGCATGGGGAATTCTCTATTACCATTTGACTTAGGAAGTAAAAATTCAAGCCTGGTTTGCGGATAGTTCTAGAAAATGAGCCGGCCCCTGCCAGAAGCAGAATGCTGTAACATTACAGTCGTTCAGAGATGACTGAAATACACACAGAAGGGGAAATTCCCCAGTGGGAAGAACTTTGATCAGTGTATCTCCTTTACCAATTTGCTTACTTTGTCCAAGCAATGTCTTATGCCTATTTATGGACAATGGTTAATAGTTTGGCTGGACAGACAGGGAAATGGGAAAAACAAGACTGAAAGATTGAAGGATAAATAAACTTGGAGAAGCAATATGCAGATGGAACTCCTGAAGTAAAAAAGTGTGAGGATACTTTTATCTCATGTAAATACCAACAACAACAACAAAAGAGGCCACCTGCAGAGGTTTATCATTAATTAGGTAGCCAATATAACCTCTTGTGTGACTACCAGTTAGTTAGATTCTTTCCCCAGTTAGGCAGCGCTTGTTCAATGGTTCCCTGAATAAAGTACCATGATGGCAGAGATAGAAGTTATTTATGACCTTAGAACAACATGGATTTCTCTACTGCAAGGTTGACCTGTCTATTGCTATAGTTGGGAGCCTAATCTCCCAGCAGTAGAAAGCCAGTGCTGTACACTTGAAACATCATACACCAGGGGAACCAGTCGGCCTCTGGTGATAGGTTGATTTTATTTGACTTCTTCCATCATGGAGGTAGCATTAATTTGTCCTCAGAGAATGGGTCATTATTGTGCAGCTGTATTTGTCTTTCTTGCTTGCCATACTTCCTCTAGCAACACTATATATAGAATGCCTTATTTCCCATTAGGGAACCTCACACAGCATTGTATCTGACCAAAGAACTAGTTTTACTGTAAATGAACTAAGGCAAAAAGATAACAACCATGTGATCACTGGTTTTAATGGTTTATAAACCCATGGGATTACTGAACTATAAAGCAATGACTTTATAGAATGGTGGAATGATCTATTGAAGAACTCATTTGTGATACATGGAATAAGTTGGAAAATACTGTCCTACAAGATTCAAATACTGTTTCTCCTAATAACGGAGCACATAGGTCTGAAAACAAAGGAGCAGCAGTGGATGGCATCAGTCACTATTAAACCTAATGGCTGGAGGGAGTATATAATTTATTGGCCGGCCTTAGACACTTTTAACAATGAAATAGAGCATCAAAAAATTAAAATTACATAATAATTTAAAACATATATTAACTGACAAAATAGTTTTATTATATTGGTGACCCTATAAAATAGACTGTTTAAAAACTATTTTCAAAAATAAATCTGAGCTACCCTATGATCCAGCAATTGCACTACTGGGTATTTACCCCAAAGTACAGACGTAGTGAAGAGAAGGGCCATATGCACCCCAATGTTCATAGCAGCATTGTCTACAATAGCTAAATTGTGGAAGGAGCTGAGATGCCCTTCAACAGATGACTGGATTAAGAAGATGTGGTCCATATATACAATGGAATATTACTCAGCCATCAAAAAGAACGATTACCCAACATTTGCAGCAACATGAATGGGACTGGAGGAGATTATGCTGAGTGAAATAAGTCAGGCAGAGAAAGGCAATTATCATATGGTTTCACTCATTTATGGAGCATAAGAAATAGCAGGAAGATCGGTTGGAGAAGGAAGGGAAGAATGAAGGCGGGGATAATCAGAAGGGGGAATGAACCATGGGAGACTATGGACTCTGGGAAACAAACTGAGGGCTTCAGAGGGGAGGGGGTGGGGGACTGGGATAGGCCGATGATAAGTATTAAGGAGGGCACATATTGCATGGTGCACTGGGTGTTATATGCAAATAATGAATTGTGGAACACTACATCAAAAACTAAGGATATACTGTATGGTGACATAACATAATAAAAATTATTATAAAAAAGAAAAAAGATAAATCTGGATACACTAGAGAAAAATAAAAACAAACCGCTTAATACTGATTATCAGTATATTAAAAATAATGACCAATAATTATTCTATACACATTCATGCATTTTAATCTGTTTACTGACTTCATCTGTCTCTTATACCATTTTTTTTTACTTCTGAAGAATATATTTTTTCCAACTTCACTGAAATATAATTGACATATAGCATTGTGTTAAGTTTAAGGTATATAACATGATGCCTCAGAGAGGAGGGGGGTGGGGGAATGGGATAGACCGGTGATGGGTAGTAAGAAGGGCACGTATTGCATGGTGCACTGGGTGTTATACGCAACTAATGAATCATCGAGCCTTACATCGGAAACCGGGGATGTACTGTATGGTGACTAACATAATATAATAAAAAATCATTAAAAAATAAAAAATAAAAATAAAAATAAAAAAAGGTATATAACATGATGATTTGATACACATATATACAGATTCTTCTCAATTTATGATGGGGTTATGCTCAGATAAATCCACCCTAAGTTGAAGATGTTATGAGTCGAAAATGTATTTAATACACCTAACCTACCCAACATCATTGCTTAGTCTAGGCTGCCTAAAATGTGCTCAGAACACTTCCTATGAGCCTACAGTTTGGCAAAATTATCGAACACAAAGCCTGTTTTAAAATAAAGTTTTGAATAGCTCATGTAACTTATTGCATACTGTACTAAAAGTGAAAAGCAGAATGGCTGTATTGGTACAGAATGATTGTAAGTGTACTGGTGGTTTATCCTCATGAATACATGGCTGGCTGATGGGAGCTGTGGCACGCTGTCACTGCCCAGCATCATGATAGAGTACTGTACTGTATATCACTACCCGGGGGAAAAAATTGAATTCAAAATTTGAAGTATAAGGTTTTCACTGAATATGTATTGCCTTCATACCATTGTGAAATCAATGGTATAAAATCGTAAGTTGGAGACTGTCTGTATTGCAAAATGACTACCACAATAAAGTTAAATAACATCCCCATCACCTCACATTATTACCTTTTTTTGTTGTTGTTGGTTGTGATAACATTTAAAATCTACTCCCTTTAGTAACTTTCAAATATATACTATGTTATTGTTAAATATAGCCACATGCTGTACATTAGATCACCAGAATTTATTTATCTTACAACTGGAAGTTTGTACCCTTTGACCAACATCTCCCCATTTTCCCCTACCCCCAGGGCCTGGTGAAGAATATATTTTAATATGGTGCAATGTTTGTAATTTTTAATAAAAATATCTCTAAACTTCTTTAACATTGTAGTTAACAAATGTAAAATTGTTGGTGCTCTCAATTGACGGTCTTCCATTGACCTTAGTATTTTTATTTGGGAATATACTCTCTCTATAGGTTAATATGGGTACCTGGTAAAATCAGAGCAAATTATTCCAAATGGAGTATATTCTCAAGATATATTTTGTTTTATTAAATATAAAAATATTTCAGCCCAAATGTTTACAGTTACTGTCTTTTTTTGCTTTCCTCATCGTATCTTTCTTTGACCAATATTTTTATAAGACAAAACTCATCAAATAAATGATCTCTATTTTATGGTTCTTTGAATATTATATTGAATTTAGATGTTATACAATAGTAGGCAACTTCTCAATTTCACTCCATTCTTGTACAGAATATAAATTTATGCAAATAAAAATAGAGACTCCACAGAGGAATCTTTTCAGAAGTCAAGGTTACTTGTTTCCTATCACCACTGTAATAAATTACCACAAACCCAGTGTCTTAAAACAACACAAATTTATCATCTTACAATTCTGGAGGTCAGAAGTCTGAAATGGGTTTCTCTGGGCTAAAATGCCAAGATATTGGCAGAATTGCATCCCTTCCACATGTTCTGGAGGAATTCTGTTTACTTGACTTTTCTAGCTTCTAGAGGTTGCTTGAATTCTTTGGCTTGTGGCCTCTTCATCTTAAGAGGTATCCCTCCAACCTCTGTCTCCATTATCTTATCTTCTCTGACTCTCTTTCTCTTCTATCTTTTTAAAGACCCTTGGATTATTACGTTGGGCTCATGTGGATAATGCAAGATAGGCTCCACATCCCAGGAACCGTAACTTAATCATATCTGCCCAGTCCCCTTTGCCATGTAACATTACATATTCATAGGTTCCTGAGATTAGGATGTGACTAGGAGTGTTTTCAAATGTCTGGGTCATATGGTAGGTGTATGTTTACCTTCTAAAAATGGGCAAAATACTTGACTAGACAATTCACTAAGGTATATGGGTGGCAAATAAGCACATGAAATAATGTTCTATTTTATATAGAAATACAATTGATTTTCATATATGAATCTGATATCCTGCAACCTTGCTAAACTCCCATACTAGTTCTAGTAATTTCTTGTCTTCACAGAAATCATGTTGTCTGTGAATAAAGGGAGTTATATTTCTTTTCCAGTCTGGATCTTCCTTTCTTTTCCTTCCTTCCTTCCTTCCTTCCTTCCTTCCTTCCTTCCTTCCTTCCTTCCTTCTTTCCTTCCTCCCTCCCTTCCTTCCTTCCTTCTTTTTTTCTTTCTTCTTTTCTTTCTTTCTTTCTTTCTTTCTTTCTTTCTTTCTTTCTTTCTCTTTTTCTTTCTTTCTTTTATTATATTATTATGTTCAATTAGCCTACATATAGTACATCATTAGTTTTTGATGTAGTGTTCAATGATTCATTAGCTGCATATGACACCCAGTGCTCATCACAACACATGCTTGCATTCCCACCAACAGTGTAAGAAGGTTCCCTTTCTCCACATCCTTGCAAACATTTTTTGTTTCCTGTCTTGTTAATTTTTGCCATTCTAACTGGTGTAAGGTGGTGTCTCATTGTGGTTTTGATTTGTATTTCCCTGATGACAAGTGATGTTGAGCATTTTTTCATGTGTCTATTGGCCATTTATATGTCTTCTTTGGAGAAGTGTCTGTTCATGTCTTCTGCCCATTTCTTGACTGGATTATTTGTTTTTTGGGTGTTGAGTTTGATAAGTTCTTTATAGATGTTGGCTACCAGCCCTTTATCTGTTGTCATTTGGAAATATCCTCCCATTCCATAGGTTGCCTTTAATTTTGTTGACTGTATCCTTTGCTGTGCAGAAGTTTTTATCTTGATGAAGTCCCAAAAGTTCATTTTTGCTTTTGTTTCCCTTGCCTTTGTTGATTTTCTTTGCTGTGTGGAACCTTTTTAGTTTGATGTAGTCCTGCTTGTTTATTTTTGTATCTGTTGTCCTTACTTTTGGTGTCAAATTTAAAAAAAATAGCCAAAACCAATGTTAAGGAACTTTCTCACTTTTCTTTTAACATTTTAAATTTCAGTTCCTTCATTGAAGCCTTTATACAGTTTGGGGTTTTTTGTTTTGTTTTGTTTGTTTTGTTTTTGTTTTGTTTTTTGTATTGCGTAAGATAAAGGTTCAATTTTATTCTTTGCATGTAGATATCCAGTTTTCCCAGCACCATTTATTGAAGGACTATCCTTTCCCTATGGTGTATTTTTAGTGACTTCGTAAAAGATCAGTTGACCATATATGTGTGCTTTTATTTCTGGGTTCCTAATCTCAGAAGAAAAGATTTCAGCTTTCGTCTTTGAGTATGTTGTTAGTTATGGGCTTGTCATATATGACTTTTATTATATTCAGGAACGTTCACTCTATGCCTAATTTGTTGAGAGGATGAAAAGATGTTGAATTTTGTCAAATGCTTTTTCTGTATCAATTGAGAATATCATGATTTTTATCCTTTATTTTGTTAATGTAGTATATCACATTTAATTAATTTATTGGTGTTGAACCCTCCTTGCATCCCAGGGATAAATCCCACTTGATTGTGGTGTATGATTCTCTTAATATTTTGTTGCATTTGTTTGTTAGCATTTTGTTGAGAAGTTTTGTATCTATATGCATCAGGGATATTGGTCTTTAGTTTTCTTTTCTTGTAGTGTTCTTATCTGGCTCTGGAATCCGAGTGATGTTGACCTTGTAAAATGAGTTTGGGAGGGGTCCCTTCTCTTCAAGTTTGGTAGAATTCACCAGTGAAACCATCTGGTCCCTGGCTTTTCTTTGCTGGGTAGTTTTTGATTATTCATGCAATCTCCTTACTAATAATTGGCCAGTTAAAATTTTCTATTTCTTCATGCATCAGTCTTCATAGGTTGTTTCTTTCTGAGGATTTATCCATTTCTCCTAGGTTACCCAATTTGTTAGTGTATAATTACTAATTATTAATGGTATATGATTATTAATAATGTTTTCTTATGATTCTTAGTATTTCTGGGCTATCAGTTGTAATGTCTCCTCTTTCATATATGGTTTTATTTATTTGAGTCTTCTCTCTTTATCTTAGTCTAGTTAGAGTTTTGTCAATTTTGTTTATCTTTTCAAAAACCAGCTCTTACTTTTTTATTGATATTTTCTATTGTTTTTCTGGTCTGTATTTTATTTATTTCTGCCCTGATCTTTGTTATTTCCTTCTTTGGCTAACTTTGGACTTAGTTCTTATTTTTCTAGTTCCTCAGGTTAGGTTGTTTGTGATCTTTCTTTCTTTTTTTTTTCTTAATGTAGACATCTATCACTATGAATTTCCTTCTTACAAGTGTCTTAGCTACCTACCATAAGTTTTGCTGTGCTGTGTTTCCATTTTCACTTGTTTTAAGATATTTTTAAATTTCTCTTTTGATTTCTTTTTTTGAACCATTGGTAATTCAGGAGTGTATTGTTTAATTTCCACTTTTATTAATTTTCCAGTTTTCTTCTGTTACTGATTTCTTGTTTTATAATGTTGCAATTAAAAAAGAGGCTTGATACGATTTCACTCTTCTTAAGTTTGTTAAGACTTGTTTTGTGGCCTAAGACAAATGTTCCATGTGCACTTGAGAAAAATGTGTATTCTTCTGCTATTGGATGCAATGTTCTGTGTATCTGTTAGGCTTATCTGTTCTATAGTGTAGCTCAAGTCTCATATTACTTTGTTGATTTTCTGTCAAGATGATCTACCCATTGTTGAAAATGGAAGCTTGAGTCCACTACTATTTTGTGTTGCTGTCTATTTGTCCCTTCATATCTGTTAATGTTTGCTTTATATATTTAGGTACTCCGGTGTTGGGTGCAGGGCAAGTGCAAGGTTGGGGGGAGGATGGCAGCCCCAGTTCTGGGGAAGGACAACAGTGGTTTCTTTGTGGGAGGGAGGTACAGCAACATCTCCCTTTCTGGGAGGTCCCTGGCTACTATGGCTTTTGGTCACCTCAATGAAAAAGATATGGGTGTCCTATGTGGACTAGGACACTGGAGTCTGTGTTGATAAACACTAAGGGATCCTCTGCTCTGAAAGCTGCAGGGAGTTCATAGCTGTTGCAAGGACTGCTGAGATAATCAGCAGCAAGAGTTCCCAGGATCCTCCACAGAGCTGGCCATTAGGGACAACAGTGGCACCTGCCACTGTAGAGTTGATACTGATAGTCTCCATCCTTCTTAGTTCTTAACTACTTCTAGATGTCTCAGCTGTGCCAATCTTACCAGTGATCCTTTCTGTATAATTACTCCCTGTTTTTGTTTTTGTTTTTTGTGTGTTTTTTTTTTTTTTTGCTCCCCTAAATTGCTATAGGTTTTTAATTTGACTCTGAGCTCCCCCAGGGCTGTTTTCATTTCTGGATTGCTATATAACTGTTGTTTTATGTAGAGAGAGTGCTGTTATCTTCTACTCCATCATGTTGCTAACATCCCTCTCCAGGAAAAAGTCTTTATATTTCCGCATGTAGTTACCATTTCTGGTGCTCTTTATTCTTTTATGTGGATTTAGATTTCCATTTGGTATTGTTTTCCTTTTGCTTGAAGGACTTCCTTTACTATTTCTTATAGTGCAGGTCTCCTGGTGATTAATTCTTTCATTTTCTTTTTTATGTCTGAAAAAGTCCTTATTTCATCTTTGTTTTTGAAAAATATTTTCCCAGGGTAAAGAATTCTATGTTGGTTTTTACTTTTCTTTCAATACTTTTAGGATGTTATTTCCACTATCTTCTAGCTTGAATTGCTTCTGATAAGAAATTTACTCTCAACTTTATCTTTAGTCTCCTTTATATGATAGTCTTTTCCCTCTGGCTGCTTTTAAGATTTGCTTATTATTACTAGTTCTAAGAAATTTTGCTGCTAACCTGTGTTAGCTAGGTCCAGAACAACATTTAGTCCATAATGAAATATTACCCACCACTGAGGCAAGATTCTTCTTAGTATCCTATCTGATGTCTTCTAAAATATAAAGCTTTCCACTCTGGCTGTTGGAAACAGGCACTATCCTAGTTCCTATGTGAACTATGAATACTGTTTTCTCTAATCCTTTTGGGTGATTTCTTCCCCCAGCCTCAGGCAGCTTCCTCACACACATGTGCTAATGAATACTTATCTGAATACTGAAGAGGCACTCTCTGCAGACCTCTAGAATTCTTTCTCCATGCAGTTCTCTACTTCCCAGTACTATTCCTGCCACTTCTAGCCTACTTGACTTCCTCAGACTCCCAGGTCCTTCTCCTCAACTCAGGGTTATTCCTCCCTGCATTGCAGCCTGAAAACTTTCTTGAGGCAGTAAGCTGGGGCTATGGTACAGCTTACCTTATTTTGTTCTCATTTGACAGGGGATAAATGTCTTTCATTGACTGATAACCAATATCTTGAAAGCCATTGTTTTATAAATGTTATCTATTTTTCTGGTTATTTCAGGCAGAAGGGTAAATCTAATCGTGGTTACTCATCTTGACCAGAAGCAAAAGTCCAGAGTGGTTTTTTTTTTCATAAAGGGAAAATCTTTTCATATTATGTTACTCATAAAACCTATTAATGGCTTCTCACTGTTCTTAGGATAAAGTCCATAATCCTCAACAAGGTCTTCAAAATCTGGCTGCTTCTAGGTTATTTTGTGCCCTTACTCTCCCCTTACTATTTTTGTTCTAGTTTGCTCAAACTCAGTGGACACTTCTACCTCTCCTTCCCCAGCCTTTACTCCATACTTTGTGTGCTCCCTTCACCTAGATAACTCATACCTATAAATCAGTTTGTCTTGAATGCCATTTTTTTTCCAGTAAAACTGTCTTTGGCTTCTTTCAATAAATTATGTTTTAGTGATTACCCCCATAGGCCTAGAGATCAACATTAAGGAGATACTCTCTAATTTATCAGGGTATTATGTTAAATATTTCTGAGGGTCTTTCCAATTTTAAATTTCCATGATTTGATATAATGTACTTTCTTTAGAAACAAATACACCATTTTGAAAACTATCTTACTTATTAAGATTATCGTATTTTATTACATTTAATTTTAGAATTATTGAATGGGAGCTGGTAGAATATAACTTCTCAGGAAGGCTATTTTTTTTTCAAGATTTTATTTATTTATTTGACAGAGACAGGTAGTGAGAGAGGGAACACAAGCAGGGGGAGTGGGAGAGGAAGAAGCAGGCTTCCCGCCGAGCAGGGAGTCCAATGCGGGGCTTGATCCCAGAATGCTGGGATCATGACCTGAGCCAAAGGCAGACGCTTAACGACTGAGCCACCCAGGCACCCCTCTCAGGAAGGCTTCTTTGAATGAGGTTAAACCTTGCCATACCCACTGCACCTCACCAACAATTTGTTATTATTTCAAATTCAATATATTGATTAGTATTATCAACACCAGAGGGGTAATATAAAATCAATTGCATTCCTCAAGAAAGTTAAGATTTATTTAGTAAAATAGGGCTCACATACAGGAAACAACAAGGAATTGACTAAATAATTATAAGATAATAACTAAATAACTATATATTAAGTTGTATATTCTGTAAGTCCTGCCCTTGCTACTCCAAGAGTGGGCAGATTTAGGGCAGGTTGGGTAGAGATATCAGCCACTCAAATTTAAGCTAGAGAAGGGACTCCAGAAGCACTAAGTATCATGTAGCTTATTTAATTATCTGGAATAGCTAGAAGAAAAAGGAGGTGACCCCTGCATAAACACCCAGGCTTTCCTTCTCAAGGAAAGGAACACTTTCCCAGGGTTTTCTCTGATATCTATCAATTCTCTTTGATTGGATGTTCTAGTCCACCTCTTTGCCTTACATCAATCATTTATGGCCATGGCCCCAGGCATTTGTCTACTCTGATCTGTTCACTATGATTGTTTTGTACACAACTCCCTGGTTCCTAATCTGCACCCATTCATTCCATAGACTATCTAACCTCTGACTGTGGCTCCATTCCCAGTTCTCCTGTCCTTTGAACTAGACTTTGGTATTTGGTTTCCTCTTTCTGATTCTTGGCTTATTCTCAAAAGTGTGTTCTAATGATCATTCCCACTTCAAACGACTTAATTATTCTGTAGGGACTCAACCCCTGTTTCTGTAGGAAACATAACGGTCATTTTTGGTCATGGAGCAATACCTCAACCAAAACCACTGGACTTTACATGGGAGGTTAACATCAGTGGTTGTTCAGATGTGTTTTTCTCTACTAAGTACTATCTCCACCAGATGAAGTACCAGGGCTAGCTATAATAATGGCAAAGTCCAGATCATTTCCTACTGTGTATTTTGGCTCCTTGTCTCTGGCAGTTGGGGTAAGTTGCAAAGCATTGGGTTTAGAGTGGAGTTCTAGTGTCATGTGTATAGGGATTAGTGAAAATGAATCTTGGATGCAAGAATGGTAAACCTGGAAGTAGAAGACTCCTACTTTACAGTCAGAAATCTTGTTCTTGTATAGGCTAAAAGTAGTGATGGGCGTACATATCTATTATGAAGAGCCACAGAGTCTGTTCTCTGTATTGTCTTTCTTAGTGTTCAAAACTGTCAACTTAGGCTTTTTTTCTTTCACAGATACTTATTGAGTGCTTACTATATGTATTAGGCTCTGGATTAGAATACAATGGTGAATAAAAATAAACACAGTCCCTACTGTTACTCAGCTTACAAGCTAAGTGGGGGGAAAATCTTATACATTCATCCAAAAATTATTTAATGGAAATTATTGATAAATATAATATGATAATGTAACGATCCATATAACCAAATATAAATATAATACTAATTAATGAGAATAATTAATAATTATTAATTAAAACAATTAATGGAAAACTGTAACTACATTAAGTGTTATAGGGAAGAAAGAGAGTATAATAGTGCTTTCCTGAGAAATTATGGTTGATCTGAGATCGTAAGAGGAAATAGGAGATAACTAGGTAAAGAAGGGATACAAGTATGCCTATCCTAATTCCTTCTGAAAAGAGGAATCATTGTGGCTTAAAGTAGTTGAAAGATGACTATTGTGACCATTGTGTCAGAAAGCTATGAACAGCATGTTGTCAAGTGAGTCAAAGAAACAGGTAAAGGCCAATCATAGAAGGCCATTGTATGGCTTTCTGTCTTTACCCAAAGATAGGATGCTACTGAAGTATATTAAGCAAGAAAGTGCTATGATCTGTGTTTTGACAAGATCATCCTAGTTGCTTATGTGAAAGAGGCCAAAAGATGTAGGAAGACTAGTCAGAATGCTTATTTAGTAGATTCGGGCAAGATGTAATGCTGGTATAGACTACTATGTTAGCAGTGGAGGTAGCTGAAAGTGGTTAGATTCAAGATATATTTTGAAATCACTTTTAGAAGATGATCTTATCTCCTATTTCACAAGGAGAATAGAAATCATTAGACAAAAACTCTCTTATTTACCTGCCAAAACATGCACTTGAGAGGGACCTAGGGGAACTGATAACTTCAAAGGAGATCCAGATTTCAGTTAAAGGACAGGGACTTATCTGAAGAAGGAAATGAAAAGTGTTATGGCGATGATGGTGAAGAGGATGAATGACCATACAGTTTGTCATGTAATGGAAGCATGGGAGAGAGGTATGGGGAATTTCTTTGAAGGGGACAGACAATGGGAAGTAGCCAGAGGATCTGACTTAGGTGGTCACAGACATAGAAATTGGCAACCCATCTGACGGAAGGTCTGGACAATGCTGGCTGTAGAAACTGAAGACTCACATACTACAAGGCCTGAGTGATAATGGAAATGAAAACCACAGAAGCCTTGTACCAGGAGATGCCCATAACTCCTTTGGGTTGTTTTGGATTTCTTCCAGGAATTGACTTGAGTCAAAGGTTATGGTGATGCTAAGCATAGAGGAAAGCACTAGACATGAAATCCATATTTATTGAAGAAGGGGTATATAAAAATTGTTAAAGGCCAGTTTCTCTGTTGTAAGATGGATGACATAGTCATATTATTTATCTGATATGTAGCCACAGCAGTTTTCTTTCTGTATCTGGTTGGTCACTTCTTTTAACCTCTAACTGTGGATAGTGAGTAGGGGAGGCATGAACTAAGACGTTGAAGAATTTGAGGGATGCACTCTAGAAACACAAGACTAGTCACTGTAAATTGTCAGGTAGTTTATAGAGAGGAAACACCTTTTTAATCAGCAAGGCAGCAGGCTCTGAAGCAGAATATGATCCAATGTAAAGAATACTTTGTGCCCCATCTTGGTGGAAGCACTAAGAATTGTACTAAATCTCCATGAAAGGGAAGGGCTAGGACAAAAAAAAATTTTTAAGGCATATTTCTTTACTTTAGGGGGAGGAGAGGCAGAGGGAGAGAGTGTCTTAAGCATACTTCATGCTCAGTGTGGAACTGAGGCAGGGCTTGATCTCATGCCCCCCAAGACCTGCACTACGCAGGCACCCCTAGGACAAACCCTTTTTAATGAGCTCTGAGGGATCAGGGTATGTTTTCCCCGGGGCATCCTGAGCCTACTTTGCATCTAGATGCAAATCTTATAAATAGTGGTATGCATCAGAGAGTTTTGTAGGAAAAAGGATTATCTGACATCCTCATGGGTTATATTCAGGGTCTTGAATGAACCTCAGAATCCAGCCAGGTCCATTGTCTGGGCTTCAAGTTAGTGCAAGCAACACCTTGATTCTTCAGGACTGCTTCGAGTAATTCTACAGTTCCTTCAGATGCTGCTTGGTCCAAGCGTCTGCCTTTTCTCACCCACTGATGAAGTTTTTTACTTCTAGCTGTGGTTGTAGGGCATGTCAGTCTTTGAGCAAGGCATGAATAACTTTGTACGTCAATAAGTTTATAGATTCCTCTTGCCTTATATGAACCTGGCATATATATGATATGGAGTTTGACTTTCCAAGAAAAATGTGACACCTGCACCTGACATATGCTTAACTCTCTTGTCATTTGTGCTATTCCTTGTTAAGAACATTATGGAGGAGTTTTAAGACCTCTCAAGTAAGTGTATCCAAGCTTTAGAGGCAGTATTTATAGGAAACATGTCCAGTCTCACATATTGTGTAATTAATTATTGCCATTGACAGCTTTCTCTAGAAATGTGCAGAGTACACCGTAAAATGAGGTACCCATATGGCAAGGATTCCTCCATGGAGATGATGGAAGGCTCTCCTTATGAGAGGAGGAGATGGAAGGCAGGGTATGGTCAAGATTGAGGTGAAGAAGCTCTTCCACTCCTGAAAGATAATTACCTTCTGTAGACCCTAATATCTTATCTGGTTTCTCTAACTTACTTAGCTAGAAAGGATATCATTCAGGATTCTGTCAGGATAATAAAGCCACTATAAAATTTATAAGAATAAGGGATTTATTAAATGTGAAAGGAGCCTGTGGAAATGAAAGTCTGGAAGACAGGAGTTAGAGACTCACAAAAATCATCATCAATCGGTACTTTCTAAATACTTGCCTGGTGGACAAGTCGAAGCTTGCAGGGAAAGCAAGAAGACAAGCCTTTTGGGAAGCCAAAGCACAACAATGAAGGTAAGGTCAATGGAAATTGCTGCTTCTGGGAAATTATTGCCTTCATGTAGCTACTGCCTCAATGGGTCCACAATCAAGCACCTGGTGAAGGGCCTGGGGTCACAGTTGGACAGCAGAACCAGCAGCTGGGAAGATGAGCCAAATGCAGGGGAGGACAAGCTGGGAACTGCCAATACTCTGTGTCTTTTTTGTCACCATGTCTGACTGCAGTGACCTTCTAAGGGTAATGACTTCTGTTTCACTTTTGCCTCCCAAATCTCATGTGGTACCTCTTTTGGTCAACTCTAACTTTGTACCACAGAGGTTAAAAAAAACTTTGGGAAATGTAGTTTTCAGCATTGGCTAAATTTACATGACAAAATCCAACACAGACATTCAAACCCAAAGTTCTCAAAGATACATTTATTGGAGTTCCCTCAGAGATGGTATAGTAGTGCTAGGGCCACAAAACCCAGGCAATCATGTCAGGCTACATTTTTTGATATATCTAGATCATGGAGAATAAAAAAGTTCTAATGACTAACAAGAATTACCAAATACTTAAATTGCTCCAAGTGGGTCTGAAGATCATTTTCCTGATAATGTTCTCTTGAATGTGGGGTAGATTTCGCGCTCCCTGAGTTAATCTAAGGTCTTGGAGATGGACATTCTCATACCAGCACAGATTTGCAGTTGTAACAGTTCATGGTAGGATTGGGTTTTCTCACTCTTCTCTTAAAGAGCACCAGGGTGCCAGCAAAGAAGCAAAGAGGGTTGAGAGGTTGTCATAGATATTTCATCTATGGAATTCAAAGGGACATATAGATCTTCTAAGTGCGAACCACATTCTTCTTTTGCTTTTGGGTTTGAGCCACAGTTGCAAACTGGATCATGCAGTCAACTATTTATTCACAATTAATATGTGCTTCCTATTTCAAAAACACCATTTAATAGGCCAGATGTGTGTGTGTGTTTATCTCTTTATCTAGCTCCTATCTATCATCTATCTATCTATCTCCTCAAGAATGAAAGCATCAGGTAAAATAGTTGTCCTGTGCATGGCCTGTGGGAATGCTAGATTAGATTCAGGTGAAGTTCAGTGTCTAAGTACTCCAGAAGTTCACAGCATTGTGTATCTCTGGTTAGTTGATGACAATAGCCCTCTAACAGCAAATGCCTATCTAACATATGTTCCTGGACATATTCTTCCAAAATATTCTAGCTAAATTTGGAGCTCAGTACAAACTCAGCTTCTTCCTTTTCCTCTCTTCCATAGTCCTCCTCTTCACTCTGTTTACACTGGAAATTCATCTTTCTCCTGAGAAGGAGGTCATGGCTACTAGGAAGTATGATAAGATGGCTATGTATGAAGTCTGATGAAGATTTTGATGGGTTTGGTGAGGTTTTTTTGAATAAGCAGTCCAGGCTATCTTATCCCAATGTGGTGACACTCTGATAGATCACCTGGATCCCTTTTCAGTAAAGGATTGAGGCCTCAGCTGCTGAAGGGACTATCCATAAATAGCCTTCAAAGATTGCTTCAGTTACTGATAGCCACAGGGAAGTCCTATACCCAATAGTTGATTGATGTGGGGTATAAAGGCCTTGACATCTGAGAGACCGTCCTAACTCCAAAGGTTCCAATGAGGTCGGTTGGGGCTGTTGCTTGATTTCTTCCTTTCCCCACTCCTGCTTCCTTTTCCTCTCTTCCACAACTATCAATCCCATGGATACTCCTTTGTTTCATGAATAATCCCTATACATTAAACTTGATCTGAGACTATTTCTAGGAATCCAACAGGCAATACCTGTATAGTTGTAAGTCTTTCTTGGAGTTGTGCTTGGAAAGACAGATGAATATTCCTTCTTTCAATCTGTCTTCCCTCAGATACTAACCTGTGGTGAGGTTATGGATTAAAGGTATATTGTCAAAGTAAAAAAAAACAAGAAACAAAAACCAAAGAAGTTCTATTGGAGTTTAGAAGAAAGAAAATGATCAATGGTGATCAAGGAGAGGTCAAGGAATAAAGAAAGGCTTTGCAAGGACCATGGTATTTGTCTGGTCTTTAAAAGATAGTAAATCATGTCATGATTATAGGACACAGGAGATGATCCTGTTCTCCCTTTTCTCCTCCAATCTATTCTCCAATCTGTAGCCATTTATTTTCAAACCCAGATATGGTCATATTGCCTTTCTCCTCCTCCTCCTCCTTCTTCTTCTTTAAAGATTTTATTTATTTATTTGAGAGAGAAAGAGAGAGTGTGTGCGCAAAAATGAGGGGGAAGGGCAGAGGGAGAAGCCAACTCTCTGCTGAGCAGGGACACTGAGGCAGGGGTGGGGGGGAGGGAGGAGGCTCAATTCCAGGACCCTGGGATCATGACCTGAGTTGAAGGCAGATGCTTAACCAACTGAGTCACCCAGGTGCCCCACCTTTCCTTTTACAGTCCCCAAATTGCTTCTCATTACTGTTGGTATAAAGTTGAAATTCTCTTAATGAATATGGACCTGGATCTTAAAGTCTGGACCTGGATCCTGCCACCTCCCCTACTCTGTTCTCATCTCTCATTCCTCAGGTCATTCAGTTTCTCCAAAATACCATATTAATGAACTTCTGGGCCTTTTCACTTATAGCTCTCCTTGCCTAGACCACTCTCTGCTATCACCAAGATATATTTCAGGATTCACCTTCAATGTCACTTTCTCTGGAAAACCTTTCCTGACAATGTAGTTGTTTTGTCTGGCCCTGCCATAACACCCTGTACTTCCCCGGGAATAGCATTTATCCAATTTTGTTTCAATTCTTTGATTTTCTTAAACACTATCCACTCCCTAATAACACCTAATGTTTCTTGAGGGCTTATGAGGTGTCAGGGACTATTGTACACACTTGACATATATTATTTCCTACAATCTTTACAATAAACTTTCGATACTATGTTATCCTCTTTTTACAGATAAGAAAACAGAGGCAAATGGAGGTTAAAGAATCTCACAGTAGGTGTCATTTTAGCTTGTATTTTGACTTGGTGGTTTCTGATTCTGGAGCCCATGCCACCACTACATTGTGGCTTGGTACCTGCCACATGGTAGCCACTCAACAAATATTTATTGAATGAATGAATTTAATAGGCCAACCAGGAGAAAAGAAGGGCACTGAGGATTATTGGGAATAAAGTGGAAAAGTTAGGTCCAGATTGTGGAAACTCTAGGACCCTGAGAAGTAGTTGAGACTGTTGGTGGTTGGAAATAGGGATTCATTGTTGAAAACATTTTTTTAAACGAGATTAGATTGGCAACAGTTTGGGCAACTTCTATTCTGTCCTTCTACCTCAACCTTCAACCTGAAGCTAGAACATTTTGAAAAAGGCATGATGAAACATTAATGGAAAAATTATGTAATAGTGCATAAAATCTAAAGGCTGACATTTTTGTTTCGTTTAACTGAAGGTCATATACATTTAAGAAAGTATCTTTTTCAGATAGTTTATGGCATGATTATTAATATTTTATATTTTAAAAACAAGTATATTTTTAAAAAATCACTTCCTACAGGATGTTTAGGAGCAAGTCATATCTTTTTGAGAATTTAAGTTACATGTTATTACCAAAGCTCTTTATATGTATATACTTTGAATAGATATCTCTTATTAAAAGATTTTTTTCAATTAGGGTTTTAGGGTTCATGTTAAATCCAAAATAATAAAATCAACCCTGACTATCTATAACTTCTAATATCTTCTGTTGGTTGCACGTTCACAAGGCAAATAAGACTTTTTTGTTGTTGTTGGCAAACAAAGCCATGTATCGGCCCAAGTGTCTTAACTGGAAAACTTTGCTGTAATCTCTAAGTGTGAAATTCCACCTTCAAGTACGTTTGCTGAGGGTGGTAAAGACTTAAAAATCATTGTCCTCCAAAGTAATCTGACTACATTAGGTGAATACCGGGATCTTTAAACATGGTCATGGGGCTTACGCAGGAGTAGTGTAAGCATCATAGCATTCCATTGCTTTCTCCACCCTGTCCCCACCCCCACCTCCCTTTTTTACATGTATTACACTAAGAGTGAGAAATTGTAGCAATATCTCCTTACTGTAATAATATATTAAGTGCCTTAATTATTTCAGAGCTACTATCCCAGGGTCTTCTGTTCTAAATTTTTTTCATTCTCTGTTTCCCCATTCATGTACTACATTACTGATGAGCATTGTGGCAATCTAGAGATACACATAAGAGTTTTAGTGAAACAGACAAGACCAGACTAACAGGAAAAGACTTGTCTTTGCATAGTTGAAAGGCTCTTTTTGTTGCCCTGGGCAGTATATATCTAAATCTATACATTCCTGTTTTTAGAATTTGGGAATACAAGGGTTGGAAGATATACAAAATCATACCTTATACTTGCATAATGTCTAAGTGTGATTGGAACCTAATATAGTATTTATTATTGGGAATAATAGAGAGGCTTGCATTGTAGAAGTACAAACAGTAGTCATTTACAAATAATATAAGAAATGTAGTTTATGTTTCATTTATATGCTACGAAAAGTTATATGACTATAATTATAAATTCTACTTTCAGTCTCCCTTGCTCCCTCTCTTCTTCTCCCCTTCCAGCCATTTATCTATCTGTAGAGTTGATTAGGTGATTAAGTAATAGAGAATTTACTGTACTTTGAGGAATATTATCCTTAACATGTTTTAATATGTATAATTATTAATTTTAAGATTCCCTTAGACTACTGAGATGCAAACCAAAATGCAAAAGAATTTAAGTGACTAAAATATTATGTAATATATAAAATAATGTGACATAATAAATATGTTATGCTATGATATTTATTCAGAAAAAGAAACCCAGAAAGACCCAATCTAAATAAATCACTTTTGAGGGTTTCGTGGAGAGCACTTCAAAAAGATAGGCAGTCATTCTCTGGAACAACTGAAATCGAGGCCCGTGTTACTTCAATTGTGAGATTCAGGTCATACATACTAAAATATAATGAACAAAGAGAACAGACAGGAGTTTTGAATATGAATTTCAGTCAAAATTCACAAAGGAAGTTTTGATTTTGAGCATTGATTTGCAATTGAGCTGCTTCTTTCAGGGGCAACTCTATGTAGTAGATGGTGCAATGTGAGGCTGCAGGGATTTATTCATTAATTAAGGATGGTTGATAAGTTCCCCCAAGCAATACTGGAGAGGAAATCTAGCTATATGTAATCATTTATTTTAATATATGACAAACCAGCTATTTTTAAACAGTGGAGAAGTGAATGAGGAAGGTTTTATCAAAAAAGTAAAAGTTAAAATGTATTGAATGACCAGAACAGAATTTGAAGAGGTTTATAAAACAAAAAAGAGTATATCTGGGTCTTTTAAATTAAAACAACAAATTGGGAAATTTTAGCCTCTATGTTGACAGAAACCGTTCTATATCATATAATGAGTTCAGAGAAAGTGATAAGCTAAATATCAAGTTCTCAAAGAAAGACCAAAAAATGTAATTTGATTTCTTTAACAAGAAAAAATTAATAATGAGGGGCGCCTGGGTGGCTCAGTCATTAAGCGTCTGCCTTCGGCTCAGGGTGTGAATCCGGCGTTCTGGGATTGAGCCCCGTGTCGGGCTCCTCCGTTTGGAGCCTGCTTCTTCCTCTCCCACTCCCCCTGCTTGTGTTCCCTCTCTCGCTGGCTGTCTCTCTGTCAAATAAATAAATAAAATCTTTTAAAAAATTAATAATGAAACATGGGAAAGTGACCAGTTTCAGTAGTAATTAAAAATGCAATTTGGGAGCCTGGGTGGCTCAATTGGTTAAACGTCCAACTCTTGATCTCAGTGCAGGTCTTGATCTCAGGGTGGTAAGTTCAAGGCCTATGTTGGACTCCATGCTGGGCATGCAGCCTACCTCAAAAAATGCAATTCTAGTTTTATTCCTATTAACATACTAAAATTTCAGATAAATTTAAATGACTAATGGTGAGATTATTTTGAAATTGCTATATTTTGCTGGTATCAGGATAAATTGCTCCAACCATTTTGTAAAGTAATTAGGTAGTAAAATAAAAAGTTACATAATGTCTGCTCTTTTTGATTTTCTAATACTCATAGGAATTTGTTCTTTTGAAAAATTCCAAGGAAGAAGAAAATGACATGCATTATAATTTCATAGGATAAAGAAGGGAAAAATACAAATGGCTAATGATGGAGAAACTCAAAGGAATACTATGCTGCCATTTGTAAGGGATATTTGGGGCACATGGGTGCAATAAGTGAGGTGTTTTTCAATAACTAAGATTTAAGAAAAATAATATTTTTCAAGAAGGAGATAGTAAAATGAAAGCATAATGGATCAAGTCAGAAGAAGAAAAATGGCTGCCAGGCCTAAAGAATATAACTGTAACCAGAAGAATTCACTCACACTTCTAACGAATGCATCAATTGAAGATGGGTTGCTCCCCAATGGAAGCAACAGAAAGGGAGAAATCTTAAAGACAAAACAGGTCTGCCCATACAACACTGATTAGGACTTTATTATCCTGCTTAGTAGTGCTTGAAGCTTTTATGGGGATCGGCATTTAATTAAATTAGGGACTCTGTGATTGTAGTCCATTCTAATCAAGCAACCTCCCATGTAGCTTGCCTAGAGGGAGAGAATGTGATAGGTCAAAGCAAACACAGAGATGTAGGCTTGTACCTTCACTTCTTTACTTTCCATTGTAAATTAATAAATTGCTATTTTAATCCCATCATATGTCAGTTTCATGGGATTGATAGAATGAATTGATATCCCTGTATTCAATTAATTCTGGGGCAGGGAACAAATTGTGTGTTCCAGTCTGTAAGGTTGGGAACAGTGAAAAACATAGCAAGTTAAGTGGCATGTTGTGGACATGGCTAGTCACCTGGCCTTCCACAGGTGATACCTTATCTCATTTTACAATGTCTTTGAGTATCTACACATTAAGATGATAATTAGGAAGCATGCAGCAAGTAGAAAAACAGTTTTGACATAATTTTAAGTGAAAAAGCAACAATTTTAAAAATGCATGAATAATAATAAGAGAACAAGGGAAAAGAAACAGTGACTATATTAGAAGGGCATGCCAATATTTCATTTCCTTTACTCCTATTTTGTTTACATCATAAAAATCAGGAGAAACATAAAGTTCTGCACTGTATAGATATAAAATTTATAACAATATGATATTTAACAATACAAATCATAGCATATTTAGTAATAAAGTGATAAAATATATATCAAACAATGCTAATTTTAGAGGCATTTTCATTTCTAATTTACCTACGAATCTGCTAAGGCCAAATATGGTAACAGAGAAAACTCAAATTCAAAATGAAGTTGCAATAGCCACATAATTATATAACTCATACCAAAAAGAATATTTTCCAGGGGCGTCTGGGTAGCTCAGTCAGTTAAGCCTCCAATTCTTGATTTCGGGTCAGGTCATGATCTCAGGGTTGTTGGATCGAGTTCCCCATCGGGCTCTGCACTCAGCACAGAGTCTGCTTGTCCACGTCTCCCACCTCATGCTCTCTCAAATAAATAAATACAATCTTTAAAACAAAAAAAGAGTATTTTGTGGACATGTGGCTTCCCAATTTTAAGACAAGTGAAAGCATATTGAGCATTAAGAGTCATCTTTTAAACATATGAAAAACGTTGAATAATCTCTGGTGAATTACTTTGTAATAAATATATAAACAGAAAGACTGGCCATATATGCTTGTAATTTTCCTTTTGAGCAAGCAGGTTAATTTACTGGTTCACTTCATTCCTGGTTTTCTCTTTTTTTTTCCCCTCAATTATTAAAAAACTTAAAAGAGAATATATATATTTGCATCTCCTAATTTCTCATGGTCAAACTGAAATTTATAAGAAATAATTTGTTTACACAGACACTCATAATTAAGAAGCTTATCATATGGTGACTTCCATCTACACCCCTAACAGTTAAAGGTTTTTTCGTTTTTGAGTGTCATGATCTCTGACTTAATATTAAAGTTTATTGTCAAGGGCCACCAATATTGGGCTAGTAGAACAAAATGAAGTCAAAGGTAAGCGTTACTCAAATGTAGGCTTGAAATTAAAACTGTAATCCTAGGTATTTAAGGAATTTTATTCAAATAAAGATTCATTATAAGCAGAAATCACTCCAATTCTTTCCTTTCCTGGTGTGTTTGTTCTTTCCCTTTAATCTCTCTTTTGTCTATTTTACCACTGAGTCAGCTTCGTGCAAGTCTGCACCTCCCTCTAGAGTATGAAAATAGCAGTCACTTTTCACTCATTCTGAGGGAGAAATAATCTTCCCAAAGGAACTTTGTTAGTGCCTCCACATTTCGGCTTTCCACCGTTCAGCATCAAAGGCTATTTTTATCACCAGTCCTCCTTGACTGCCCTCCCTCTGACTGGTGTGGAAACTGACTGGATGTGAGTCAGGCCCTACTTACTACATTCAGAACAATTTCTCACGGGTAAGAGTAAACAACGAGTCATGGACTATAAAGTTAAAATAAACTGCAGTAGCTTTCTAGAAAAGCAAGGAGAGAGTAAATTTTATTGTAAATAAGGAAAGAATGGAGCTAATTGAGTCTCTTGGGTATGTCAGTCTTAAAACACTTTGTATTCAAGTAAGTTGAAACACATTTGGTTAGTTTCTATGCTTCTTATTCATGACATGCAGAAATGTGAATTTAGAGTTAGTTTAAAATTATCTTTTTTTGTTTGTTTCTGGGTGCATTTTATTCTGCAATGACTTTTACGTCAAAACTCTGGGATGCTTTTGTAAGCACAGATGTGTACAGCATACACAAACATAGACACTCAGAGACTCAATTTTAGGAGGTTATAAAATACAATACACCTTTTCTCTTTAAAATTTCAATATAGTTGACACACATGTTACATTAATTTCAGGCATACAACCTAGTGGTTTGACAAATTTATACATTGTGCTATGCTCACCACAAGTGAAGCTACCATCTGTCCCATTACCTCCCTATTACCCATTCCTTATGCTGTGCCTTTTATTCTTGTGACTTATTCATTTCATAACTGGAAGCCTGTATTTCCTTCTTCCATTCACGCATTTTGCCCAACCCTCCACTCCTCTCTCCTCTGGCAACCATCTTCTTATTCTCTGTATTTATAGATCTGATTCTGCTTTTTTTAAAAATTCGTTTGTTTGTTTTTTTAGATTTCACCTATGAGTGGAATCATATGGTACTTGTTTTCTTAATCTGACTTATTTCACTTAGTATAATAACCTCTAAGTCCATCCATGTTGTCTCAAATGGCATGATCTCATCCTTTTTATGGCTGCGTAATATTCCTGTGTGTGTTTTTGTGTGTGTGTGTGTGTGTGTGTGTGTGTGTGTGTGTGTACACGCCATATTATCCTTATCCATTAGTCTATTGATAGACACGTAGGTTGCTTCCATATTTGACTATTCTAAATAATGCTATAATAAACACAGGGGTGTATACATCTTTTTGAATTAGTGTTTTTGTTCTCCTTGGGTAAATACCCAATAGTAGAATTACTGGATCTTATAGTATTTCTATTTTAAAATTTTTTAGGAACCTCCATAGTGTTTTCCACAGTGACTGCACCAATTTACATTCCCATCAACAGTGTATGAGGGTTTCTTTTTCTCCACATCCTCACCATAAAATATAATACTCTTAAATATGCAAACCATCTCCTACCTCTGTAGTCAAACACATGTTAGATGTCTTTCCCTTCCCCTCTACAACTTTGGACATACTTGGAAAGAAAACAGGAAGACAAGAATAAACATGTTATATAATACAAATAGATATCAAAAGAAGACTCAAGTAAAAAATATATAGAGAGATTAATACAGATAAAATGCATAATTTTGGATACTCATGATTCCACTATTATGTTGGTTTGAAAAAGTGTATCTTGCAATTATTTAAAGAACTGTATTTAAAAGCCTTTTCTATCAAAGTAAATACAAAACCCTTTCCCATTGTCTCTAAATAGTTTTTAAATGATCTATGTTGAAGTACTCTACATGTGTTCTGACAAATGTAGAGTAGTCTTGAGGTTATATTTCTCTATGAACTAGATTTATATTTATGTTAATGCAATCTTGGATTATATTAACCTTTTTAAGCATCTACATTATATTTTAGCTCTTTGCAAGCCTGGGGTCTACTATAATCCTCTAATTGTTTTCACAGGATCATTATTCTATGTTTCTGAAATTGAATTTTTGAACTAAGGGCAGAAATTTTATGAACTACTACCAAATTTTATCTCATTTACTTCACTTTTTTATTTTAGTCAGTTAAGGTAATCATTTTGAATCTTGAATCTTGATTCTTTTATTAGTCATATTATTTGCTGCAGGGGTTTATCTAGATTCTTTTATTAGTCATATTATTTGCTGCTGAGCTTTATCTAGATCTGTAAAATCTAGATCATGAATATTTTTGGCTTTGTGGGCCAGAGGTCTTTGCTGTATGTTCCAAAAAAGAAGGAAAGAAGGGAGGGAAGGAAGGAAGGAAGGAAGGAAGGAAGGAAGGAAGGAAGGAAGGAAGGAAAGAAGGAAGGAAGGAAGGAAGGAAGGAAGGAAGGAAGGAAGGAAGGAAGGAAGGAAGGAAGGGAAAGAAAGAAAGAAAAAAAGAAAGAAAGAAAGAAAGAAAGAAAGAAAGAAAGAAAGAAAGAAAGAAAGAAAGAGAAAGAAAGAAAAAGAAAGGAATCTTTTGAATGTAAAGAGCATTCTTAGCTCAGAGGCCATACAATGCAGACCTCTGACCAGATTTAGCCACAGGCTATAGTTTGCTGACTCCTGATGAATTGTATTGGTTATCTATTGCTGTATAACAAATCAGCTCACAATTTAGTAGCTAAAAAATACCAAACATTATTATCTCCCAATTTCTGTGGATTAGGAATCCAGGGCTTGGCTTATCTGGGTGCCTCTGCATCAAAGGCCCTCACCAGGCTGAGGTGTTGTCTTGAGTCTGTAGTTTCATTTGAAGCCTCAGCTGAGGGAGGATCTGGTTCTGAGCTCATTCACATGTTGTTGGCAGAATTCAGTTCCTCATGGGCTATTGGACTGGGTGTTTCAGCTCTTCACTAGCTGTTGGCTACAGGTCTCCCTCAGTTCCTTTCCACATGGGCCTCTCCACAAGGCAGCTAGATTCCATCACAACAAGTTAGCAAGAGAGAACAAGAAAGAACATGCAGAATGGAAACCATAATCTCTTTGTAATCTAATTTCGGAAGTGACTCCCATCACTTTTGCTCTATTATATTTATTGGAAGTGAATCATGAGGACCAGTTCACACACAAGGGGAGGGGATTACATGAAGGTATGAATGCCAGGAGGCAGGAATCATTGGAGCCATCTTACAGGCTGTTTACCACATCAGTCCATCCAGAATTTTCTGCCACTTAAACAAAGCATGCTTTATTCATCTAAGTTTTTGATAAAAATATTAGAGAAGGGGTGTTCATGACGGAGTCTTGTGGCATGTTATTCCCTCCAAACTGACTCCAGTCCACTAACTAATATTATGAATATTGCTGGATGCCTAGTTGTAAATTCTCAATACTGGTGTCATCTGACTAACATTTTGTCATCATATCCTTGGAGATCTCAGGAGACATTTTTGTCAAATGTATTTTTAAAAAATCACACTATCTATGCTTCACTGGACAGGTGAAATCAAGTTAAAAGAAGATTCAAGGACTGTCTTGAAGAATAAAATAAATCATAGCACTACTAGAGCTCAAAGGATGTCATAAATAGAGAGGACCAGTTCCATCTGTCTTGCATTCTTGACAGGCAGTGTTAGGGCTGACTGCATCTTATATGAGCCTGAAGTGTTTCAGCCAACTAGTGAAGCTGCCTTGCCTTTACTTCCATTCATGCTGTCAGAGAAAGATTTATATTTTCTTGTAGAAGAACTAACAGAACAAATCAGGGGTAAATGATACTTTATAAACATTTTAACAGTAAATCACAATCATAGTTTGATTCAGGGATCTTTCAAAATTAGATAATACCACCCATTAATACCTGCCATCTAGATAACAACCATATACCAATACAATGTTTCTACTACTCCAAGAAAAAACTGTAATACTGTAATCAGAATTAACAATATAAAGTCCCATAATTTTAAGTGCTGTATCACTCAAATTTCAATTCTGCAGACAGCCCGAAGATTGCAAATCTTTCCCCATCAAGTAATAGAATAGTTACTACTTATTGAGTGTGTACTATGAGCCAAAGACTGTGCTAAACCGCTTTATATGGATTTTCCCATTAATTCTCCTTAACAATCCTGGGAGGTATGTTCTATTATTATGTGCATTTACAGAGAGTTTAAGCAAGTTGCCTGTGATCATTTGGAAGCCAAATTCTAAAACCCAGGAGCCTAAATCCAGAGTGCTTTCTCTTAAGGCAGGGGCACAAGTGTAACATTTCTTTGAAAAATGCTAAAGAAACTTTTCCTAGGAAATGTGGGTAAATGATTTACTAATTATTAACTTTAAAAAAAAAAGTTTGACACCACTAGGTGGCAACATTTTCAAAAGTTTTAATAAAACTTTTGAACGTTTAAGGTGGAAAAGTAAACTTTATTATTTCATTTTCATTTTGAAAAATTTCAGCTTTATTGAAGTATAATTAAAAAATAAAATTGTAAGATATTTAAAATGTACATTGTGATGATTTCATAAATGTATAATTGTGAAAGGATTCTCCTCATCTAGTTAATTATCACATCCATCATCCCGTTAATTAATTAATTAATTAATTTTATTTAGAACTCTTAAGTTCTACTCTCAATTATACAATACAGTGTTATCAACTATGGTCACTATGTTTTACATTAGATTTTCAAACCTTATCTTACTGCTGAAAGTGTGTCCAACTTCTTCCCATTTGCCGCCCCCTCACCCCCAGCCCCAGCTGTAGGCAACCACTTTTCTACTCTGTTTCTATGAGTTTGACTTTTGGGGGGATTTATTTATAAGTGATACCATGCAGTATTTGTCTTGCTCTGTGTGGCTTATCTCACTTAGCATGATACCTTCAAGGTCCATCTGTATTATCAAAAATGGCAGGATTTCTTTCTTTCTCATGGCTGAGTGATATTTCATTGCATATATATATACACATTTATATACATATTTATGCATATATGTACACTTTTATGTGTATATATTTGATTATATATATTGTGTGTGTCTATATACATATACTATATATATGCATAAATATATATATACCACATATATATAATACATACACACACACCGCACATATTTTTTATTCATTCATCGATGGACACTTAAGTGTCCATATTTTGGCTATTGTGAATAATGTTGCAGTGAACATGGGAATGCAGATATCTCTTTGATATCCTGTTTTTATTTCTTTTGGATATATACCCAGAAGTGGAGTTGCCAGATCATACGGTAGTTCCATTTTTAATTTCTTGAGGAAACTTCATACTGTTTTCCATAGTGGCTACACCAATTTACATACCCACCGACGATTAAGGGTTCTCTTTTTTCCCTATCCTTGCCAACACTTGTTATTTCGTGGCTTTTTGATAACCATTCTAACAGGTGTGAGGTGATATTTCATTGTGATTTCGATTTGTATTTCTCTGATGTTTAGTGATTTTGAACATCTTTTCATGTACCTGTTGGACATCTGTATGTTTTCTTTGGAAAAATGTCTACTCAGTTCCTCTGCCCATTTTTAAATTGGGAATTTTTGCTTTTTGCTATTGAGCTGTTATAAGTTCTTTATATATTTTGGATATTAACCCCTTATCAGATATATGATTTACAAACATTTTTTTTTCCTTTCTGTAGGTTGTCTTTTCATTTCGTTGATGGTTTCATTTGTTCTGCGGGAGCTTTTTTAGTTTGATGTAGTCCTGCTGATTTATTTTTGCTATTGTCTTCACTTTTGGTGTTAAATGATAAAAAAAACATTGATAAGACCAATGTCAAGGAGTCTGCTCTTTATATTTTCATCTAGAAGTTTAATGGTTTCAGGTCTTATTTTAAGTGTTTAATCTGTTTTGACTTAACTTTTGTATATAGTATAAGATGAGATATACCTTCATTCTTTTGCATATGTCTCTTCAGTTTTCCTAATACTATTTATTGAAGAGACTATCCTTTCCCCATTGTGTATCCTTAGCTCTTTCGTTGTAAATTAATTGGCTATATATGTGTGAGTTTATTTCTGGGCTCTCTATTCTGTTTCATTAATCTATGTGTCTTTTTTATGCCAATACCATATGTTTTGATTGCTATAGTTTTGTAATATAGTTTAAAATCAAGAAGTGTGTTGCCTCCAGCTTTGTTCTTCTTTCTCAAGATTGCTTTGGCTATTCAGGGTCTTTTGTTTCCACACACATTTTGGGATTGTTTTTTACATTTCTGTGGAAAATGCCTTTGGAAGTTTCACAGGGATTGGAGTGAATCTGCAGATTGCTTTGCTAGTATAGACGTTTTAAAAATAGTAATTCTTCTAATCCATGAGCATGTAATATCTTTTTATTTATTTGTGTCTTCTTCAATTTCTTTTATCAATGTCTTATAGTTTTCAGTATACAGGTCTTTCACTTCCTTGTTTAAATTTATTCCCAAGAACTTTATTCTTTTTGAATCAATTGTAAATGGAATTATTTTTAAATTTTTCTTTCTGATAGTTCATTGTTACTGTATGGAACAGCAACTGATTTTTATATGTTGGTTATGTATCCTGCAAATCTATTGAATTTGTTTATTAGTTCTAATTGCTTTTGGTAAAGTCCTAAGGGGTTTTTGACGTATAATATAATGTCATCTGCAAATAGAGACAGTTTTACTTCTTTGTTTTCAAAATGGATGTCTTTTATTTCTTTTTTGTGCCTAACTGCTCTGGCTAGGACTTCCAGTCCTATGTTGAAAAGGAGTGGTGAAAATGGGCATACTTACCTTATTCCTGATCTTAAGGGAAAAGCTTTCAGTTTTTCACTATTGAGTATGATGTTAACTGTGGCTTGTCGTTTATGGCCTTTATTATGATGAGGTACATTCCCTCTATACCTACTTCCTTGAGAGTTGTTTTTTTTTTTAATCAGGAATGGATGTTGAATTTTGTCAAGAGTTTTTCTACATCTAAAGAGATAATCAGGGGTGCCTGGGTACCTCAGTTGGTTAAGCATCTGCCTTCTGCTCAGATCATGATCCCAGGGTCCTGGGATCAAGTCCCACAATGGGCTCCCTGCTCAGCAAGAAGTCTGCTTCTCCCTCTCCCTCTCTCCTCCCCCTTACTTGTGCTCTCTCTCTTTCGCACACATGCTCTCAAATAAATAAATAAAATCTAAATAAAATCTTTTTTAAAAATTAACATACAATCATATTGTTTTTATTCTTCATTTTGTGAACATGGTATATCACATTGATTGATTTGTGTATGTCGAACCATCCTTGCATCCTAGATAAAAGTCCCACTTGATCATGGTATATGATCCTTTGAATGTTCATCAGGGATGTTGACTTGTAATTTTCTTTTCTTGTAGTGTGCTTGACTAGTTTAAGTACCAGGGTAATGCTGGCCTCATAAAATAAGTTTGAAAGTGTTTCCTTCCCTTGATTACTTGTTGGTATTAGTTTTTCTTTAACTGTTTGATAGAATTCAGCAGTGAAGCCATCTGGTCCTGGAGTGTTCTTTGTTGGGAGGTTTTGGATTACTTATTTAATCTTCTTACTAGTAATTGATCTGTCCAGATTTTCTGTTTCTTCATGATTCAGTTTTGGTAGGTTGTATGTTTCTAGGAATTTATCCATTTCTTCTAGGTTTTCCACTTCGTTGGTGTCAAATTTATTATTGATTTGTTTTCTATGAATAAACTATCTTTGGTTGAACAAATTATAATTGCTTTATTTGTAGGAAAGTTTTTCAATGATGTAATAGAATCTGGCAGAAATTTAAGTAGACAAAAATCAGAGTTATGTTGCTTTTTCTGTTTACTTTATGTTTTGCTTTAGTTTGAGGTTAAAGATAGGTTCTTATGAATTTTAATTTTTCCTAGAGGTTTTCCCTCATGCCACTGTACTGCCACCAAGTATTGCTTAACACCAAGCATGGAAAACACTTTAAAAGCAGTTTTCAGAAAAACACTGTGCTATATATAACAAGCTTTACTGGTTTTACAAATAGAATTTGTACTGCTTCGAGTGCACCTCTCCTCCTTTACTTCATGTACCTCTGTAGACATTTTGAGATCTCACTTACATATGTGTCTTTTTCCTCTGTGATGCTTCTCCCTCTTATGCAGGCATTATATTCTTCTCATTGCACCATCATAGCACCATATACATGATCCATTTGAGCCTTTGATATGTTACATATATCCTGGTGATAAACTTATGTGTCTATCTTCCCACTCCATTGGGACAGTCCCAAAGGCAGTCTTTTTAAAAATTCGTATTTGTAAATATTTCCTCATCCCATCCCAGTGTCTGTCCACAGTGCTTAGCATTGTATCTGACACAGTAGTAGCAATGGGAGACGGTAAATTCTTGACCATGAGACCAAGTAACTATTTGATCAGAGCTGCCCATGATGAATAACATGTTATCAAATCAAAATAACCAAAAAAATTGGTCATGCCCAGCAATATTCCATCATCTAATGGAAGTAATATATATGGAACCAAGCCCCAGAATATATTATTTAGGGACTCATAGGAAATTCTTTATTACCTAAATATGTGACTCTGGTTAATAGTCTAGATGATTTGTTGGCACCAAGTGGAAGTGAACTGCTACTGCCTTACAACCTCATTCAGGGTTGGCCCGTAAGGACCATAAGAAGGAATTCCTCCTAATGGGTGGTATTTTTAATATTTCAGATCCTTTTCCAATTTTATGAAAGATGTGGTATCAGTCACAAATCTACACTTATTCATGGTCATTGGCTAATGGAACTAAGAGGAAGAAGATTGTAATCTTAGAGATAAGGGGGTTTGAGAGTAAAATACATGGATAGACCTTTTTTAATGGACCTAAAATGTCAGAGTATTGTCCTGAATGAACGTTCATCAAAAAGCTCTTACTGTAGAAGATTATCTTAATAATCAGATAGATAAAATGACAATTGCTTTAACTGTGAGTCAGCCTTTTTCATGGCCACATTATTACTTTTTCAATGGGTATGAATAAAATGGCCGTCCTGCGTGAATAGAGGCTGTATATAGACTCAACAACATCAATGTTTACTCCTGAAGGGTGATATTGTCACCATTACTCAATGCCTAATTTGCCAGCAGCAGCAACTTATCCTCAAACTTTTATGTGATAAATCCACTAGTTTCCTATTGCTGCATAAAAATTACCACAGCTTATAACAACACACATTTATTATTTCACAGTTTCCATGGGTCATAAGTTTGCACATGGTGTGGCTGGGTCCTTTCCTCAAGTGCAATCAAGGTGTTGAACAGACTGCATTCTCATTTGGAGGCTTGACTGGGGAAGAATCCAATTCTTTTTTTTTTTTTTTAAAGATTTTATTTATTTATTTGGGAGAGAGAGCATGATTGGGGGGGTGGGGGTAGGGGCATATGGAGAAGCAGACGCCCTGCTGAGCAAAAAGCTCAACACAGGGCTAAATCCCAGGATCTTGAGATTATGACCTGAGCCAAAGATAGCTGCTTAACTGATTGAGCCACCCAGGTGCCCCGGGAAGAATCCAACTCTAAACTTATTCAGTTTGTTGGCTATATGCCTGAGGGCACTGGCTTTTTGCTGACTGTTGTCTGGAAGCTGCCCATATTTCCTTGACATATAGTTTGCATGAACATGGGCACTTATTTCATCAAACCACAAGCAGAGCTGACTTTATGGGCATGTATTATATGCTGTCACACAAGTCCTGTGTTTAAAAGGCCTCACACTTGGTTTAATGTTCTTCTGTAACCATTTTGAAATTCTTCACAATTTTTGAATAAGGAGTCCCACATTTTGCTTATGCACTGAGTGTCACAAATTATGTAGTTACTCGTACCTGCCAGGAGAATCTCTAGCTTTAGTGTGCTAAGATGTAGTCTTTTATAACATGATGTAATCACAAAAATGATATCCATCAACTTCTGCTGTATAATGTAATCACAGGAATGACATCCCATTACCTTTGCTATAGTATGTTGGTTAGAACCAAGTCACAAACCCTGCCCACACTCAAGGGGTGAGAATTACAAAAAGGCATGAATACAAGGAGGTGGGGATCATGAGGGTCACCCCTAGAGTCTTTCTCCTACAATACCAAAACTGAAGTAGAGTAGGTGGAGGGCAGGTCACTAGAAAGAATATAGATCGAATTTCTCTGCCTGCCAGGCTCTATTGCATGGAGTTTCTGACTGTTTTATTTACAGTCATTGTATCCCATACCGCATTGCCTCTGAGGAATTGATTTTATAGTTAATAGTTTATCCCTTATCACTTGCCTTATAGGTTGTCAAAATGCACTACTAAACACCAACTTATAGTGCTAGGTAAGGATGCTGTCTCTTGAGAGGTCAGGATGTGTCTTGTATGATGCATTATATGCTTAGAATCAGCAACCAGTATGTGGTGCTGTTTTACAGCCAGAATGCACGAATTTGAGAAGCAATTTTTTTTTTCAGTGTCACATGGCATTAAAAAAATTTTTTTAACTCAATTAATTAGCATATAATGTATTATTTGTCTCAGGGGTACAGGTCTGTGATTTATCAGTCTCATATAATACCCAGTCCTCATTATAACACATACCCTCCCCAGTGTCCATCACCCCAGTTACCCCATCCCTTCACCTCCCCTCCAGCAACCCTCAGTTTGTTCCCTATGATTAAGAGTCTCTTATGTTTCAGTCTTGGTATTTTACAGCAAATATCATTCTCAATGGGGAAAAGCTGGAAGCCTTTCCCTTAAGATCAAGAACACGATAAGGATGCCCACTCTCGCCACTGTTATTCAACATAGTACTAGAAGTCCTTGCAACAGCAATCAGACAACAAAAAGGGATAAAAGGTATTCAAATCGGCAAAGAAGAAGTCAAAATGTCTCTCTTCACAGATGACATGATACTTTATATGGAAAACCCAAAAGAATCCACGCCCAAACTATTATTAGGATTTATAGAGCAATTCAGTGATGTGGCGGGATACAAAATCAATGCTCAGAAATCAGTTGCATTTCTATACACGAATAATGAGACTGAAGAAAAAGAAATTAGGGAATCCATCCCATTTACAATAGCACCAAAAACCATACGTTACCTTGGAATTAACTTAACCAGAGACGTAAAGGACCTATATTCTAGAAACTACAAATCACTCTTGAAAGACATTGAGGAAGACACAAAAAGATGGAAAAATATTCCATGCTCATGGATCGGAAGAATTAACATAGTTAAAATGTCCATGCTACCCAGAGCAATCGACACTTTCAATGCTATCCCGATCAAAATACCGATGACATTTTTCAAAGAACTGGAACAAATAGTCCTTAAATTTGTATGGAACCAGACAAGGCCCCGAATCGCCACGGAACTGTTGAAAAGGAAAAACAAAGCTGGGGGCATCACAATGCCAGATTTCGAGCTGTACTACAAAGCTGTGATCACAAAGACAGCATGGTACTGGCACAAAAACAGACACATAGACCAATGAAACAGAATAGAGAACCCAGAAATGGACCCTTGGCTCTTTGGGCAACTAATCTTTGATAAAGCAGGAAAAAAACATCCGGTGGAAAAAAGACAGTCTCTTCAATAAATGGTGCTGGGAAAATTGGACAGCTACATGCAAAAGAATGAAACTTGACCACTCTCTCACACCATACACAAAGATAAACTCCAAATGGATGAAAGACCATCCGATGTGAGACAGGAATCCATCAAAATCCTAGAGAAGAGCATAGGCAGCAACCTCTATGACATCGGCCAAAGCAACATTTTCATGACACATCTCCAAAGGCAAGAGAAACAAAAGAAAAAATGAACTTGTGGGACTTCATCAAGATAAAAAGCTTCTGCACAGCCAAGGAAACAGTCAAAAAAACTAAGAGGCAGCCCACGAAATGGGAGAATATATTTGCAAATGATGCTACAGATAAAAGACTGGTATCCAAGATCTACAAAGAACTTCTCAAACTCAATACGCAAGAAACAAATAAACAAATCATAAAATGGGCAGAAGATATGAACAGATACTTTTCCAGTGATGACATACAAATGGCTAACAGACACATGAAAAAATGTTCAAAATCATTAGCCATCAGGGAAATTCAAATCAAAACCACACTAAGATACCACCTTATGCTAGTTAGAATGGCAAAAATTGACAAGGCAAGAAACAACAATTGTTGGAGAGGATGTGGAGAAAGGGGATCCCTCCTACATTGTTGGTGGGAATGCAAGTTGGTACAGCCACTCTGGAAAACAGTGTGGAGGTCCCTTAAAAAGTTAAAAAGTGAGCTACCCTATGATCCAGCCATTGCACTACTGGGTGTTTACCCCAAAGATATAGACGTAGTGAAGGGAAGGGCCATATGCACCCCAATGTTCATAGCAGCATTGTCCACAATAGCTAAATCGTGGAAGGAACCGAGATGCCCTTCAACAGATGACTGTATTAAGAAGTTGTGGTCCGTATATACAATGGAATATTACTCAGCTATCAGAAAGAATGAGTTCTCAACATTTGCTGCAACATGGACGGCACTGGAGGAGATAATGCTAAGTGAAATATGTCAAGCAGAGAAAGACAATTATCATATGATGTCTCTCATCTGTGGAACATAAGAACTAGGAAGATCGGTAGGGGAAGAAAGGGATAAAGAAAGGGGGGGTCATCAGAAGGGGGAATGAAGCATGAGAGACTTTGGACTCTGAGAAACAAACTGAGGGCTTCAGAGGGGAGGAGCGTGGGGGAATAGGATAGACTGGTGATGGGTAGTAAGGAGGGCACGTATTGCATGGTGCACTGGGTGTTATATGCAACTAATGAATCATTGAACTTTACATCAGAAAAAAAAGTCTCTTACAGTTTGTCTCTTTCTCTGGTTTTGTCTTGTTTCATTTTTTCCTCTCTTCTCCTATGATCTTCTGCCTTGTTTCTTAAATTCCACATATGAGTGAGATCATATGATAATTGTCTTTCTCTGATTGACTTATTTGGCTTACCATAATACCCTCTAGTTCCATTCATGTCATTGTAAATGGCAAGATTTCATTTTTTTATGGCTTTGTAGTATTCCATTTTATGTATATACCACATCTTCTTTATCCATTCATCTGTTGATGGGCATCTAGGCTCTTTACATAGTTTGGCTACTGTGGACATTACTGCTATAAACATTGGGGTGCAAGTGCCCCTTCGGATCACTAAATCTGCTGGGTCATAGGGTAGCTCTATTTTCAACTTTTTGAGGAACCTCCATACTGTTTTCCAGAGTGGCTGTACCAGCTTGCATTCCCACCAACAGTGTAGGAGGGTTCCCCTTTCTCCACATCCTTGCTTGCCAACGTTTGTTGTTTCCTGACTTGTTAATTTTAGCCATTCTGACTCGTGTAAGGTGGTATCTAATTGTGGTTTTGATTTGTATTTTTCTGATGCAATGTTTTTAAGTGGTGGTTCACAAACTTATACCCAATGCTCTGCTTATAATTTTTTTTTGCATCTTATCTTCAGAAGACTAGTTTTTACTAGTTTAGAGGTCTTAATATCTAAAATAAATGGTTTCATCAGGAAACATAAGAAAAGTTGACTTGAATTGAAAGTGCACAGAGCCACTGGCCATTTAGGCAATTCATGCCACTGGAAAAACAAGAGAAAAAGGAGGTTTGGGTGTTGGCAGAAGTGATCAATGCTATTTATGAAGGGTTATTGCTACACAACAAGGGGAAAGAAGAATATGGATAAAATCCTTTCTTTATAACTTTTTAAATTTTTCTTTTAAAATTTCATTTTCTGAGAGCTCCAGTACATTGTTGAAAAGCAGGGGCTTCAGTTGGCATCTGTATATTATAACTTTAAAAATAATATTTCTAGTTTTTTGTCACTAAGTAGGATGTTTATGGAAGGTTTTTTTAAAAATGACTTTTAGTTAAGTACATTTCCTTCTATTTTTGGTTTGTTACTTTAAAAATCATGAAAGTGTATTGACTTTTTCTAATGCATTCTTTCATTAATTGAAATAATCATAAGTTTTTCCTTTATTAATGTGGTGAATCACATCAATTGGTTTTCTGAGGTTGAGTCATTTTGGAGTTCCTGGAATAAACCCCACTTGGCCACCTCTATGTCTTATCTGTTCAGTGCCAAATGTGATTTGTTAATTTTTTATTTAGGATTTTGCACCTGTATTCATAAATCACATTCACATACAGTATTCCATTCTTATATTGTTCTCATCCAATTTCAGTTTTAAGGTAAATTGGATAGTATATTATTTAGGGTTCAGTTTAAAACAACAGATTCTCTGCTACACAAAAAGGGGTTTATCCTATAGGATGTTAAATGGCTTACTTAGAGATACATTACTAGGGCTAAAAGAGACTTTTATCTGAATTTCCAGGAATTACACCCAAATCTATATTGCAGAACTGGTTCATCAAGATAGATCATGCCAGTGATGCAATCAAGAATTTGAAAAATTAAGCAGCTGCCATCTCTGCCACGATCAGGAAGCCACTGACTCAGGAAGTTACCTGACAGTTGGGATACAGCGACTTCTCTATTGCCACTTCCAAAATCACATTACTTCTGCTGATCATGAAGTAACCTACAGTTCAGATGCTGCTGCTAGCTGCTGGCTCAGGAACCAGCCTTGAGTTTGTCACAATCCACTTGCAACATAGTGGATGCCCTACATCCTGCCTCCTCCCCATTTGATTCACTTCCAAATTGAAGTTTCATATAAGTTAAGTTACGTAGCAGAGACTGAACCATATCTGGAATTTAAGCAAGAGAGATTCTGGGAAATGCAGTGTTTTATATGGTTTCTGCCTCCTCTAAGGAGATGGAATAGGTATACAATGAGCCAATCCACATTGGTGTCCGTGTGTAACTCTCCCTTATTTTCTGTCATCTAAAACAACTTGTATAGGACAGGAATGATCTGTTTCTGTAAGGTTTTGTGGAATATACCTGTAAATTTTGTCCTGAAGAATCTTTTAAACCCACCAGTTTCAGGTGCCTGGTGGCTCAGTTTGTTAAGCGTCTGCCTTCAGCTCAGGTCATGATCTCAGCGTCCTGGGATCAAGCCCCACATTGGGCTCTCCACTCAGTGGGGAGTCTGCTTCTCCCTCTCCCTCTGTGCTTTCCCTCTCTTCCTCTCAAATAAATAAAATCTTAAAAAAAAATAAAGTGTAAACCCACCAGTTTATTTATTTTATGTGTCAGAAAAGGGGTAAGAGAAGTCAGATTTATATTAATTTGTAAATGAATAAAATGTCCTTGGAAGCATTCGTGAATAAATGACAAATGTTAAGATGTTTTTGGGAAAGATACAGGGTAGTTGGAGGATTTGGTGGGAAAGAGAATTTTTACTGTATGTACTTGGAGTATTTATTGAGTTTTGAATCATGTGAACACTATCTCTTGACATATAAGATACATAACAAGTATTGGCATGCTATTTCTTTATGATTTTAAGGATTTCCTCTTCCCTTATTCCTAATACGGTTTTTGTGACTTTCTTTTATCTTTTTCCCCTGGATTGCTAAAAACTTGTTTATTTTATTAGGCTTTTCACAACTAGCTTTTAGATTTTGTATTCTTTTTGTTTCTTTGCCATTTCTTCAGTTTTGGGGTATAGCTTTATTATTTCCTTACTGGAGCTACTCTGTTGGGTTTTCTCTCCTTTCTCTCTAATTTGAATACTTACTTAACAAATTTTATTCCCCTTCTCTCCTCTCTCCCGCTCCCCATGAATGCAGTTAAAGTTTTAAATTTCCCTTTAGATGTACTTTGGGGGCACCCTATGAGTTTTAATATATAGTACTTTACTTCTTTGTCTTTTAAACTGTCAAAGCCAGTTTTATTATTAATTTTAACAAATTAACAAATTCTGTTGTTTATGTAAGTTAATCTTTTAAATGCACTAGACTCTATATATTATGGCATCTAATTTCCGTGTATCACATTATAAAATAGAATGATATTACATTGTTCTGATGTGGAAATCAAGGCAACGAAATCAATCTACTCATTTTATTACCTCAGTTAAATGCTCAGGGAGACTTCTCAGTTTAAAAATGCTAAAGACCAGGGGCGCCTGGGTGGCTCAGTCGTTAAGCGTCTGCCTTCGTCTCAGGGCGTGATCCCGACATTCTGGGATCAAGCCCCACGTCGGGCTCTTCTGCTGGGAGCCTGCTTCTTCCTCTCCCACTCCCCCTGCTTGTGTTCCCTCTCTCGCTGGCTGTCTCTCTCTCTGTCAAATAAATAAATAAAATCTTTAAAAAAAAATGCTAAAGACCAGAAAAATCTTTATGAAACCTATACTATACTATCATTGCAGTTATGTCATAAAATAGCCTAGTCCATAATTTTTCTTTAGTTTACTTATATATTTTTTTCAAATTTTTACTTAAATCCCAGCTAGTTAACATACAATACAATATTGGTTTCAGGTGTAGAATTTAGTGATTCATCACTTACATACAACATCCAGTGTTCACAATTTTTTTGGAGGTCAAAATGTGAAGGCTCAGAGTTTTTTTGTTCCTAGATTTTTTCTTTTTGCAGTCTTTTCCCTTCTTCAGATTCTTCAAGCTTTCTTCTCTTTATCTGGTCATCCCATCAAAACCAGGAAAAATCTGACAATCTATCAATGATGCTTATTTGCTGTCTGGCTATGTTCATTCTAAAGCTAATTTGAATTTCAACCATCCATCTGCATTTAAATTCTATTTTTATTTGTAGATTTTAAAAGCATCTGTAAAAGGTGAGACTCTATTAAGGGAAGAGTCTGTGAGATCTGTGAAATCTCATGAAACAAATAAAACTGAAAGCTCTGAAAAGAAGCCCAAAGTTTCTCTTTCAGTGTAACTTGAAATGGGGGGGGGCAGACAAATTGATTTATCTCTTTTTATCTCTCCCCTCCCCTCAAGCCTGCTCCTTTGAAGAAACTGTTCAAGCTACAGCCCAGTTCCTAGAACTTCTGAGGATGCCAACTACCTACTCCTTTCCGGATTAGTTAGTTCTACCGTCTGTCTTACCACAGGTGTGCCCATTCGAATATCATCTCCCCACCCCCCAACGCTTCTTGCTGCTTTTCTGCCTAATCATCGGTAGGCCTCTTCTTAAACCCAATCTTTGCCAGTCTCTCTCACTCCACAGATTTATTTTTATTTATTTATTTTTTCTGGCACATTTACCTTTAGCACAATTCAAGAGACATATGTTGATCATTTACTATGCACAAAACACTGTGATAAGCACTAATTCTAATTCTTAGTCTGCAGTAAAACTGTTCTCATGACTAGGAATGTGTATAAACATCATTCCTAATTCTAGATTTGAAGTTTCTGATAAAAATGCATTAGAACATTGCTGCATTATGACTTTTGCTGCTCTTTTTGGCTGCTTATACTGCTTTGCATTATAGTTATATTTATGCCACTTATTTCCTCTGTTGGATTTTTAACTCCTTAAGGAGACTACATTTTTGTATTTGACATAACAAGTAGAAACAGATCTTACCACTTTGCAGGTACTTAAATGTATGAACAGAAAAAGCATTTGATGAATATCAGAAGCTTTCTATATTCCTAATGCTTGCTGGTAAATGCTTGAAAACAAGCTCTCTGAAAAAAAGGATACATATATATGTACACAGGTTTATTATAAAGTTTATTGACAGGAAGGATGTATAGCACACAATTTATAAATAATAAAATAATGTTCTTTACTATGAATTTCATATAGCCAATTGATTCTCAGAATTCTTTCATTGACTTTTACCAACTCGTATCCATAGCTGCTCTATGGTTGCGATTGAGGAACCAGTGTGGTTACAACATGATGTCGTTGATATGTTCATATGCCTTAATAAGTAAGATAGAAAAAAACCCAAAAACCAATATCAGAACTTCTTGTTCTTCAATAGTGCGTGACTTCTTTACTGAATCAGATAATAATTTACAAATGCTGAAAGAATATTTCTCCAATTTTTTTGTGCTCTTCACAATATGGTATGACATGATGCACTTCTAAGTAATGCACCATGCATTATTAACATTATCTCCATAATTTTTAAGATCTACCATTAAAATCACAAATCAAGACCTGATTTATAGTGTTTCTAAAAATAAATAATTTTTCTTCTTCTATTTAGTACGTGTTGGATATAAATGATCGTCATCAGTAGTAGAATAAATTTGAATTTGCTGGTTGAAAATAGTTACTCTTGGCATCTCTTTTTTTTTATTGTGCAGGTTCATAGTCAGTCTACCCAACTATTCCTTTTTTTGTTTATAGATTGTTCATGCAAACAAAAAGGTGAATTTTACTAGGGGGAGACATTATCAGAGATTTGGTCCTGAGTTAGTTATAGAACTAAGGAAACCACTTTTCCCTTTTTCTGGGCCTCTGACTTCTCAACCACAGATGAGATTGAATGAGACGAAACTGATGATCTCTAAGGTTTCCTACAGATTCTATGATTCATGGTGATGGTAGGTTATTGTTTTTACATACTTGCTGCTTCTTCCTGTGAAAAGCTGATAATTCCCCGTCCTATGATGTCGGGGTCAGCCATGCGACCAGTAGTACCCTTCCTGTGGAAAGATTACACTCAGCTCAGTGATATCAGGCATCACTGGGCAACATGCATTAGTCAATGGGACATAAGCAGAAGTTACGTGTGCCCTTGCTGATCAGAAGCTCTAAGAGCCATCCTAGGTTCTGCTCTCTCCCTTTTCCCTCTGCCATAACAAAGACAAAGCTCCACATAAAGGCTGCTTCTCTACCTGGATCTTAAAGGAGAGAGAATGTGGAGCACACTGCCAACCCCCAACTGACGAGTGAAAGAACGTCTTTGTTGTTGTAAGCCCCTGAAAGACTGGGATTTTTGTTATTGTAGCATTATCTAGCAAAAGATAATTAGTTTATAAATTCATCAATAATTGAATGTCAGTTCATACTTAAAATAACTTCCAATTAAAATTTACTATAAATGAAAAAAAGGTAATAAATATCCCAGTCATCCCCCAGTCCTTCTCTTCCCTTCAGGATCTCTTACCTCCCATAGTGTATATATATACACGCACACACACACACACACACACATTTATACACACACACACGCATATATAAAGCAACTTAAAAATAACGTAAGTATGGAATTTACATTAAATTCTACTATAGATACTGTAGTAGAATATATTACTGTGTTTATTATTTCATATAAATATTCTATATATCTACTCAGAATATTCCTTGTAATTTCTGCTTTGAATCCTTCAATGGATCTTCCAAGTAAAAATGAATATTTTTTTAATGATTTTTTATTATATTATGTTAGTCACCATACAGTACATCCCCGGTTTCCGATGTAAGGCTCGATGATTCATTAGTTGCGTATAACACCCAGTGCACCATGCAATACGTGCCCTCCTTACTACCCATCACCGGTCTATCCCATTCCCCCAGCCCCCTCCCCTCTGAGGCCCTCAGTTTGTTTCTCAGAGTCCATAGTCTCTCATGTTTCATTCCCCCTTCTGATTGCCCCCCCCTTTCTTTATCCCTTTCTTCCCCTACTGATCATCCTAGTTCTTATGTTCCATAGATGAGAGAAATCATATGATAGTTGTCTTTCTCTGCTTGACTTATTTCACTTAGCATTATCTCCTCCAGTGCCGTCCATGTTGCAGCAAATGTTGAGAACTCATTCTTTCTGATAGCGGAGTAATATTCCATTGTATATATGGACCACAACTTCTTAATACAGTCATCTGTTGAAGGGCATCTCGGCTCCTTCCACGATTTAGCTATTGTGGACATTGCTGCTATGAACATTGGGGTGCATATGGCCCTTCTCTTCACTATGTCTACATCTTTGGGGTAAACACCCAGTAGTGCAATGGCTGGGTCGGGGTAGCTCACTTTTTAACTTTTTAAGGGACCTCCACACTGTTTTCTAGAGTGGCTGTACCAACTTGCATTCCCACCAACAATGTAGGAGGGATCCCCTTTCTCCACATCCTCTCCAACAATTGTTGTCTCTTGCCTTGTCAATTTTTGCCATTCTAACTGGCGTAAGGTGGTATCTTAGTGTGGTTTTGATTTGAATTTCCCTGATGGCTAATGATTTTGAACATTTTTTCATGTGTCTGTTAGCCATTTGTATGTCTTCATTGGAAAAATGTCTGTTCATATCTTCTGCCCATTTTTTAATTTGTTTATTTCTTTCTCGTGTATTGAGTTTGAGAAGTTCTTTGTAGATCTTGGATACCAGTCCTTTATCTGTAGTGTCATTTGCAAATATATTCTCCCATTCCATGGGCTGCCTCTTAGTTTTTTTGACTGTTTCCTTGGCTGTGCAGAAGCTTTTTATCTTGATGAAGTCCCATAAATTCATTTTATCTTTTGTTTCTCTTGCCTTTGGGGATGTGTCATGAAAAAGTTTGCTTTGGCCGATGTCGTAGAGGTTGCTGCCTATGTTTTCCTCTAGAATTTTGATGGATTCCTGTCTCACATCGAGGTCTTTCATCCATTTGGAGTTTATTTTTGTGTATGGTGTGAGATAGTGGTCAAGTTTCATTCTTTTGCATGTAGCTGTCCAATTTTCCCAGCACCATTTATTGAAGAGACTGTCTTTTTTCCACCGGATGTTTTTTCCTGCTTTATCAAAGATTAGTTGCCCAAAGAGCCAAGGGTCCATTTCTGGGTTCTCTATTCTGTTCCATTGGTCTATGTGTCTGTTTTTGTGCCAGTACCATGCAAAATGAATATTTTTCAAAAGCAATTCTTCATCATTAAGATATTACTCATCTACCTAAATTACAGTGTTCCTTACCAATTCATGATTTACAAATATTAATTCAAGAGCAGGAGTTCTCCTGAAGTAATATGATTTCTTGATCCTCTATTTGTTGTAATTTTAAAGTTGATTAAAGAAGCTGAAAAGTCTCCAAGCTTACCAGTGCTTCATTTGTGGCACAAAAATATTGACTCATTTTCCTCTTCACTCCCATAGCAAAGGGAACCTGAAAGCAAACTCTAAATATCTATGGCAATGACTTATCTGCATGAACTTGTATTTTCAATATCACCAAGATAGTGTTTTGCAGCAGTTTCACTACTTTATGTACCTTTCCTTAGTTTGCTCATTAACTCTATTGTTTTTGGAAACCAATAATGTCTTTAATACACTTCTGAATGGCAGCTATGTGAGGCTGAGAGACTTGCAAGATTTTACATTCATGTTTGACTTATGACATTCTCTCAGACTCAGCATGTGATTCTCTGCTTCTGAGTTCAAGGCAAAATATTCCTGAATGACCATCAAATACAACTAACTTGGTTTTTATGGTTTTATTGAGATCAATTCACATGCTATACAATTCACCCATTTCAACTATACTTTTCAAGGCTCTTTAGTATATTCACAGAATTATGGATCCATTACCTCAATCAATGTTAGGACATTTTCATTATCTTGAAAAAAAATCTGCATCCCCTTAGCTGTCACCCCTAAATCTCCTCATCTTCCCCAGACCTCGACAACAATTCATGTACTTTCTGTCTCTATCAATTTATACATTCCTGACAATTCTTATAAATGTAATCCACAATATGTGTTCCTTTGTGACTAGTTTTTTTCACCTAGCTAATGTTTTCAAGGTTCATTCATGTGGTGGCATGTATCATCACTTTGTTTCTTTTTACTAATGAATAATGTGCCATTCTATGGATATACCACATTTTGTTTATTTATTCACCAATTGATGAAATTTGGGTTCTTCCACTTTTTGGTCATTGTATAATGTTGCCACGACCATTTGTGTACCCGTTTTTGAGTGACTGTATTTTTATTTCCCTTGGGTGTATGCCCAGGAATGGAACTGGTAGATCATGTAGTAATTCTATGTTTAACCATTTGAGGAGCCTCCATACTGTTTTCTAAAGTGACTGCAGCATTTTACAGTCCTACAAACAATGTAGGAGGGTTCTAATTTGTCTACATCATTCATAAGACTTGTTATTATCTGTCTTTTTGATTATAATCTCCTATTGGGTGTGAAATGGTGCCTCACTATGGTTTTGATTTGTATTTTCCCTGGTGACTAATGATGTTGTGCAGCTTTTTATGTGTTTACCGATCACTTGTATATATTTTTTGGAGAACTGTCTATTCAGTCTATTTGTTCATTTTAAAATTGGGGATATTTGACTTTATTATTGAGTTACAATAGTTCTTTTTATATTCTAGATATGTCAGATCTAGGATTTACAAAAATTTTTCTCCCATTCCTTGGGTTGACTTTTCACTTTCTTGATGGTGTCCTTTGGAGCCACAAGAGTTTTTAATTATGATGAAATCCAATTCATCTGTTTTTGCTTCTGTTACTTCTGCTTCTGGTGTCATACCTAAGAAATCATTGCCTAATACAAGATCATGAAGATTTGTGCCTATGTTTTCTTCTAAAATTGTAACAATTTTTTCTCTTACATTTACGTCTTTGATACATTTTGAGTCGATTTTTATATACAGTGTGAGGTAAGGGTCCAACCTTATTATTTTGCCTGTGGCTATTTAGTTGTCACAGAACCATGTGTTGATAAGACTTCTTCACTGAGTGGTCATGGCACTCTTGCCTAAAATCTGTTGACCATAGATATATGGGCTTATTTCTGAATTCTCAATTCTATTATGTTAATTTATTTGTCTATCTTTATGCCAGTACCACATTGTCTTGATTACCATGTTTTGCAGTAAGTTTTGAGTGATCATCTAACTTCCAAATTTATGTAAGTGTTGACATTTACACATAATTTGATTATCTTTTGGTTGTACTTAAAAGGTCGTTGGTACTAATATATGCTTGTGATTTGGAATTTTATGGTTAGGGCCAATAAATCATAATGGCTATGGGCATAAGTATTTAGAGTCAGAGAAACCTGGATTTGAAATAACTGTACTATATCCTAGATATGAGAACTTACATAATCCTCTCTTAGTTTCAATTTCCCATTTTAGAATTAGAACAGTAATACTTACATTCATGGACTTCTGTGAGGATTAAATGAGTTTATGTATGGAAAGTGCTCAGTAAAGACAGTTTTCATTTTCTTGGACAGATGTTAATTTGCATTACATGTTCATCATATGTGCATAGTAGCAATATATTGGCTTATATTTTGATTAAGAAATAGCAATAAACTCCCAGCTTTAGGGAGCTCATTTTTCAATAAACATGAGAAAAAGAAAGAAGCTAGAATAGGAGAAAAATAAAGTAAAACTGCCTGTGGAGAAATGTGGGGAGGAGGAGGCAAGTAGAGACCATGCATGGTCCTTCTCCAGGAATTTAAGGAAACTCTTTCTCCAATAATTCTTTTAAAATAGTTTAAATAGTTGGTCTGCCTGCAAAGGCTTACAGCCTCTTTTGCAGACGTCAAGGAATGTACTTTCAAACAATCTCTTGGAATCCCTTCGCAGAACTTATTATTGAGTTTGGGCCTTTATGAGAGAGAGCAGGGCAGGTTTTTACTCAACCTACTTCAGTTCCCACATTATAATTCCCACTGTATTTTTAAACATCAGTTTTTAAAAACCCATAAGTCTGTTAAAAACAATAATAGCAGGAGTTTAAAGCACATAGGCTAAGCGTTTTCCAGCACGTAGTGACTAATCTACTAAACTCAAGCATTAGCATTATCATTGTATTGAAAATGTCCTGGGCTCCCTTTCTGTTATATTTGTGAGAACATTTGTTAACAATTTTCTTTTCCAAATTACTCCTGGGAGGAAGATTCAGTGGCCTCATCCACAAATAGCTCAAGTGAAAAGAAAGCATGCTGGGGATTGTGAACGGTCAATGATGCAACACAAGGTGGCACTCTTGTCCTATTGAGCTCTGTAGAGCACTACATTAGAGGAAGGACACACAATTTCAAAAGATGTGGTTGGTCTGAATGCCTTTGCGAGTCGGCCTGATAGACTGAACAGTTAACTAGCACAAAGCCATAGGTGGGCTTGAGAAAGTAGACTAGTACAGGAGGGCAGGAGGTCACTTAGCATGGTGACAGCCTAGTAAAATGAGACATAGCGTCTGGACAGTGCTTTATAGTATACTTATTAGTTACCTTTATTATGCATTTTCATCCTTATAACAATCATCTTTTTCACTGCTCCATATGCATGCCTAAAACAAATGTTAGATAATGACATTTCTAGGTAGAAATAATGGTTCCTCGCAGTATTTGGAATAAAATTCGACTTCATTTCCAATCTTTACTCTTTCCTCATTACTGAAACATCTAGTTTCTGAAATGCATCCTCCTCTCTTGTCTCTGTGATTTTGTGCATGATATTATTCTACCTAAAGCCCTTTTTCTCCTTTCATCTTCATGGGTGATTCCCGCTCCTCCTTTCTGCGTCAACAAAGATATTACCTCCTCCTAGATGCCTTCCATGACTGCCTCAACTGGGCAGGAATGTGAGGGTTGAAGCTAACATATCTAAAGTACCTAACAGAGTATAGATACCTAATAAATGGTATCTATTGATATGGTTTAGGTCCAATAATTTAATTTTATTTACATACCAATAATTTTCATTTATTTATTCATGAGTATTTACTATTTTCTGGGTTTGTTTTTAGGTCTGTTATGTTTTTATTGTTAGATAATTAGCAGAATATAATATGCAAGTGTAAGATGGCATTTTCTGTTTTGTTTTCAGAGTTCTTCCTGATTATTTCATTCAGTAAATACTTTCTCAGTTCCTATGTGCAAGGTGCTGTTCTAAACACTGAGAGTATAGGATTTAAAAATGGATAGCATAATGGAGAAGCTTATTGTATAGTGATTCTTAATATTTTATTATTTAAAATTTCAAGATGAAATTGCATCATTCTTATGATGGTATTCTAATAATAACAATTTTTTTCCTGGATTATAACTGGTAGGTTGTTTTCCACTATTTTCTAACTACAGTTATAGTTTCTAATAGTTCATGTTAGTAATTCCCAAGATGCATTAACCTTTGTTCACAGTGATTCTCTTAACACTTCTCTGCTAATTAACACTGCCTCAAAATATACTCTTCATATTCATTATTATATCTTTTGATTAAAAAACCTCCCCAAACCCATTAGAGGACCCTAATGTCAACCAAAAAATCTGTCCCCTTTTCAAGATTTTATGCACGATTGTGAACTAAGGCCTTTGAATAGTCAGGATTCTTGCCAGCAAGAATCAGAAGCACCTCAAAGAAGGCAATTGGAGAGGAAGACTGCTTTAAGGGTATGGGCAGTATTTAGAAACACACTCTTCCAAGTTTAGCAAAATGGGGGGACAGTACTCCTCTACCCAAAAAGGCTAGCTGTAGGGAGGGGGCTGTCTTATCAGAGCTGAACTTTCCATGGGGAGATGCAGCCAGTCCATGGCAACAGGAGGGAGGGAGCCTGAGAAATTAATATCCTCACCTCATTCTCCTACCAATCACAGTCTGCCCCCAGGGTTTCCTATTGACAGAAGCCCCTGACATCTAGATGACAAGAGATTCAGTTGATGCAGTTCACACAGGCCAACCTCCTGTGACAGAGATCAGGGTGGAGAAGGTTGTAGCATGGATCTGGAGGAGCAAGCGGAAGAAACTCAGCACAGGCCTTGTTCAGAAACTGGGAAGTGTAGCAATTCATATTTTTGAAACTGAAAGAAATATGAATTTATCCTACACTTTTTTGTCTTATCTACAAGTCTGTCCCCCTTTCAGGGAAGAAAAGCCTCTCCTCCCTCCTTTTTCCATCCATAATTCATTCCATCAGCATTCATCAAATCCTTCTTTAAGTGGGTTTTGGGGGCACAGAAATAGACACAGTATTCAATCTCAGGGGTCACCATCAGGTGGTGGATAAGAGAAGTAAACAAACCGTTACCTTATAGAGCACTGTAAGCAATAATGAATTAGGTGGAAGCACAAGGGCAGTATGAGCTCACAGACATGGTGACTACCCCAGATTACAGGTTATCTGGGAAGGCTTCCTGGAGGAGGTGATTTGGGCAAATTCTTTGGTTAAGTTTAATTACTTAGTTTCTCTTTTTTCTTCATGTTAATTTAACTCTATTTAGCCCTTTGAAGATCTATAGTCAGTTATTTGGTTCTGAGGGTTTTTTTCTTGCTTCTTTTCCAATTTTACCCTCTTAATTCTTAATTATGCTTTATCAGTTGCTTGAAATAGAGATCAGCAATTTGTATAATACAAATCTCTGGGACTATTTTTATCCTCTTGCATTTGGAATGACCATTGTGATCTTATTTTATTTGACCGATTTTACTGGGGAAAATTTTAGTGTTTTTAGAATTGCTTAATTGGAAGCTGGGCTGAAGACATTCTACGTAGGTGAAATCTACTTATGCAAGTAATCAAGGAACTAGGGTAAAAGGGAGTGCCCTATTTTCATTGGACATGTTTGTGCATGTAGTTCAATCTTTTTTTTTTTTTTTTAAGATTTTATTTATTTATTTGACAGAGAGACAGCCAGCGAGAGAGGAAACACAAGCAGGGGGAGTGGGAGAGGAAGAAGCAGGCTCCCAGAGGAGGAGCCTGATGTGGTGCTCAATCCCAGAACGCCAGGATCACGCCCTGAGCCAAAGGCAGACGCTTAACGACTGCGCCACCCAGGCGCCCCTGTAGTTAAATTTTAATACGCTCATGAACTACTCACTGTGAACATAAATTTGGGGGCACATTTCTGAATCTTTCTTTGGGAAAAATACAAAGTATGGATTACTGTATCAAACCATTTTTAAGGTTCTTGAGACATATTGCCACATTGCCTTCAGAAACTTTGTACATTATTGTACACAAATGTCACATGCTTTCACTATTACTGTGAATAATATATTTTTGATACTTTCTAATTTTTGTTTGCTCCTTCCTGTTAGGCTGACCGTTCAGGTGAGTTTTGTAACAGCCATTTTACCATTTTACCCTGACAACGGCAATTGATTCCAGTTTCCACTTTTTTTTTCCATTTAAAAAAAATTTAAATTCAATAAATTAACATACAATGTATTATTGGTTTCAGAGGTACAGGTCTGTGATTCATCAGTTGCATGTAACACCCAGTGCCCATGACATCACGTGCCCTCCTTAGTGTCCATCACCCAGTTACCCCATCCCTTCACTCCCTCCCCTCCAGCAACTCTCAGTTTGTTTCCTATGATTAAGAGTCTCTTATGGTTTGTCTCCCTCTCTGGTTTTGTCTTGTTTTAATGTCTACGCCCATACCACCCTGAATGCGCCTGATCTCATCTGATCTCGGAAGCTAGGCAGGGTCAGGCCTGGTTAGTACTTGGATGGGATTCCACCTTCTTTATATTTCCAGAACCAGCCTTATTGTGCCACCACAGAAGCATGAGCAGCTGCAGTGCTGCCCTCTCCTTAGATGTGTGGGTCCCAGCCTCCTCCCAGATTCATTATACTCTTCTTCTACTTTGTAGTTTGAAGTTTCCTATCACATGTTCTGATGATCTCACATTTTCCCTTTATTTCTAGTCCATTTTCCATTGGGTGTTGGAGTTTTGTTGATTTGTACGAGTTAACTCACCTGGTGCATCGTGCCTGGAGGCAGAAGCCCCCGTGCTTATTATCATCATTTCATTTCTGTTCAATTTGTGTATATATTTTCCTCTCTTTTTTCTTGATCAGTTGTGTCAGACGTTGAAAAATTTTATTTATATTTTTAAAAAAACATTTTTTTGTGTTTACTGAATTTCTCTGTTTCAGCTTTGTTTCCTATTCCATCAGCTTCTGCTTCTATCCATGTTGTCTCTTTCTTTTATATATTAGTCCTCTTCCTGCCTTTTCAACTCCTTCCGCAGCCACTTTTGACAGATTTTAACAGGAATTCACTCGCAAAGGGGGAATGAAATTTTCAGAGTCGTGACCCCAGCTTTACAAAATAGAGAAGAGAAGAATGGGTTTGGATCTGAGAGCAATCCCTTTAAAGTGAACTAATATCCAAATGATGTATTTTTGGAATTTAACTTTTATTTTCCAGGGGAGAAAAATAAATTTTCCCCCTCCTCCTCCACTTATCCTCTCCCCATCTGTCCTCTGTCCCTGCTTCCCCCTTTGTCCTCCCCCTCCTTCCTTTGTTCTAGCTCTAGACACAGGTAAAATAATGGTTGTATATAGAAGAATTGGAAAGGTTATGCTATCCAAGTCTTTCCCAGTATACATGCATCCTTGAAACACTGCATTTGCTGCAAGATTTAATGAACTGCTCCTGCACTAACAGCATGGTGAGTGCTAAGAGCCAGTTGCTTAAGTCAGATCTGGATTTCAATCCCGACTTACTAACTAGGTCTATGGCCTTGGGTAAGTTACCTACCTTCTCCAAGCCTCAATGTCCTTATTTGCTGTGAGAGCTTAAATGAAGTAATATCTGTAAAAAGTCAGTGTTTGGAACATGATGAGTGCTCAGTAAATGCTAGTTTTTTGTTATAATTATACATTTTCAACCACTATGGAATATTTTTCCTCTCATATAAAACACTGTAGAAATGCCTATCATCTATTAATGCCCTTAAGTCCAAAGGTTGAGGAACTTAATGTTTAAAAGCTATCACAGCCATGGAGTGAACATTATGTGAAAAAACAAATATTTGGATAAACATCAAGAAAGCCAGAGGTTGTTGAAATATTAGCTGGCTGACAACATAATTCGGGTTGCTTAATGGTGCACAAAGGCAATGCAAAACACTCTTTTTAGAGGTGTGCTATCTTTACCTTTAAGTTCTTTCTTAAGTACCTAACAATTAGGGAAGTAAGATATTTTTATATTGTAAGTGTATGGGTTTTGCTCGCCTTTAGAGTTTTTTGATTCCTAGAAGCCCAAGAGAAATATTTTTTTACAGCGTTATTTTTCTTTTATGTGAATTCCATTACTTGTAAATTTCTTACCTTATAATTTATGTACCACTGAAAACATATTAGACTTTTAAGTAATTGTCTTCAAGAAGCAGCAGCAATTCTCCTGGACCCTTAGCTTCTGTTGGAACTGGGTAGCTTTCTTTGCACAAGTCTATATACTAAGCGGCAAAGACATATATAATTAGTTCAATTTCTTTCCACGAACATGATCTGAGCACCTAAAAAAGGCCAAAGAGCCTTCCAGACAGGACTGGCACCCATGTGCATGTACTGATGGACAAAGATAGCAGAGCAGACCAGCCTAAGCCACCATCAGGGATATCAGTTTAGTAAAGGGGAAACATTCTGAGCAAACACAGTTTATGAATAATTAACATACACATTTTTGGTTAATTAAGCTAATGTTTCTGAAAAATTCCATGCTTTTCTTTTGAGTACTGTGTGGTATTTTCCAACTTATTTTCTTCTTATCCCTTCATCACTAAACTTGCTGTTTTTCTCTCAAAACTCTGATTTACATTAAGCTTGTAGAATTCAATTAGGCCTCTTGAGGATAGCCGCTAATCAGACACTTTCCAAGATTATCTTTTCAGTTGCTCTTCGATTGTGATTCACAAGTAATAATGTTAAAATAACAATAATGTTTTTCTAACTTTGTCTGCCTGCTAGCACTCTGATGTGAGAGAGGCTGATAAGCTTTAAGCTTTACAGATGAGGGCTGAGGCCCAGATGAGTTAGAAAACTCGTCAAATTGCAGAGCAATCAGAGATTGGAACTCAGGTTCCCTAACTCCCTGTTCTGTCTCCTTTGTATGCTCAACAGAATTTTCTCACCATGTGAATAGTAGTACAGAGCCTTTCCACATACCCCCAAGTGCAAATGAGAGATTCAAGTATTCTAAAGTGTTTGGTCTCCCTGTCAAAATATATTTGCATCATTTATCTTTTGAAATTTTTCATGGAGTGTGTTTAATAGAAACAAGATTGCCTTAACTTAGTTGTAAAAAGCCACCTGGAGCTCTTGGTATACATTGCATAACTGGGTAAACAGTGGAAATAATTTGTAATTTGGCGAGACATCAGATGAAATGAAAAACAAAGGGATTAGGGAATTACATCAAGAAAGTCCTTAGAATCTATATTTTTTCTATTTAAAAAATAATATTTCTCTATAGAAGTGATATAGCGACATTATAGAATCTATGGAAACTTCAGTGGGAGAAAAATTCTGCCTGAATTCAAGAAATGATGTCACATCACTATTTTGTTTTCTAGTTTACACACTCTTTCCCCCTATATATCTATTTTTAAAAAATACAGTTATATTTACAGGCCACACAAAATTTCCATTCTGAATTTCCTTTACTTAATATCATAATGTAATGAGCATTATATTTTCAAGTGAGAAAATTCAAAAGGGAAAATTACATTTTCAGATACAGATACCAATTACAATTATAAGTGTAATGGGAAGTCTTTGAATGGTGTGAGCTGGGAAATGATGTAATATCATTTAGGTTTCAAGAAGATTATTCTGAATATTCTTGTTATATGTGACATTGAGTACACACACTTATCTGTACTCCCCATTAAAGTAGTAAAAAAAAATAACAAAAACATAAACTTACAAGGCCAAAGAGAACTGGAAAGTAAGTAACAACACCAAAGAAATATGTAACAAAATTCAGGGGCGCCTGGGTGGCACAGCGGTTAAGCGTCTGCCTTCGGCTCAGGGCGTGATCCCGGCGTTCTGGGATCGAGTCCCACATCAGGCTCCTCCGCTATGAGCCTGCTTCTTCCTCTCCCACTCCCCCTGCTTGTGTTCCCTCTCTCGCTGGCTGTCTCTATCTCTGTCAAATAAATAAATAAAATCTTTAAAAACAAAACAAAACAAAATTCAGAGATCTGGAAAGTGGACAGAAAAGGTGTAACATTTAACTGGAGAAAATAGAAACCTAAGAGACATGGGGAGAGAAGCTGTTATAGGTTGAATTGTGTCCTCCAAAAGAAGACATAGTGAAGTCCAAACTTCTTTCATCTCAGACTATAATCTTATTTGGAAATAGGGTATTTGCAGATTTAACCAAATTAAGATGAATGAGGTTATTCATATAGGCAGTAACCCAACATGACTGGTATCCTTATAAAAAGGGGAAATTTAGACATAGAGGCAGGCACACTTTGCAAAGGGAAGGAGTTGGGAGAACCTACAGGGAGAGTGTCATGTGAAGACATGGAATGATACATCTACAAGCCAAAGAATACCTGAGGCTACCAGAAGCTAGGAGAGAACAGAACTTTCCCTACTGTCTTTGTAGAAAAGCTGGCCCTACTGATACATTGATTTTAGACTTCTGGCTTTATTATTGAGACAAGACATTTCAGTTGTTTTAAGCCACCTAGTTTTTAGTATTTTTTATGGCAGCCCTAGAAAACTAATGTAAAGGTCAATGAAAATGAAGCTGATATATGCCACAGAAATTTAGGCTATCATTATAAATGGGAGAAACTGGTAACTTTAAAGGTGGGTGTGAAAGATGGTAGGTCTAACTGAAGGATTAAATGAAATTAAAAGGACAGTTATCTCTTCAGGTCCCCCCTCCTCTCTTTGCATTCAGACAACTACCCTTCCCCTCCTATAAGAGGAGACTGAAGATTTAGTCAATAAAATTGTTGAACCAGAAATCTCTAGACTCAGGAAGAAGCAAGGATGAGACACCATACTGAAAATAGGGAAAACAAATGAAAGTTAGTACTTTAAATAGTGAGATCCCAACCCTCCCTTTGTCCACTGATCTCCAGAGCACTTCCTGCCAAACTTCTATATCTAAGCGGTAAACTAAGAAATTTCCTCTCTGAGGAAATCAGTAGATCTATGGGTAAAGACCAACAAAATGTGTGTACCTATGATCATACTGCAGCAAAATCCACAGTCAATAAGTCCTATAAATCCTATAAAGATTCCAAGTAATATCTTCCGTCTTATTTTAAAATATGTATGAAAAGCAAAGAATCACTATGCATTTGAGAAGAGTCTCTTACATGGGAGATGAAAACAACAAACATAATTCGGAGGATACAAGAGATAAATCAAGAAACAGACTCTTAATTATAGAGAACAAACTGATGGCTGAGGGTGAAGTGGGGTGGTGGGATTGGTTGAACAGGTGATGGGGATTAAGAAGTGCACTTGTGATGAGTACCAGGTGATGTATGGAATTATGGAATCACTATATTGTACACTTGAAACTAATATAACACCATATATTAACTATACTGGAATTAAGATAAAAACTTAAAAAGCCAAAAAAGAGAGGATATCACAAAATCTATAAAATAAGAACAGGTGGCCACAGAAACATGAATTTAAGAACTAAAAATAAATTTTAATATATGATAGAAGAGAAAAAAACTCAACAGAATTTGGTTTGGAATACAAAGTTGAGGAAATTGCCCAGAAATTAAAACAAAAACTACAAAGACATGGAAAATGTGAGAGAAATAAGAAAACTAGAAGATTTGTACAAGAAGTTCAATATTCACATTACAAGAATTGCAGAAAGAGAAAAAGGAAAAGAGGAAATTGTCAATGAAGCAATTTAAGAACGTTTCTTACACCTCAAGGACATTAGTTACTATTCTGATCACAATTGTGACCCAGTACAATGGTCGAAAAAGACTCATATCAAGATACTTCATGAAATTCTAGAACACTGGTGACAAAGATTCAAGAGCTCCCAGTTGGGATAGCTACATAATTTGTGCAGCCTAGTGAAAAACCAAAATGTGGGGCTCCTTGTTCCAAAATTATTAAGAATTTCAAGATTGTGACAGCAGGCCCTTAAACCAAGTGTGACTCCCTTCTGGATGAGGAATCTGTGTGATTGCACAGGTCACATACTTATGAATTGGCTCAGGCTCCCAGGAAAAAAAATCAGGAAATCAGAAGTATCTCTCTCCTCTGCATCATCCTAAGCTATGACTGCGATTCTTACTTCACTCAGGATATAGACACAATCAGAAGAGAACTACCTTATCTTTTCAACTCAGGAACTATGAGACCTCATGCCTCTATCCTTAAACTTTACTTTCTCTTGTTCGGTGGCTAAACTATTCTGGCTCCAGTCTAAAGCCTATTCTTCAACTTGCGTGTTGGATCCCATGTCATCTGGCCTATTCAAGAATTTTCTTCTTTATTTAACTCCTTTCTCCTGCATCATCATTTTTTGCTTTTTTTTGGATTATTCCCATAAGAATATAAATGTCACCACCATCTTCAAAAGTACTCACTTGGCCCAAGAACTCTTCTAGCTACAGCCTCATTTATCTCCTCCTCTTTATAGCAAAATTCACCAAAAAAGTTGTTTTTACTTACTATTCCACTTCTCTTTCCTCAACCCTGCTCCCCACTTCTCTCTTCTATGCTTCAGTCAGCCTGATAGCCACATGACTCCCCTGAAACTATCATTGTCATTGTCGACAATGACCCTCATCTTATCAAAACCAATGGCCAAATCTCAGACCTCATTTTCCTCAAACTTTCAAGAGGGTATGACATCGTCGATCATTTCTTTATCCTTAATATTTTATAGGAGATCACACTCTTCTAATTTTCATCCTACTTCACTGGCTACTTCTCTTTTATTTGGACTCCTCCCTTATATCTGGGCTTGAATTAGTGGTAAAAATCCAGAGCTCAGTCCTTGGTTTTCTTCTCTTCTGCTCCCTGTCAGCACAGAGGAAAGAGACAAAAATAACTGCCTCCCAATTTTTCCCTGGAAGAGGTTTGACTGCGTATTTTCTTAGCTGCTGCATAAGAATCTGGCTTCCATGGGGCGCCTGGGTGGCTCAGCCCTTAAGCTTCTGCCTTTGGCTCAGGTCATGATCCCAGGGTCCTGGAATCGAGCCCTGCATCAGGCTCCCTGCTTGGCGGGAAGCCTGCTTCTCCCTCTCCCACTCCCCTTGCTTGTGTTCCCTCTCTCGCTGTTTCTCCTGTGTCAAATAAATAAATAAAATCTTAAAAAAATAATAATAAGAATCTGACTTCCAATCAGCCTATATCTAGTTGCTGGCTGAGATCCTCCTGGGATCCTGAAAGAGCAGGTGGGCACTACTCCTGCCTTCTCCCTTGGCTTATTCCAACAATTAAACCAAGTCACCAGCTTTTTCCTTCTGTCCACACATCTACTGTCCCAATTGTATGGCTGCCATCAGAGTAAAGGGCTCCAAAATCATTTAGCTCCGATAGCCAATGGGGCTTCACACTCAGAAGTCCCGCAGGACCATAGCAATCAAATAAGCAGTTTTTCAGTGGGCGTGCAAGCATTTTCTGTGGGAGTATGTTTATGAATGAGGAGAATTGGTATTGTTAAAATGTCCATATTTCCTAAAGTAATCTACAGATTCAGTGCAAATCCAAATTTCAATGGCACTTTTCACAGAAATAGAAAAAACAATCCTAAAATTTGGATGGAACCACAAAAGACCCTGAATAACTAAAACAATCTGAACAAGAACAAACCTGGAGGCATCATGCTTCCTGATTTTAAACTATATTACAAAGCTGTAGTGTTCAGAACAGTATGACATTGGTATAAAAACAGATATATAGATCAATAGAACGGAATAGACAGCCCAGAAATAAACCCACACATATATGATCAATTAATTTACAATGAAGGAGCTAAGGATATACAATGGGGAAAGGATAGTTTCCTTAATAAATGATACTGGGAAATTGGATAGCCATATGCAGGAAATAGGTTACACCCCTGTCTTACACCATGCACAAAAATTAACTCAGAATGGATTAAAGACTTGAATTTAAGACCTGAAACAATAGAATTCTTAGAAAACACAGGGGGTAAGTCTCTTGATATTGGCTTGGCAATGATTTTTTGGATTTGACAGCAAAAGCAAAGGCAATAAAAGCAAAAACAAATAGGTAGACTACATCAAACTAAAAAGCTTCTGCACAATAAAGGAAACTATCAACAAAAAGGAAAGGCAACCTGTGGAATGAGAGGAAATATTTGCAAAGCACATATCCTCTAAGAGGTTAATATCCAAAATATACAAGGAACCCATTCAATTAAATAGCAAAGACCAAACCCAAACAAAACAAAAGCAAACAAAAAACACCCCAAATAACTCAGTTTAAAATGGACAAAGAACCTGGATATACATTTTTCCAGAAAACATACAAATAACCAACAGGTGCATGAAAAGATGCTCAAAGTCATTAATCATGAGGGAAAAGCAAATAAAAGCCACAGTGAGATTCACTTCACATGTGATAGGATAGCTATTTTAAAAAAATGAGATAAATACTGGCAAGGATGTGGCAAAAAGGGAACCCTTGTATATGTTGGTGGAAATGTAAACTAGTGCAGCCACTAAAGTGCAGATGTTTTTCAAGAAATTAAAGATAGGAATACTGTATGATCCAGCAATCCCACTTCTGGGTATATATCCAAAGGAAATGAAATCGTTTTCTTGTATCAACAATAAACTATGGAGGGGCTCTTGGGTGGCTCAGTCATTAAGCGTCTGCCTTCGGCTCAGGGCGTGATCCCAGAGTCCTGATATCAAGCCCCGCATTGGGCTCCCTGCTCTACTGGGAGACTGCTTCTTCCTCTCCCACTCCCCCTCTTGTGTTCCCTCTCTCATTGGCTGTCTCTCTCTCTCTGTCAAATAAATAAATAAAATCTTTAACAAAAAAACAAAAAACAATAAACTATGGAAAAATCCCAAATGTCCATTGACTGGCAAGTAGATAAAGAAGATGTGGTATGTATGTGTATATATACATACACACACAATGGAGTATTACTCAGCCATCGAAAAGAATGAAATCTTGCCATTTGCAATGACATGGATGGAGCTAGAGGGTATTATTCTCAGCAAAATAAGTCAGTCAGAGAAAGTCAAATACTATATGATCTGACTCGCATATGTGGAATTTAAGAAACAAAACAGAGGAACACATGGGAATTAAAAAAGAGAGAGAGAGAGGAAATCAAATGATAAGAGACTCTTAACAATAGAGAACAAACCAGAGATTGTTGGAGGGGACGTGGGTGGTGGGATAGGCTAAATGGGTGATTGGTGTTAAGGAGATCATTTGTGATAAGCACTGGGCGTTATATGTAAAGATGAATCACTGAATTCTGCTCCTGAAACTAATATTACACTATATGTTTACTAACTAGAATTTAAATAAAAATTTTAAAAAACAAAAAAGACACATTAAACAAAAAGAAATCATTATCTTGAAGAGATATCTATATTTCAAAATTCATTGCATCATTATTTACGATAGCCAAGACACAGATAAGTACCCACCAACGATGAATGGATGAAGAAAACATGATATAGGGGCACCTGGGGGGCTCAGTCGTTAAGCGTCTGCCTTCGGCTCAGGGCATGATCCCGGGGTCCTGGGATCAAGCCCCACATCAGGCTCCCTGCTGAGGGCCTGCTTCTTCCTCTCCCAATCCCCCTGCTTGTGTTCCCTCTCTCACTGGCTGTCTCTCTGCCAAATAAATAAATAAAATCTTTAAAAAAAAAAAAAAGAAAATGTGATATATATAAATATAATAATAATAAGATATATGTATAATGTACTATTATTCAGCCTTAAAAAAGAGAAATTACTGCCATTTGCAGTAAAATGGATAAACCTGATGGGCGTTATGTTAGTGAAATAAGCCAGGCGGAGAAAGACAAATATTACCTGGTATCACTTATAAGTGGAATCTTAAAAAAAAAAAACACAACAACAACAACAAAAACCCTGAATTCATAGAAACAGAGAGAATGGAATAGTGGTTGCTAGTGGCAGGTGGGGGTGTGTGGGAGGAAAATAAGGAGCGGCTGGTAAAAGAGTACAAACTTTCAGTTATAAGATGAATAAATTTGGAGGATTTACTGTATAGCATGATGACTATAATACTGATGACTGTTGATAACACTATATTGTATAATATAAATTTGCTAAGAGAATAAATCTTAGGCATTCTCACCAATAAAAGAAAAAAGGTAACTATATGATGTGATGGATGTATAAATTAACTTTTTGTGGGAATCTTTCATTATGTATACATATATCAAATCACCACATTATACATTTTAAATATATTACCATTTTGTTAATTATACCTTGATAAAACTGGAGAAAAAGAAAAATAGTTGTAAATGGCAGTAGTTAAAAATAAAATGAAAGGGGGGTGCGTGGGTGTCTCAGTCGGTTAAGCCACTTGATTTTGGCTCAGATCATGCCTGTTTAAGATTTGCTCTCTCCCTCTGCCTCTGCCCACCCTCCCATCTCTCTCTTTTTCTCTAAAATAAAATAAATAAATAAATAAATAAATAAATAAATAAATAAATAAATAAAAAACAAAAGGAGAAATAAAATAACTTTCAATTTCAAAGTAAGTATCATTAATAGGAATAGCAATAATTTTATTTCATAGCTGTATCACCAACAATATTTAATAACCATTTACATTATTTATCTTAAATGTCATACAAGAATGAACCAAATTTACAGTGTGTGATAAAACTATGATACTCTCAAAATGCTACCTGCTAGACGTTCACTGGTCTTTGCACATGTGATTATTACGATTTGAGAAAAGTATGTAATAGGTTGATATACCTAAATGTTGACTGACATTTACTTGATCATGGCATGTGCATTTCTAAGTATTAATTTATATCTTCTTTCCTCCCAAATTTGTCAACCAGGGCTCACAAAATTTTTTCGCTCATGACCTAAGGATATTTTCCTTTCTGCCAGTGCGGTATTATTGGGGGGGGTGAGGTGCAGAATATAGAAAAATTTAGGTAACTGAAGAGTAAATTTCCTTATTTTTAAGAGAAGAAATACAGCTAGAGAAGAGGGAAGAGAAGAAATGATATACACTACCCACTCCCATCAACCAGCCAAAGCAATACCCTTTATCACATGTTCCAGCACTAGGAAGCTGCACAGAACTTGGGTGAGTTCTATCTTGTTCTTATTAATATCACATGGTCTGTTCTCCAGCATTTATCCAGTTTGGAATGACATCCTCTGTACCTTAAGGTTCTGTTCAGCCCCCAATCAGATAACATTCTGCCTGAGAGTAGCCCAAGACATTTTTTTTTTTAAAGATTTTATTTACTTATTTGGCAGAGACAGCCAGCGAGAAAGGGAACACAAGCAGGGGGAGTGGGAGAGGAAGAAGCAGGTTCCTAGCGGAGGAGCCTAATGTGGGGCTCGATCCCAGGACTGCAGGATCACACCCTGAGCCAAAGGCAGACGCTTAACGACTGAGCCACCCAGGCACCCCAATATGCCCCCCTTTTAACCTAAGTGGTAGAATGTTATACACTGCTCTTATTTTATAGATATTGCCCCTTTTTAATATATGTCCTTATTTTATTTTATCATACATATTTTTTTCTGAATGATGTACCTTAGATATTATTTCATATAATTTTATAAGGGTTTTCTTCTTCTTTCCTAGTACAGGGCATAATATTCCATTGAATTGATGCACTATTTCCTTTAGATATGGACAACCATTTCAAAATCAGGAATAAATCATTATTAGTGTGGAATATTGTTGGGAAAATATGATTTACTAAAAGATGTCTTATCACCCCATTGTTGATTTTAAGCACATGGAAAATTGAGACCTATTCCTTAAAATGGTAGTGGGATCATACATTTGTTACTTTAGTTCACATTTATCTGGAGGCTTCAGAATGGCAAATGCTATTTGTTATTTCCCATTTATACTCTCTCCTGCATGGCCAGTTATTTTAAGATCCCATTGAATATTAACTTTGAAGTAAATAAAGGGTCAGAGAGAGGAAATTCTCTCCATGCAAGTGAGAGGGAAATGTTAATTTTAGTATATTTTTAGCATATGAGTAAAGTATATTTTACTCATATAAAAAAAAAGGAGTGTTAGTAATTCTTGTAGGTTGTCTAGAAGTAAATACCAAAAGTCTGTTTGAAATAAAGGAGATATGGCATTTTGTTCAGAGTGATGAGAAAATATTGGCAATAAGAGTGGGAAAAGTGGAAGAAAGAGATGTCTGTCCCAAGTGGTTCTCTTTTTTTTCTTTTTTCTTTCCTTTTCTTTTCTTTTCTTTTCTTTTCTTTTCTTGTGTGTGTGCGTGCGTGCGTGTGTGTGTGTGTGTGTGTGTGTGTGTGTTCGGAATCGGATTGTGGAGGATGGAGGTGAGCGAGTTCTACCTGGAGGTAGTATGTGACCTCTCACCCCATGGTTAGTATTTCATGACCAGAGCCAACAGGCTATCTGCAGAAGTAGTAAAAATTTGTGGTAGAACACATACTAGACAAACGTGTGTGGGTGAGTTCTCTGCAATAAAACACATTGTGATGTTCTCGATTATTTTTCCGTGTGACATTGGACTTAGTGATTAAACTGTTGCCAAAGGGACTATCAGTCTCTAATGGTTTGGGCTACTCTGCTTGACACCTGCCCAGAACAACATGTTCTTATTACAAGGCAGTTCAAGAAGGTCAGTATTGATGATCGAAATGATGGTCACTGTTCAGAACTTCATTTCTTTTTGATTTGGATCTAACTTAATAGAATGAATAGGATTTAGCTTCCCAAATGTTATTACTGCGGGCTTCTTTTTAGTCTTTTCTGTAGTATACCTGATTTTAATTGTCCTATTCCACAAGATTCTACAGTGTGCTATCCACACAGGGCAAAAAATGCTAAATTCAGCCTTCTGTACTTAGGATAAAGCTCTGTGAGGCCATATTTGGCTACACTCAGATACAGCAACAGATGAATTCACCAAATAGGGTTGTTCTACTCCAACTTCAAACCCCTGAGATAGGCAGATAAGCTTACTGCAGGTCCCTCACTTATTCATGGAAAGTGTAATTATAAATTAACAAAACAATGTTGTAGATCACATAAAAAGAACTCTCTGTCATTATGCTATTGTGTTAACTTCTGCTCGGCAAGGGTTTCCTAACGTTGGCCCAGGTGAACACCCTGTCTTCTTTCTAAGAGTTCCAAATAGGAAGCAGTAGAAACTGTTTTGGGCTTTCTCATCAATTTATCTGTGTTTCTATCTTCATCTTAGGACCCTTGTTGGGGAAAATAGGTCTCCGAGTGACATTAGTTATGTATTCATCCTAATTTCATTTCTTTTGAATTTCCCTTTTGCTCCTCCTATTCTTCCATTGGGAAGTGGCTCCACATTTTATTGCTAGATAGAATGGAATGTCCCTTATTCACACTCAGAGTTCTCTCTTTCCAAAGACTGTAAAAGAAGAAGAAGAAAAAAGGACAATGTAGGTTGAAACCATTCAAGTTTTGCTTTTGATACACGGATGAACAAGATTAAAGTAAATCTTTTCTCTGAATAAAAATCTCTCAAGATTGTTGTGTTACTTGAAAAATCTAATAATGATAAATGAATATTAACACTTCTTTCTCTTTGCATTCCTGCTATCACAGTTTTAATTCTCCCCAAGGCTTTGAATAGAGATATCATATACAAGGAAGCCAAAAATGAAAATATTAAAAAATATATCATCCTTGTTAAATATGTATATATATTCATGCTTATGTCTATTTATCTTGTCTCTGCTTTTTTTTTTTTTTAAAGATTTTTATTTATTTATTCGACAGAGAGAGAGACAGCCAGCGAGAGAGGGAACACAAGCAGGGGGAGTGGGAGAGGAAGAAGCAGGCTCATAGCAGAGGAGCCTGATGTGGGGCTCGATCCCGCAACGCCAGGATCACGCCCTCAGCCGAAGGCAGACGCTTAACCACTGTGCCACCCAGGCGCCCCTTGTCTCTGCTTTCTTGCCTTCAGTAAATTGCTTTATTCCTTAACATTTGCTTCAGAAATAATTGTATGCTCTCACTTCAAGGTTTTCCTCTCCCTGTCTCTGTGAGATGCTTGTGGATTACTGTTGATATCCAGATCTTTATGGCTATTACTTCTTTTACCTTCATCTAGCTCATGTCATTTCTACGTTCGCGGTTTCCTCTTATCGGTCCCCTCCTTTTTCTTTCTTTCTTTCTTTTTTTTTTTTTTTTTTTTATCTATTTGGCACATCTGGATCCTCAACCTTTCTATCCCAAGCCTATTTCTTATCTCGTCTATATACTTTCTTCCCCTAATTGAAACCGGGCTCTCCAGTTCATGGACGAGCATTCACTGAACACCACTCATGTATAATCTCTTTTTGTTATGTTGTATGTCACCAGTCCATTGGCTTTCACTGCCTTAAAAGAGCCTACCTTTTTATCCTAAATTGGTTGAGTGATTCAGATTCTGAAAGGCCTCATTTCTGGGCTAAAGAGATGTAGCTTTTCTTTGTGCACCGAACACAGGGTTCAGCACATTATTAGTTTGGATTTTATTTTATAGGCAATGGAAAGTCAATACAAATTTTTGAGCAGAAGGAGAGTAATGATAACACATGACATTCTGAGAAGGTGTTTGTGGGGGCAGTGTGCAGAATTCCTTGTGGTTTCAAGTAAGTACACCCATTAATACATTACAACAGCAAAACAGAAATGAGAGTGAACAAGAGACTGAAAGCAGAAAGAGCTAGATGATTTCTGATTGATTTAACAGAAGGCAAAGAAGCCCTTGGTTGGAAAACAAAAAGGAGAGCTGTTACCATACAAGAAAGAGAACAATGGGTTCAAGAAGATGAGGAACTGGAATAAATGGTGTTTCATGGAAGTCAACATAAGAGAGGCAAATCAAATGTCACTGACTGAGTCCTTTCATCGACATGGAACACGTAGCAAAAACTTTCCTACTGGAGGTGAACACTTGGCATGAGATGCAATTTCGGAGCAGTGGTGGAGATGGAAACCACTTGGAATTAAAGAGGAAATGAGTAGTTGTCATACAGCTGTCGATAGCAGGTATTGTGCAAGAGCCATGGGTATGACGTACTTTTCTTTTGGTCGGATCTTACTTCAAGTTGAGCTGAAAATTCCTGTTAAGAACCGAGCACTGTGTGTTGATTCATGTGCCCTGAAGGACTTCCCATTTTGGCACTTGGTCACCTTTAGAGAAGCCTGCCTCTGCTGCTGTACAGGCATCCTGTACTCCCAGGATTCCTTTTCCAGAGCAGGAGTGAGGTTTGCAGAGATCCAGGCTCCCTGAGACTCCCTTTGTTGGTTGTAGCTATATATATATATTTTTTAATTGGGGCAATTAAAAATTATAAATATTTCTAGATTTTTAAACAATCAATTTCTTCTTACTTGTCATGATAAAGGAGAATCTTCCTGAAGTTGTCTTTGCTGTGATGGAATACCAGTCAGTTTAACACAAGAGTTAGAAAATCAACTGTCTACCAAGACCAGGCAGATGTGACACAAATGTCTGAATTAGGGTAGATGTAAGATTATGGGGATTGGCTATCCAGTAGTAAACTGGATAAGGGGAGCCTCACCCAATGGTGTACAAATTAAAATGCTTTTGAAATACTCTTTATTATAGAGTAAAACACATGAAAACATATGCATTTAAACAACATGTTTTAATAATGCTTATGTTGGATTGAAGTGTAGAAGGAAGGACTTCCCACTGAATTTCTGCTACTGTGACATTATTGGCTAGTTGTACAATCTGCCCTATAGCAAATGACTATACAGATTCGACCTCAGCTTTTTTGGGGGGGAGGGTAAAGATTTATTTATTTATTTATTTATTTGAGAGAAAGAGAGAGAGAGCAAGGGGAGAGAGGCAGAGGGAAAGGAAGACAAATACTCAGACTTCCCACTGAGTACCGAAACCAATGTGAGCTGATCCCAGGACCCTGAGATCATGACCTGAGCCAAAATGAAGAGTCCGATGCTTAACTGGCTGAGCCACCCAAGCCCCTAGGACTTCAGCTTTTATATTACACCTTTGCTTGTAATTGAGTTATAAGTTTAGGAAATGAAAAAGCAATAAACATAATTCATCGAATTGTCACTATGATTAGCCACAGTGTTATGCTGGGGCTTGGAATAGGTTAATTTTTACATTGTTAATACTTGAATTCATTCTAACCTCTATCTTCTTCCAGCCTAGTCCAAAGCAGTAGAAAAACCTACACAAAAAGTAAAAACAAATGTATTTAAAACTTCAATGAAAGACAAAAATATAAATGAATACCGTTAAAGTTTACATGGCTGTTTATTTTCTCTTTAGTACTTTTATTCCAAGATGTTGTAATTATAGGCCAATAATGCTATTAATATTCTGAACATTATTGTCAATGGTTATGGGAAATTAATTTCTTTTATTTAATTAAATAATTCAAATTTTAATTGCTATAGAATTAAATATGGCTTTAGTTATCAAAGGGTTGTATTTTTCCCTATAAAAATTTGCCTATGATTTTTCATGAAATCCAATAGAAAAATGGAATTACACTACCAGAAATTTGCTTAGAAACACCTCATATTTGAATAAAAGATATTACAAAGCAAAAATAATGATGTTTTATGATATTTATGATATCATAGTAAGATATTTTAACATTAATTTTAAATAGGTGTAATTCCAGATCATACAAGATCATTCTCTTGAAGAATAGCAGAAAGGTAGAAATGTCTTTTCAAATAAAGTGCAGGTGAGAGAAAAGACAGGAAATGTTTTGTTTTGTTTTGTTTTTCAGTTTGAGACTATTAGGCTTGGTTTGTACTATTTCATTCAATTTCTTACCAGTGAAATTTTCCGTTTGTAGGGGACAACCTCATTAAACAGCATGTGTGTATGTCCAAGGGTTTGTTTAACTTAAAGAGATACAGTATCTGCAAGTTTTCCAAACAAAAATGGCCAGTTCAAAGTTCTATGACCAGTGGCATGTAAGCTGAAGCAATCAGTGCAAGACTGGTGATGTTCTGTTAAAATTTCAAAGGTTACCATGCGTGGGCTTTAGAATTTGCTCAGAGAAGCAGTGATAACCTTGACTCTCTTTCAGTGAAAGTACAAATTTATTCATCTGAGACCTATCATCCACAATTTAATCATTAATGTTTACCTCAAGAGGCGGGTAATTATATTCTGCTATGGATTATTTGGGTGACTATATTTTGTGTTTGCTTTGTCTTGTGCCCTGCCATTTTAAATTGTTCTTTTTAGAGTTTAATTTTATTGCAATTTATTCAACTCAGTGGAGTCTTTAACAGTCTCATTGCAAACAATAGGATTACGCTTGCAACTTAATTGCTGAACTCTTGGTCTTTCTGGTGTTTAGTTTCTTAGTTGCTGAAAGAGAAATAGAACTTGATTTTATTCTATAACCTGGATATCTCACTTTTAAATGAAGAGATCTTTTGCACATTGGTTAACAAAGACTGATCTTTCAATGAAAACATGCCAACAATAATTGGTTTGGGTTGAATTTGCCATCAAAACTCATTTAATAAATGCTTAGTAGCAAGCACATTTAGTTACTCAGTGAGTACCACCTAAAGCTCATTCAGGTTTCCCTTTTCCCAGTTTTAATGTGATAGGTTCTGAGTTTTCTTTAAAGTTCCCAAAATGACAAACTTGCCTTTCTACTCTACAATGCATAACCAAACCACAATTATCTTCTGATTTCATCCTTTCACATGACACAAAAATAAATCTTTTTTTTTTAAATGTTGCTCTTAAAATATTTCAGTTGACGTATATATTTAAAACATGTATTTCTTGGATATTTGGGTAGTAGTTGGTAAATCTTCCTATTGAAGGTATTCAGAACAAGACTCCCGAAACTATTTTGAGGATTTTGAGGCATGTGAACTATTTTGAGCTGAAGGCAATTGAGAGACACTGTGGGCTCAAGAGAAACTTTTGCATATCTGTTAACTACCTAGAAGACTCCAAACTGGGGATCTTTCTGAGAATAAGAGTTATTACCAGAGAAATTTTATCTGAGAGGCCCATCTCAGAGTTTGGCTGGGCAAACATCTCTACTTATTACCCTGTGAATTGCCCTCTTCCCCTTTGAAGGTCCAAGCCCCTATTCCATTCCTTAGTTCAGGATTCATATTTACCTCGTTTTATCTCTCTCTCTTTGAACATTTCGTGTATGTGGGGTTCCATACATAGGAAATTAGATTTTAGTTTCTCTTGTTAGTCTGTGTCATGGCAGTTTAATTCTGAGATGAGCCAGAAGAATCTTTAAAAAGTAGAGAAAAAAATTTTCCTCCCCAACACTATTCTTTCATAGATTATCTATTTTTGGTATTTTAAATGAAAACTAGGATAATGGAAAAACTATTAGACCCCAACTAGAAGAACATAGTGTTTTGTCTTGGCTCTATCACCTACTTGCATTTTAATTTTAAACAAGTTTGTTCTTCTCTCTGGACTATTCTCATTGTCTCCCAGTGTTTAAAATTTTAAATTATATTTAAAATTATATAAGAAATTATGTTGCATTGATATATGGCTTTATTATAGTCATTATAAGGTACTGGAATAGGAGACTAGTACCTATTTAATTAAACTGTGGATCATATTTTGAACTAAAAATAAATACTCATGGTTTAACGATTTCATTTTTATTTGTGAGTATAAAGGCAGCTTTAAAATGTAATGAATTAAATTATATTCAGTTGTTCTTTTAAATGAAGACAATATTGAACAGGATAAAATTAAATAAAAATTAATTTGTCTCAGAAAATTCAAAAGCAGTAAATTGATCAGTAAAATACTGGAGGTAATATTGATCTCCATTCAATGTATTTATTTTGTCATAAGAAGAGGGAGCTGAAGAAATTGGTTACTTGTCTAAAAATAATTTTACATGTTTTACATTATTAATTCAACAAACACTTGTTGAATATCTACCTACTATTTAACAAATATTTATTAAACGTCCAGTATCATACACACTGGGGTTAGAGTGAGAATTAAGACAGACAAAGTTTCAATTCTCAAGGAGCCTACAGTCAAGAGTGAGAGTTGTTTTATAATTAAGAGTGAGGACAGATCCACTGAAGGCCTTTAAAAGGCAGGGTGGAAATTCAGATGAAATTCGGACTGTAATAAGAAGAATAGCCAAGAGCTGAATTCTTCATAAGGACTTTCATTTTCAAAATATAATAGCAAATATCATTCTAATGTTGAATGGAATTTCAGGGTTATGATATTTTTACAAGGATAGGTTACTTTTAACCACAGTTAGATCAAATTTGTAACATCAGGAGTTTTGAGGTATTTCCTTCCAGAGTTCTGACAACCCACATAATCAGCCTTGCCCCTTGACCTTGATTAATACGTAGGGAATCTGGAAGAATTCTATGCATCTTAAATAATCAATTAACCATGTGGATAAAGTCAGTGGGCTCTGTAAATCTTAGGCATGTAGCAGAGTGGAGTGGTTGAGAGAACTGATTCCTGAAGCCAAACTGTCTGGATTTGCATCCTGGCCCTCTACTTACTAGTGCACATGCTTGAACAAGTTAAACTACTTAACCTGATGCTTCAAATTCTTCATCTGTTAAATGGGCATAATAATAGAACCCGTCTCAGTTGTCAGGATTAAATTCATGCATATGTGGAAAGTGCTTAGGACAGAGTCTGGTCTGTCATAGTGCTTCTTAATTATTTCTTTTTAGGAGTAAAATCTCATTTCCCCTGCCTGATGCTACCCAGCCTTGACTCTTAGGGACCTACTAGTTTTTAGACATGGAAGGAAAAATCTTCACTTTTTAGTAGTTTCAGGGGAATCAAAATTGTGGAAAGAACCTTCTGAATCATCCAGCTCCACCTCTTTGTTTCATAGATGAGGAAATTGTGACTCAAAGAAATGAATTACTTGTCCAACATCGCTTTAAATGAACTCCTGTTAGGCAGGTAAACCCAATATAGCTTTGTTACCGAGAGTCATCCTAATCTAGCTGGGATTATAAAATATCCAAATGACTTGAGCCCCTGTGGGTTACAAAAATTCACAAAGTTGAACTGAGATCTAAGAGCTTCAATTTACCCAAGGCTACAAAAGAGGTAAGAAAACATACACAAAGCTCAGGTTTCCCCGATATATATTTACCATCCTTCTGTGATTCAAGATGCTTTATCTTGTGCATTTAGATTTTATGTGTGCAGAGAATCTTGTCCATATGCTGTTTCAAAATTTCAGATTTCAAAACCTCCTACTCCGTGGTGCTTCCCCAGGTCAACTCTGACTTTTGCTTTCTGGTAGTCCTGGTGGGTTACGTGAGCCCTAAGTTGAGAACCTTTGTTTAGGGGGAGCAGTGTAAAGCTACGGTTGCTGAAGACAGATCAGCTAAATGAAATACTTCTACTCTCTTTGATAAAAAAACAGAAAACAAAAACCAAGAGGGATTGGTGGATTATGGAAATCACAGAACACTGAGGATAGAGCAGTAGTGGTCTAAGACATTTTATATAAGAATCCACTTTGTCAGTGTGTTAATTTATAGCAACATCAAGAAATATCTATGGTAAAAAAAAAAAAAGAGTATCCTCACTGTATTAGATAAAATAGGAAAAGTAACTTTATTGCAATGCTGGTGTCAGCATGAAAACTCTTAAGTGAGAATTAACTAAATTCAGTTTGATTCAACTGACCGTATGAGATCTTGCCTGCCATACTGGCTGAAGAACCCATGAAGAGAGAGGCAGTAACAGTGGTGTAGTATTAAAGGACAGCTGTTACTCATAAGGAGCATTTCCATAGATGTATTTTTTTTTCCTAAAATTTTGATATCTGTTAGTACTTTGTTGGAGTCAGTTGAGTCTCTTGACCCTCAATCTTACTTTTATGTCATTCTCCGGAGTTCAATACATATCTGTGATGGTAGATCCCTAGAAACTGCAGATTTAGCATTCACAGTTTTAACTATTTTCAAGCAACTCCAAATGTCCTTTGTATATACAAGTTTATCATTGCCCCAAGGCATACAATTTAATTAAGGATGTTGGTATGTGGAGTCACTCACTTATTTTCTTATTCACTGCGCAAGGATTTCTTGTGCATTTACTATATCCCGACCAATCACCTAGGAGGTCTAGCCAGCCCCACATATATTTCAATATTGCTTTGTGTATTTCTAGTTCTCATGGCTTTGTCCAGTGACTCATTGGTGTGGTATTAACAAACTCAGAGATGGGGAGGTAATTTTAAGATCTACTGTACATTCTCTCATATATTTCATTCTTTAAAAGGATATTTAATATGGAAGGGTCATTGTGACTAGGTCTGATGAATCAGGTCTGATACACTATTTCTGTTTCTTGATTCTCTAATTATTTGAATGGCATCCCGTATCTCTTGGTTTATTTTTTCCTAACACGCGGAATAACATTGTTTGTGTTGATTTGAATCAACCTGAATTAAATTGTTAAAATGTCCTAATTCAGCAGCTCTATAATTTCTCTGTTGGTATAGCAAGATCACTATGAGGTGTGCTTATAAATGTAAAATTTGCTACAATTTATTCTAAAATTTTTTAAAATTATGGGACTCCTGGGTGACTCAGTTGGTTAAGCCTCTGCCTTTTGGTTTGGGCTCTGAACCTGTGTAGGGCTCCACACTGGGTGCAGAGTCTGCTTCAGATTCCCTCTCTTTCCCCTTCTGCTCTTCCTCCTGTGCTCCTCCCTGCTTGCATTCTCTCTCGCTCGCTCGCTCTGGGTCACCCTCAAGTAAATAAATAAATAAAATCTTTAAAATTTTTAAAAATTGAGACCAGGATATCAGATACTACAATGATCTATGAATTTGATGTATACTCAAAACTGAGAGGGTCTGTGTGATCTCTTGGGTATTAGAATCAGCTGAGCAATTCTGATGACAATGGATAGGTTCAAAAGGATTTGTTATTTGAAGCACTGAAGCTTCCCATTTTGCTAGATTTCTCCTAGCAAGTTAAGCCTATTGATTTTAAGAAACAGGGTCATTTAGATTTATATTCTCTGCACTCAACTGAACAGTACAAATAATCCTCTTGGATGGAAGTAAAATACTAGTTTCAAAAGATGACCTTTAAAATACCATAGTTCTCTAATCTAAGATGTGCATAAGTTTTATTGTTGTAACATTTCTAGAATTTGGAATTATCGATTGATTTTTGTTTTTAATTTTATTTATTTTTTTGATTGGTGTTATTTAGTGCTTTCTTTTTCTCTCCTTTCCTCCCTCCCCAAAGTTACTATTAAATTAAATTATTTTTAAATTCTTAAATCTATAACTGGTGTCATATTAAAATGGAAGAATAACGTAAATCAAATGGAATATGAGATTATCAGTTTTCATTTCATTTTAACTTCATGAAATATATGTAGCTCAAAAGAAAAATTAAGCAGTTGATTTTTATGGATTTTTCAAGTAAGTGGTATTTCATTAGCATTTCCAATTTCCCACAATTTTAACAAATTACAAAATTCTGACAGTTAATCTCATGTCACTATAATCTTTACTTACACACTGGATTTTATGAAAACATGTTAAAAATTTCACGTTGAAAATATTTACTCTTGACTTTATTTATTCAACAATTGTGTGTTGGGAATAAAGCATTTTACTTACATCTTTAGGAATTATGCTAAAGATGTAAGTGCAGGCACTCAGTAAATATTCTGGAAATAATTAACTAAAACAACGAATGCTTACTGTATTTCAAAAGAGCTAAAGATCTCTCTAAAATCTTAACTAAGGATATATGGTTAAATTCTATAAATATATTTAATAAAATAAAAACAGAAAGATGCAGCAAATTCAGTCTGTCAGATTGAATCAGAAATCTGACTCTCATTGTTTAAAGATAATAACTAGTAGAAACTTGAAAAATTTTATGTGTAGTCATTGAATATGTGCAAATATATGTAATTTTGTGACTATTCAAAATGTTGATTTGAAGATACTAATGTAATCAAAATGAAGGGGCTTTTGTAAATGGCACTTACATCTGGTTTCTTCTGAAAATGTTTGAATATTATTTATTTTCACCAAATTATATCATTTATAAATAATAGAAAAAATGAATCTGAAGAATTAAGTGATTTTTTCGTTATTTTTGATATCTTGGTTCGTACACGTATCATGCATTTGTGAAAACCTTGGAGTTTGCTAAAAATTGGGGGTGACAGATCAATTTTCAAGGTAAAATTAATTTACTTAAATACATGTAGGGGTGTGTGTGTGTGTGTGTGTCTATGTGTATGTTTTGTGAATAAAATAGCTGTGTAAGAATGTAACTTTCCTTAAGTTTTTGTAGGTCAAAGTCATTTCAATTTTGAACCTGCTAAAGTAGAGAAATTTTCATCTTCATCAATTTAAAATTGCTTAAGACACACAACACAGTTACTTCTTCTGGGTTCTTGCACCCTCCCAAAGCCCTTGCTGGGGTAAAACACAGGGCCACCCTCTCTCAAGACACTAATTTTTTCTTTACTTTTCCTCTGGTCTTCAAGAAAAAGATTGTCTCTCAGGCAAGCCTTTCTTTCCAACCTCCAGAGACCATATTCTTGTGCTTCCCTCCATGTCTCCTCTCCAGAGCACGAGAGGTTCTTTTTAGTGTCTTCCCACATCCTTTGCTCCTCCTCACAGATTTCTCCCAATCATTTTGTCTACTTCAGGAATACTTTCAGCTCCTCTAAGAACTTAAATTTTAAAAGCCAACATCAAAAGGAATTCTGTCCATGCTTTAACATCCCTCTTCCAAAGCATTCAGAACAGAGTAGCCTACGTAAGACCCAAAACAAAACAAAACAAAACAAAACAAAACAAAAAAATCAACATTTTTTGGAGAAGAAGAAAATTTACCAGTTCAAATGTTATTCCACTGAATAGGTACTGGTATTTCATTTTGTGGGGACAAGTCATCTTCAGTTTCAATTTCTATTTCTATTTGGCAAATACCCAGTGATTATAGCATCAACCCCAAAGATTTTGGGAGTCCCCATATAAAATAAGGGGAGCCTGAATCATTCTTTATTGTCACATGAGGGTAGAAGGTAAGACTCTTCAGAGAAATGATGTCTCCTGTGATGACTGGGAGAATGATAAAGTAGGACTAATGGTGAGCCATAATTTATTTTAAAAAAATTTAAACAATGCTGAACACCGGAGGAAACTTATGAATAATACACAGTAACTATTATCTCTTGCATTTGTTGCTGTAATGTTGAGTCAGAGAAGTAATTCACTCCAACTTCACAGTCTGTTAGTGGCAGTCATCTTATATCAGGTTTCTGCTAGATGTCTGACACTATTCTAAGCACTTAGTGTGTATATAGAAAACAAAACAAAACAAAATAAAATAAAAAGATTTCCTAGTGTTTGTTTTAATTACCCCCCCTTAGGGATTCCAGATTAATTTTGGCTGCTTCTTTTAAATTGAAGTACAGTTGACACACAATGTTATATAAGTTTCAGGTGTACAATATACTAATTCAACAATTCTGTACCTTACTAAATGCTCACCATGATAAGTGTAGTCATCATGCAATGTTATTACAATATTTTTTACTATATTCCCTATGCAGTGCTTTTCATCTCTGTGACTTATTTCTTTATAACTGGAAGTTTGTACCTCTTAATCCCCTTTATCTATTTTCCTCATCTCCTCCTCCCAGCTCCCCTCTGGCAACCACCAATTCTCTATATTTAAGAGTCTGGCTTTTTGTTTGTTTATCTGGCTGCTTTTAACTGTATCATTCTAACACTTTGAAATGGAAAATGTAAAGGTTCTTCATAAGGAGTATGTAGGTTAGCCTTACAAATATTTCCTAGAGTTACTCTGCACATATCGGTAATGAAGAACAGGAATTATGTGAGTGGACCTGTGTATTTTCTCCTCTTTCTCCCCCTTGCCACCTAAAGTATATTTTGCTTGCTAAACATCTTTGACCCTTCATTCTCATTTGTTTGCTTGTTTTTTTTAGACACCAAAATATCCACATACACATGTACTTGTGTGCATACAATGTGTAACAATAATAATAGATGTAATAATAATAGAATTTATTAGGTTACTTGCTATGTGCCTGGTACTTTCTAGGCACTTTACATATATTAAATCACTGGATCCTTTCAAACTAATACATATCCCCAACTTATAGCTGAGGAGACTGAGGCATACAGAAGTTAAGTAACTTGTCCAATGTTAAAAGCTATGGAGTGGCAGAGGCAGGATCATATCCAGACACTGTGCTTAGTCGTTTCCCTATCTGAATATAGAAGTGACAAAGTAAGATCTATGTGTTCTTTTCGTAAGACATCATGGGTTTTTGACAGCAGATTAGAGGGAGAAAGAACTTCTACAAGCTAATTTTAATGTCTCTGGAATTGTTTCTCTAATTTGGGTGTACTGTGGCCACCCTTTACAATATTAAAAAAATATTTCACTTTGGAAGAGGTAGAGTGGTCTTCCTAGGTAGAGAAAACCAATGTTAGAATCCCTGGCTTTACTTACCATATTGTCCCTTACAAATGTCTTTCCACTCATATTTAAAATGGGCTTAGCAAAACATGTGAGACATAACGAATATTTCTTAGTGTTTCTGCAAATTAGGTCACTATCATAGTTAAGTTAGTGGTTGTTTTATTGCATTTATCATATGTGCTTTTCAGAGCTGTTAGCTGTCACCCATTATAGAATGTTGGGACTCATCTGTTGAATCTCTGCCCATAAGATCTCCCCAACCGTTAATACAAATACTGAACTCAGCATTTCTCCTTCTCCCAAAAGCTAGGCTACTCCCTGAGGGTCATTATTTTGTGTGGACTTTCTGTAATTCATTTGCTCAGAGTATACTTTTCAATGAACATAGTTCACTCTTTGTTGATTAGAGTTGTAAAGTATTTGCTGTCCGCCTGAGTTTTGCAAATTATCTGTGGTAAAGGATTAAAGTGTAAACATCAGGTCATTGACCCTCAATGCAACGGATGGTGTGATATTATAGTTTAAAAATCTTTAAATGAATTCATTATTTAATACATTGAAGGATTTCTTCAGGATACTTTGTTGTGTGAAAAAGAATTAGGAAAAAGTTCAGATGTGATTTTAAAGTTTAAGGGGTTGACTATTTCTGTATATTAAAATTTTAAGGCACCATGAACGAGTAAAAGTGCTTTGTATCTCTATTTAGCATTCATAGCCTAATGTTTTGTATTGTAGATTTTGTTTGGCCCATCTTTGTTTTTTAATATGTAAAATTGTTGGGAGAAATTGCTGTGCATATTCATATTTTTGTGCGTTTCATAAAGGCCCCAAATTGATTTTAATACAGTGTATATTCTCAAGAAAGATTTTGAATTAACTATTTGTCCAAATCAAACATAACTATAAATCAATCTCATTTTTTGCATAAGATTATTTTAATCTTAGGAACATAGCATAATAAAAAAAATAAATAAGTAAAATAAAAATAAAAAAATAAAATAAAATAAAATAAATCTTAGGGTCAAGATATACAGGCCTGTTCACCAATTGCATCACTAAATCAGAGAATGTGATGTGACTAATCAATAATTAATAATCATTCATGAAGATAACCAAATGAGATGACACAGAGATATCCAGTTGCAATTCAGGAGAACTATAGATAAGTAAACATAGAAATTTATTATCTTTCCTATCAAGGTAAACTTGGTTTTGATCATGTCACATATATGTATAATCAATCAACAATTACTTAGTGAGTTCTCACCGTATGTTTCACCATTTATTTAGCTCTATAGTGCTGTTGGTGATGCAGAAATAAGAGAAGTGGAGACTTAAGGCCTCTGTTGTCTTCAAGGTTCTTATAAAGTAACAATAGTTCTCCTAACTGCCAGTAACCAGCAACATTACCTTGCATAAGTGTCTGGGTCTTCTTCTCTAGACTGCTACATCATAGACACTCTTGAGTTTTCGTCTTACTCCATAGCCACTAATGAGGGTTCCTCCTCCACCCTGTCAGACAGAACTGAGGGTTCTGTCCTCAGCACCCATCTCTTCTCTGTCCATACTCTTCTCCTGGGTGATCAGATAATCTCACTTAAATCCATGCCTTTGGACACATCTCTGTATTATTTTTTCAAATTTTTATCTATAGCCCGGATTTCTCCCTTGAGTTCCAGATTCACATATTGAACAATACGATATTACTACCCGGATGTCTAACAGATATTTCAAACTTAACAGGGCCAAATGGCGCTATCGATTACCTTCCTTAAACCTGGTATATCTTCTCCCACCTTCCTGTCTCCATCCCTCCCCTAAGCTTTTTCCCTCTCCATAAATGGCTCCAGCATTCTTTCATTTGTTTAGATCAAAATCTAAAATTCATTATCAAGTGCTTCTTTTTCCTCCCACTTCACATCCAATTTGTCAGTAGGAGGTGACAGCTCTATTCCTAAAATATATTAGGAATCAGCCCACTGATCACCATTTCCTCTGCTAGAATCCTTGTCTAAATCACCACCATCTCTCACCTGGGTTAGTGCCATGGTGTGCTGGTTTCCCCAAGTCCACTATTGCCCACTGTGTTCTAGGACATCCAGACAGAGGTCTCTCTAAAGCTTAAATTAGATTTCACCATGCTGTTGCTTAGAGATTGATCTATGACTTTGTGCAACAGCCAGAATTAAGTTCAGCCTCTTTACTGAGGTCTAGAGAGCCCAACTTCTGCCTCCCTTTGGACCTCATCTCCTACTCTGCTCTGCTCTTGTTCACTGCACTACAGCCATGCTGGCCTCCTTTCCAGCCCCTCTAGAACCTTCTCTCCTGGTATATTTTTTCCTTTGAACATCCCTTGCCTCCTGCCCTGATTTCACCATGCCTGTGTCTTTTTCATCATTTAGACTCAAGTGAAATGTCACCGCCTAGGCAGGCCTTGTCTGATACCCTTTTGTAAAGCTGTAGCCCTTCACTGGCCAGATTCTCTCTCAGTACCTGATTTTATGACCTTCGACTTATCACTACTTGAAATTAACTCTTCATTCATTTATTTACTTGTTTATCTGTTTTCTTTCCCACTGGAATATAATCTCTTTGAGGTTGAGGAATATGTATGTTTTACTCAATGCTCAATCTCTAGCACCTAGAATAAAGGCTGCTGGTGGTAGTCCATCAACAAATAGTTGTTGATGGGCTGGCTAACTGGTCTTTATATTCTTACCTTATTTTTTTTTCAGTGCTGTATTTTTACCTTTAAAACAGAAGGCCTGGAACCAATTATTTCTAAGGACTTCTCCAGTCCCAAGATTTTGCTTTAGTGTCTTAAAATTGTATTGGCCTGAATAATGAGGAGAGCAAAATGTCCAGGTTGAACCCATAGTCTTAGACCTGGATCAAGTCACATCTCTGAGTACACCATCCCCAGATCTCTCCCCAACCCTTGCTATGTGGACAACTGTACAGTCTCTAAAGGCCAGACTGCAGTTAGCTGCATGCTGTTTTGTCTTCTTGGTTGAAGTACTCTTGCACGTATGTCTATAGGTGTAATTTCATTTGAACACCTTTTAGTAAGAGACTTTGCTGGTCCCAGCCTATTTTTTCTCATGGTAATAATGAGAATGCTGAAATTCATTGAGTGCCAGTATGTGCCGGGCACTGTGTACACTTGACATGCATTAACTATTTTAATCCTCATAGGAAACCCATGAACTGACATTATCCCCAATATGGAAGAGAGAAAATCAAGGCACAGAGAGTTGAAGTAACTGTGCTCTTAACCAACAGATGACTATACCTCATATAGTATCTAGCATAGAGACTAGAAATATATGGGAAATCTAATAGATACTAGATATTCATTCAAATGCTCTGAATGAAAATGAGAAAGAGAGAAAAATATGCAGTAGCAGTTCTATGAAGTGCCTGTATATCTCACCCAGAACACTCCTAGATAATTTTTGTGAAAAGGATGCTCATTACCATGAGTATCTTGTTTTTTTCTGTTGGCTGCCTTTGCCATGGCTTACATTTGTATTTATCATTCCAGTCCACTCTGCTCTGCTTAATCCAGCATTTTTGTATCTGAGCACCCATCTGTCTTCAAACAAATTCCACAGATGTCTCATCTAACCTAGTCAGCTTGAAAGGCAATCATCAGTACAGCTAAACTGAAAACAAACTCAACCCTAATCTCCTAGAGGACCAGGTCTTTGTGTGGGTTAGAGGACTTTGCTTTTAGAGTTATGAAAGAGTGTTCTTTCTACGTGTCTTCTGGAGGTGGGAAAGCAGTAACTGAAAAGAATGTTGGTTAAGATATTTTTAAAATAAAGGTTTGTATGACTGTTTTAAAAAGAGTAGAATAAAATAATATGAAATAGTGGATTCCAGCTTTAACGTATTGTCAGGTTACCTGAAATTTGAAATACTCATGGATATTTTAGTGCTGAATGCCCAACATGGTAGCCAGCTGCTGTCTTCCTCTCCAGCTTACACTGTCACCTCCACCAACTATCTGTCTTGCTGCTGTAGCCACTGGGATTACAAAAAGCAAGGCCTGTGTGACACTTGGAGACCTTACTTTAGAGGAATGAAGAATAAAGCATAAAACAAAATGGATATATCCTCATGCCAGCTTTCTGCTGCTCAGACCCAAGGAAAACATATTTTGGCTGCCAATGCCAAGGGATGTAGCTTTGTGAAAAGAATGAAAGTTTTTAGGGACTATCAGTAGAGAATAACTGCCCTAGTTTTTGAAAGACATCATAGATTAGCTCTATACCTAGATTAAATCTATACGTAGATTAGATCTATACCCTCCTGTCCCAAGACTGCATGAGTTCATAATCTTGCTTTGTTGCTCACTAACTTTTGACCTTGGGCAAGTTACTTAAGCTCAGTTTCTTTACTTTAACCTCAGTTCCCTAATTTGCAAAAGAGAGATAACAGTGCTGCCCTTGTAAGGTTGTTCTGAAGAGTAAACGAGCTGATGCTGAGCATTGCATAGAGACTGGCACACTGTAGGCACTTTATAAATGTGGAATAAATGGCTGTCATTTTCCTTCTTACATATTGAGCAGTGCGTTAGCAGAGTTGATATAGTTTGTTTGTTTAAGTAGGCTCCATGCCCAGCGTGGAGCCCAATGTGGGGCTTGAACTCACAATGCTGAGATCAAAACCTGAGCTGAGATCAAGAGTCAGGCTCTTATAACCAACCGAGCCACCCAGGCACCCCAGAGTTGATACAGTTTTAACCTAATGTAAAGTAACTTAAGATTTTTTGCTCTTGCATCTTAACCATGAATAAACACAAAATTTCTATTACTATTATTTACAATATTGACTATAAGCTCATGAATTTTTATTATGCTTTCATGGATATCAAGGAGTTAATGGACACTAAACTGGAAACTGTTCATTCATTCATGCAACAAATAATTGTGGAGCACCTACTATATGCCAGGAGTGTATGTGATTACTTACATCAATCTTAAGTTTGCTAGAGATGGATATTCAATGACCTTCCTTAGTGCTTTACACAATATAACAACTTGGCAAATTTTTACTCATGGGTTTAACAACTATCTACTAAGCATCTAATACTAAAGTGAGAATACAATGAATTGAAAAACTCCTTATTCTGATAAAATAATTAACATTTAACAAAACCATAAAAATACAAAAGATATGACTAAGAACTAAAAAAATAATAGAGATAATTAGAAGAGTGTGAAAAGAATGACTAGCGAGAGAAGGTTCTGAGGTATGTTCTGAAGAGTAGGAGGATTTCTATAAATAGAAAGCAGGGGGTAACCATCATGGTGGGAGACAACCTAGCATGTAGACACTTTGGTCTGGAAGTGAACTTGGTATTCTAGGAAACCATGGGGATGATTTCTCAGTATCTTACACAATCTTCTCACCTATATAGTGTTGTATACTTTGATACTTTGTAGGCTAGCAAAAATGTTACAGTGAATATCACTGACTTAATGGGAAAACAGACATGTGACAGAGAAAGAAAAGATATGCCACAGAGACTGTTTCTTCATTTATTTGTTCATTCATTTCCTCATCCATTCAACAAATATTACTGAACACATATTATTTGCCAGTCATGTGTTATCTACTGGTAATATTGCAGTGATGGGGAAAGATAGAGCCTCTGCTTTTATGGATATTATAAGCTGGTGGAATTAGATTCTTGAATACTTTGAATACTAGGGAAGGGAGCCTGGAATTTATTTAAAATAAACATTATAAGATATTAAGGAGAAGAAAATTTTAGGATTAATCAGAGTCTATGGGGACTTGAGGTATGAACGTTAGTTAAGAGTTTATTATAATAACTCAGGCATGATTTGGTGAGAGCCGGAACCAAAGGTGTGTCAGTGTCCTGAGATAAGGATAAATGTGAGATTTTGGAGGATGGATCAGAACCTTTTAGGGACAAATTGGACACGTGAGGTTATGGAGAAAGAGGTGTTAAAATTATTACAAGGGTATAAAATGAGTGACATGAAGAATTATGGTATAATAAGCCACATGGATAAATCTGGAAAAGAATTAGATTGAGGGTCACGGTGGGAAAATGCCAAATTGATTTTGAACATACTGACATACTGAGCTTATTTGAAGTAGATTTTAAGGGGAGGAAAGGATCTTTAAGGGTTTTGACAGTGACCATAGTAAGAAATACATTTTATATGGTGACCTAATATGAATGTATACAGCAAAAATTTCACAGAATTTTTTACTACTACTATATGTAATGCACTCTGATCCATTCTATTCATTTTATTTTACTAAAAAATATTGGCCATGATACTCCAAATTTATTTCATGACCTTGTTTGAAAAACTGTTCTAAAAATAGTTGAAAGCCAGTATCTTATTGTAGTTGATGGATTGCAGTGATTTTTGGCAATAAGGAACAAGCTAATATATATTTTGGATTGTGTATAGGGCATCAGGAAATAAGTGAGAGTTCACAGGGTATAGAAATTCTTCCTAGAGGATCGTGGCTACAAATAGACTCCAACATATGAATAAGTTAGTTAGACATACCACAGTGTGTGGATAACAAATAATATTAGAAATAGTATGCAATATGATACTTTTTTCCCTATAAAACTATGTTTGAGTTTAAAAAGAAGGGTATCTGTATTAATGTCTGATTGCACCAGATTTTTCCTGCTAAGTAAAGGAATGATCCTCATCCTCCCCTCCCCATCTTGGTAGACACATTTCATATTTTATATTTCCCAGGAGAATGCTTACAATTTTAAGGTATAGTTAGAATGAACCAAAGAATAACTTATACATGGACTGATTTAAGTTAACGTAGCTGTCAGTTTCGTTTGGCTAATGAAGAAGCAGTAGCATCCATGTGGTCAGTGGCCCTGACAGTTTCTCTACAGATGGTCTTGCTTCACAGGGTGGCTGAGTCCTTGGAAAGATTCTGATAATTGAACTCCATATTTGAACTTTGCTTACTCACCTAAACTGAATACAGAAGAATATAAATGTGAATTAGTACTGGCTTTGGACATGGTTGGTAGGGATGGAGAGGGCGAAGAAATGTCAGCATATGGCACATGCTGAGAATTGAGCAATATTCTGGACAATGGATGTGGCTCCTGGGCCAACAGGATATATCACTGGGCTATTCAAATAGACCTGGTATGCCTACTGGACAGAATGTTTTTGGTTTCTTAAATTGGTCAAGATCCAAGTAAGTCAACTTCTGCTACCCTGTTTACCTTGATTTTCTCTCTCTAACTAAATGAATTCCCAGGTTAAAGTTCAATGAGAATGAAGAGTGTGGGAGGACATACAGTAGAACTATCAGATTACTCAAGTTCTCTTACCATATGGGTGCAGTTGCCTCCTTATTAGTCAAATTAAACTGATGTTCAGTGAAAGTTTTGAATGGCTCCTATAACCAAGGAATGCTTGGATCTAGTTTAGATATGGTGAGCATAAGACATGGTTTATGCCTTCAAGGACCTTATTATGTTGGGAATGTAGGACATAAATTACAGCATTTCATCTGTAAGGAAACATTGATCTAACAACCTTAATGGTCGAATGAGAGAGAGAGAGAGAGAGAGAAAGAGAAAAGTTTCTGAACAACCAAATAGAGATTCCAAGGTACAAGCACCAAGTTCAGGCCCCAGTGGTTATTTATAAGGGTAAGTGAACATTCTGTCCTAGTGGGTTAGAACCTACCTGGTGCGATTTGAAGAACCATGGGACCCCTGCCTTAGTTACTTTCCTTCACTTTGTTAGCTTTCTGAGATTTCGTCCACTAGGAATTCACTGACAGAACAGCAGTCCCTTCTAAAATGGCTCTATTTCTAGGAAGGTTAGGTGTGGTTTTGTGGAGGAAACCCAGTGTCGAGAAGATTGAGAGCATGGGCCTGAGATATGGAGAGGCTCTTAGATTTTGTGGATTTAGTTTCATATGATTGTTGAACTTTAACACCTACCAGAATTTGCTTGTAAGTTCAGACATGAGAGTTTTGGCATGGAGTGTCCATTAGAGCAGGGACACATGGAACTTGGAGTCAGGGTACCAGTAGGGACTTGGGGTACATAGAAGAAGAGTAGTTCTGGGGTGAGTCTAAGCCATGTGTTTGAGGTTTGCAGAGGGCTGTGGAATGGGAGAAAGGGATTATCGTGAGCCCCAGTGAGGGGTCAGAGTGCCATGATGAACTTCTTACTTTTCATTTTAGCCCAGGCAATAAGTCTCTGCTCAGTGCCCACCCTCATTTCTTCTGACTACAGACTTCTCCATTTCCCCCAAATATTCAGCTCCAAGTCCTTTATTCTTTTTTTGTTTTGCTTTTGCTTTTTGAGTATAGTTGACACCTAAACCCTTCTTTCTTAACAATCACTCTTTACAGAGAAAATAAAGTCACAATCAGTGGAACCCTTCTCACTGGCTTCTAAATGATCACAAGTGATCATTGTCATTGACTCGCAACCCTCTTCCCTTGCACCCCTTCACACCCAAATTTCTTGGAAGAGTTATCTATTCTGCAGATTTTATCCTCACCTCCCATTTACTTCTCTAGCCACTCCAATCTGGTTTTTGGTCTCATCATGCTATCAAACACAGCTCTATTTAGGACATTAGTAACCCCCATGCAACAGATATTTTTCCCCCAATTCTTGTCTACTGTCTCTGTCAGTAATATTTGTAACTCTTATTCCACTTTAAACATCGTCTTCCCTTACACTCCCTCGTATAACATTCCTTTGATTTTTTTCCCCTCTTCTTTGGCTACCTGTTCTTTGATTTTTGGTCTTTCTCAAGACTCCATAGTGGGCCGCTCGTCTCATATTACCCTCTCCCCAGGCTATCTCAATCCTGTACTGCTTGATGACTCACAAATAATATCCCAAGCTTAGGCCTCTCCACTGACCTCTAGACTTTATAGGCATCTACTTGACATCTCTTCTTAGATGTCTCAAAGATGTCTGAAATCAAACATGCCTAAATCATACTAATGATCTTTCTACGTAGCTCTCTGGTCTTTGTCCAATGTGCCGTAGACCAGTGAGTCATACCATAATCATTGAATTATACAAGGCAGAAAGCTAGAAATCTTTATGGCACTTCGATTTTTCTCACAGCTCATTTTCAATCCAACAAATCCTGCTAATTTTATCTTCTTGGAGTTTTGTTCTGGGAAGAAGGAGCCCCAACCTCTGGCCCATCTCTCCTTTCTACCCACCTCTGGCGTCATTCTGTACTATGAAGAGATCTCCGGTATGTGCATGTGGAAATGCCTTCTCATATGTACCAGCTCTATCCACACCTCCTCCAAACGGTTGTCTCTTGGCCACTTCTCAGGCCTAGGAGTAAATACATCAGTGACATGGTCTGCCCTTGAGAAGGTATAATCATATTAGAGGCCCTCTCAGGCTCTCAGAAAATTTCGGGGCTGTTTAGACAGGAAGTTATAGTGTCTAGGTGCCTGTATCATGGTTCAGGGAAGGAGGAAGACAGGTTTTGGTGGGCACATACCCTTCGTTTTACAGACTCTCTGCCCTCTGAGGCAGAGCATAGCCAGAGGAGGTCTTCTAAAGCATGGATTTTAGAGAAGAGGATTTCTTGCTTGTGTCCAAGGCCAGTACCATTCCTAAAAATCTCTTCAATCTGTCCACCTGCTTTTGTTTCTACATCATTGATGTAACTCAAGATCTCACCATCTTTTGCTAGGACTATTGCATTAGTCCCCTGACTAGTCTTCCTAAATATATGCTTGCCCTCTCTAGTCTCTTCCTTTCTTTTTTTTTTTTTTAAGATTTTATTTATTTATTTGACAGAGATAGAGACAGCCAGCGAGAGAGGGAACACAAGCAGGGGGAGTGGGAGAGGAAGAAGCAGGCTCATAGCGGAGGAGCCTGATGTGGGGCTCGATCGCATAACGCCGGGATCACGCCCTGAGCCGAAGGCAGACGCTTAATCGCTGTGCCACCCAGGTGCCCCTCTAGTCTCTTCCTTATGCTGCAGCCAAGATAATCTTTCTGAAACATAAATAAAATTATATCATTGAGCTAATAAAATCATTCAACTTCTTCTCATTGCTTTCAGAATAAAATAAAAATTCTGTAGCTAGGCATCTAATCCCATATCTTATCTCACACAGTGCTTCCCTCCAACTCTGCCTAGTTTCTCAGTTTCTTTCATGTTCTCTCTTGCCTCAAGCATTTGCACATGATGTCCCCTGTGCCTGGAAGGCTATTTTCTTCCCTCATTCTTCATGTCCATTTAAAAAATTCTCAGTGTAAAGGTCAGATCCCTAGGAAAGCCCTCTCAGACTTCTAGGCACATAGTATTCTTAAATAAATAGGTCTTGAATCAGGAACAATTTTTCATCACTAAATATTTCGGTGTTCTACAATTTTGTCAATCATTTTAGATAAACTATTTTCCTATGGACATTTTGTAACTTTCCATAAGAACAATTTTTTTGAGTGCTTATAATATTAAAATGGCCAATCTCACCCTTAGCTTTACCTGAAAATCCAAATAATTGCAAATTCTGTTTTCTTTTTCTGCCTGCTAGTCTGCCTTTCTTTTCTTTTTCACTCCTGCAAGAATTTCCATCATCTTCTAAATTGGGGCCTAACTCTTTGCTTTCTGCATTTTGGTCTTTTACATTTAGAAATTGCATGTGTTCATACCCTCCTTACTTCTCTTAGTCCTGTACCTACTCATTCCATTTCCTTGGGAAGACTTACTTCACAAGCAAAAATGAACCCAAAGAATGCACATTTGAAGCTTTACATTCTGTTGAGTTACAGTTAGGTAAGAGGTTAAGAGCCCACACATCTTATTTATGCATGAGATTGCATTTGTGTGTAGAGCTTCCCTGCTACTACTTTATCACCCCAGGATAAAGTATCTTGTATCCTACATGCACAGTGATTTACAATGTTGCATTATAATTATCTTTCTATCTATCTGTCTCCTTTATTAGACTGTGGGTTCCTTGAAGTCAGCAACTGTCTTATTGATCTTTTGTATCCTCATAACCTAACAAATACTTGACCTTCAGTGGTCAATACATTTTTAGAATGAATGAAAGAGTAGAATGTGCTACTTAAAGTAAGTATAAAACATTATTTTCTGGATTGTGCCCTGTCAGCAAGAACACTGGTGTTCTTAAATAAATAGCGGGTTTGTTGATGCCAGGACAATGTTTGCTTTAGATACCATCTTTCTTGATGTGCCTTTTTTTGCCAATTTCCCAAGTAACCACAAAGAGAAATTTGGACTCATCAATAACAGTCATTTGCCTTTAAGACATTAAATGGTGTGAGATTACTTTGTATAATTTTAATGAATGAATACATATTTAATGTGAATATACAATTAAAATTAAGTTGAAAGAGTAATTGTATATATTTTGTCTAATAATTTAAGCTATTGATGTTAAATATACTGGATGTCTCATAACTAAATCGGAAGTGTTTTGGAAAGAGAGGGCCATTATGGACATCATATGTCACTGAAATTATTTCTTTATGCTCCTTGAATGTATATTTTTGTTGCAATAAATTATTATTAAATGAACTATATTTACAGAGAAAAAGTTTAGTCCTGTAAATATTGTTCTAATAAGAGTTTTGTTCTTTTCAGTGTCCATATAATGAAAAACTAATTTTGAAAAATTTAAAATATGCAATAATTATATTTAAAAATCATTTTGAAAACATTTACATTATACAGTTTAATATAATTATGCTACAAATTAATTTCTCTTTAAAAAAGAGAACTAGGACAATTATTTATTTGATATATTTCTTAAGAGTACAAGGTTGTTTTTTTTTTTTTTTGATCAAATAATTCACTTCTTAATGTTAGCCCATACACAGATGCTTGAAAAGTTGATGAGAATTTCAAGACTTAACTTCCAAGGCTCAGCGGGGCAGTGGGCCAGAGAAGTTTTATTTAGAGTCTGGCACTGGGAAATTACAAAACATTTAACAAGTTCTAAGCTTTAGAAGACATCAAGAAAAAAAAATCATACTTTAATGAAAACTTTCTAAACTTGATCCACTGAAGTTTTTGGTTGTTGTTAGTTTTTGTTAGTTTTTTAAATTAAGTTTCTTATTTTCAGTGTAGTTAACATACAGTGTTATGTTAGTTTCAGGTGTACAATACAGTGATTCAACAATTCTATATAATATATAGTGCTTGTCGAGATAAGTGTATACTTAATCCCCATCACCTATTTCACCCATCCCCCACCCACCTCCCCTCTGGTACTATCAGTTTGTTCTCGAGTCTGTTTCTCAGTTTCTCTCCCTCACTCTCTCTTTTTTCCCTTTGCTTATTTGTTTTGTTTCTTAAATTCTACATATAAGTCAGACTGTATGGTATTTATGTTTCTCTGATTGGCTTATTTTGCTTAGCATTATGCTGTCTAGCTCTGTCCATGTCATTACAAATGGCAAGATTTCATTCTTTTTTTACGGCTGAATAATATTCCATCACACACACACACACACACATATGTGCACACACACATATATATGTATCACATATTATTTATCCATTCATCTATTGTGTTAGTTTGTTAAATTTGAATATAGTTGACATGCAATGTTACATTAGTTTCAAGTATGTGATCCACTGAAGTTTTAGCATAGGACTATTTTAGCTACCCAACCTTTGTTGTTTTACAAGAGATTTTAAAAAGCCCAACTTTGTAACTTTAAATTAACCTCTTTTTAGGTAGTAAGTCTCTTGAATTATGTTTGGAAAAAATATAAAATATGAGTAGACTAAGCACTTTTAAACTCTCAGTAGCATATTCATTTATTTGATTTCCATCTGTAGCTATTATTATAAGAGAAGAATTACTAGGATCAATTTCAATTTATATGTTTATAGATTCTATTGGTTGTTAACTTATATGAAGAATGAATAAGCGTGGCTTTCAGATATTACCTATATTTTTCTTGGAATGCAAAAAATGATAAAAAGATATGGGAAAATGTCATTTTACTTGTACAAGGCAAGTTTAAAGGATCTTTTTATTTCTTAAAAACGTCAACCTGAACTAGATAGAAAGTAATGCCTGAGGAGCCATTGGGCAGGTCAGCAATGAACAAATTCCCAAATTTGGATCCCAATTCCCTAACTTGATATATTCATTCTACCTTCTACCAGTCAGGCCATTTTGTCTTTCTGTAAGACCGTGACATTGGAAATATGAAATCAGAGAATGTTCAAGATGAAGAGTTCTTAAAGATAATGTCATCCAACTTGACCCATATGGCATAGAAATCTACATGGATCTGTGTGTGTGAGTTTGGAGCTAGAAACTGACATTGAACTGAATTAAACTGCGTGGTAAAAAGTTGTGAAATTTGAAGTAAATTCCACAGGCCCATTGTACCATGAGGAAAGGCAGAAAAAGAGATCCTTCTGTCATGGGAGCTTTGGAGAGAGGGACTTAAGAGATGGAGCAAGCCAAAGATGGTTATCTAGTGTGGTTTTTAAAATGTAGATATTCTTCCCCTTGTCTTCTGTGATATCTCCAGCAAATTCTATACTTTTCATTAATGCAAGCAGGTGTTTTGGGGAACATTGGTTTATGGAGGGAGCTAAGGGTACAATTGATATTTGGATTACATTACAATTTTTAAATTTGCATTAGAAACGTCTATGAAAGTCTATACATTTTGGACAACTTATTTTCTTGTTTTTTTTTTTTTTTAAGATTTTATTTATTTATTTGACAGAGACAGCCAGCGAGAGAGGGAACACAAGCAGGGGGAGTGGGAGAGGAAGAAGCAGGCTTCCAGCGGAGGAGCCTGATATGGGGCTCAATCACAGAATGCCGGGATCACGCCCTGAGCCGAAGGCAGACGCTTAACAACTGAGTCACCCAGGCGCCCCTATTTTCTTGTTTTTTAATGGGAAATGTACCTTCACAAGTGAATAAGAAATTAAACTGCTTAAGTGTTTAGCTAGTTAGTTTGATGTTTCATGGTCTTTCACTTGTCTACTCTTCTGTATTCCTTACATAGCAGTCCAGGCCCTTCATGATAGCGAGGATCTGCATGTGTCCATAGGATAGTAGGAAGAAGGCTAAGAAAAGATTTTCCTGTCTCCAATTTTCTTTCCAAATGGATCCAAATTTCTTGTATTTTGGAGTGACTTTGGGTTAAGCAGTTGTCTCTATAAAGTCTCTGTTAAAATACTGAAGCTGTTATTAGACTTTTTTTTTTTTTTTTACATTTCCATGCATGTTCCACTTTATTTCTAAGAGAAGGTAATTCAGAAGTAGTAATCTATTCCAGAGGAAGACAGCAATAAGGACTGGACTAAGAAGGTGGCCAGCTAGAGGGAAACCTGGTTTGAATGACTTGCTGAGAAGCTTCTGGAATCCAGAGGGTAGTAAAAAGGCATAGGTTTAAGGTTATGATTAAGGTGACAAGGAAGTGAGGGACTAGATCAAGGAAATTGTTCATATGCTTCAAAACTGTGCCTTTTCTATCCTGTCCAAAAAAAAAGAGCAAAGCATAGAAGGGATTAAGACTCAGATTTAATTCCCAGTTATATTTATATTTCAAATGAGCTGTGTTTTCTCTTTTAAATGATCAGTATGTTATTATTCTTTCCATATGAAGTAATTATCTTAATGACTCTCTCTTTTTAAACTCCTTCCACAAAAATGGGAGAACACTGGAGCTAGTTTCCTATTTACTTAGAATCTAGATTCTGTAGACCATATTTATAACTCCTGGTTTAAACATTTACATTTACTCTCATGCCAGAATCCTTTGATGACTAACTAAACATAAGAGTTTAAAAGCTTGAAGAACAGAATATTTAGAAATAACTAACAATTATGTGGTTTCAGTTCTTTCAGTATAGAATGTACATGCAGAAAATAGAAGATAAATATAGGAACTCTTACTTTGGGAATCCACAAAATGTAAATGTTCAAGCGTTTCTTATTAATTAAGATGGATTTTAAACATGCAGATAGTGTTAAGAATTAAATATTTTAATTTCTCAACCATCTACTAATCTCTAATAAGGATACAACCATGGAAATATCTTATTGGTACTGTAAGGAAAAATTCAGGTGTTTTCAATTTTTTATTTGAAATTATGGGATTGAAAACTATGGGATCTTCATTAAATATAGGAAAATCAATTCTAAGTTTCTAGAACAATGATGAATTTGATTTTTTTTTTTTTTGGTGTTCTACATTTACCATTGTATTACAATATAGTATTGCTGTGCAAAATAGATGGTGAGACTAGTATTATTTTCATTTGTTAAATGAAAGAACATGCACAAAGTATATGTGTGCATGACAAAGGCCTGATTTTGTGAATTAGCAATACAATTATGTCCAATGATAAGAATAGCATGTTTGATCAAGACTTCCTCAGGATTTATATAAAGAAAACCTGGGGTTGGACACTGACTTCAAATAAAAGATGCCCACTCTTTCTCAGAAGCCAAAAAATAAAATAAAATAAAATAAAATAAAATAAAATAAAATAAAATAAAATAAAATAAAATGTAATTTACAAAAGAAGGAATTATTTTTTCTATTTGCAAAGTTAGAAAGTTAGAATAGTATCCTTTTTTCTCTTCTAACATAGGCTTTCAGACGTAAACAAAATAGTTTTCTCCAACAGGAATAATTCCGCAGACAGACATTCTTGTATTACTGTTCATCTGTAGCATGAAAGACAAGTCGAGCTCCATTATTCAGGATTCCCATGTGCTACTCAAGAAAACTCCATCTATATCATCTGTCTATCTATCTATCTGTCTATCTATCTATCTAGCTATCTAGCTATCTATCTATCTATATCACCTATTATCGCCTATCTTCTATGTACCTATAGTCTCTTCTGTGTTTGATTATTTAATTAACACCCATACCTGAAAATGACATAAAATAAAGTATGATCATGGAAATTATATTTCTTTTATCATGTGACTGAATAAAAAAGGTAATGCTCTCTTTAGTATTTGTTAGTCTCCGTGCATCCATGTGTCATAGGGCACTTGACAGTTAGTTTTGACTGACTCAGTTATTTAATTAAGTGAAATGACTGGCTTGAAACTAATTATTGTTTTGTAGTATCAGAGAAAGTCAATTTTCCTCCTGGTTGAAATTTGTGGTTCTTTATCTTCAAAGCAAAAGAACAGAGATAGAGTAGCTCTTCATAGGTAGAGATCAAAATCTTGGGTGGAGAGAGTAAGGGAAGCAGTTTGAAAAACATTTTTGAAAATAATCTTTGCTTTCCTTTGTTTTCAGACATAATGTTAAATTTATTTTGAAGTAAAAAGTAACATTAAAGAAGAGCATATGACTTTTTTTTTAATTTAAAGGGAGAAAGGAAAAAAGTATGAGCAAGGATGGAAAGAATATGATACCTGGTGGAAGTTTAGGATTCTTATAACCTCAAGAGCTATAATCAAGGTTCAACCTGTATATATGTGTGTGTGTGTGTGTGTGTGTGTTTTTATGTATTTTTTTTAGTAGGCTCCATGTCTAGTGTGGACCCCAGCACGGTGCTTGAACTCACAACCCTGAGATCAAAATCCGAGCTGAGATCAAGGGTTGGACACTTAACCGATTGAGCCACCCGGATGCTCCTATCCTATATATATTTTTATGGCAAAGTTTGGCCTTACTGTCATTGCATCCATTTTCTTCCCCATGTCTCCTTAACTGAAAATTCCATGAGATAGGCCCACATTACATCTAAGTACCCTACCACAGGACCTGAATCACATGTGGGCCAGAGCTGGGATGGGACCTCTGAACAACCATTTTCGTTGTTTTTATTCCTGTGGGTTTTCTTAGTTTGCATTTGAGGCAACGTCAGCTTTTTTTAGAACAATTTTAGGAGAGTGAAAAAGACATGGAAGCCCGTGTGTGTGGTGTGTGTGTGTACACGCGCATGTGTGAATTTTTCATTACTTATTGACAAAAGTGTACCTGGAATTAACAATAGATACAGTTCAAACCCTAGCTCTTTTAGTAAGTCTTATTTCCAAGCTAAATCATTGGTTTGGTTAGAATTTTGCAAATATTAAAAACTAAAATGTCAAATGGTAAATCACAGATAAAGAACATGGTAATGAATAATAGGGATAAATCGTTTAAACTCTTATGTAAAATTTGATAAGATGTTTTACATAACTAATGAATTGACAAGGTCTTGTGGAGAAAACAGTTCCAGATGGCAAACATACGCAATGGATTTAGTCAAACAATTTTTTTGGCAAGAATAATATGAATTTTGTAATCAGTCGGGGTCCAATGAAATACAAAGATGAGTCTGGTTAATAATCTACAATTATTGGTTAAAGAAGTATATTAGTGCGAATTTCCCTCTGTTCGTCCTACCTTTTCTCTTCTATCAACCCCACAAGCATTTGGCAAAATGAAGTGGGTAACTTTTATTTCCCTCCTCTTTCTCTTTAGCTCTGCTTATTCCAGGGGCGTGACTCGTCGAGAAGCACGTAAGAATTCTATTTTCCTATTGTTCAACTTTTACTTTATTTTCCTAGTAAGAGAAAATTTTAGAAAACCCTGCATCTTGAAGGAAGTGTTTTCTTTTAGCATTTATTTCTAGATAGTGATGATTTTTGTATTTGTGATCCCTCAAGAAATTTTTTTTAAAGATTTTATTTATTTGTTTGAAAGAGACAGAGAGAGAGAGAGAGAGCCCCAGCGGGGGGCAGGCAGAGGGAGAAGGAAAAACAGACTCCCCACTGAGCAGCCCGGGACCCTGGGATCATGACCTGAGCTGGTGGCAGAGGCTTAACTGACTGAGCCACCCAGGCGTTCAGGAAGTTATCTTATTAATATATTTCTAACATTCTAGGTGAAAAAAAAAAGGTGAGAATTGTTTAGTAGCTGTAACTTCCTTCTGCACTTGAAGGAACTTAAGCAGAGTGACTTAAACTTCACCGAATATAGTTGATGTTAGAATTCATAGCTCTACATTCCCAAAAGCTATTGCCCCTTGATTTATAAATAAACAAAAACCTATGGTGTTAATCTTATAAATAGAACTTGTATTTATATTTTTTATTTCAGACTGTCCTCTCAGAAGCTGTTAATAGACACCACAAGAGCATTAGATCTTATCCAAGTTAGAATATAAAGCTATAAGTATTTAATGACTTTTCAAATAGTATCATGGTGATTGAATAACTCGTCTGTTTTAATGCAGAAGAAATAGTTCAGCATCATCCCAAGATTTTCTGTAGGGATCCAAGGCCAATATTTTGGAGCAAATGAATACCCAAGTCACGTGGAGAGAAACACAAAAAGTAACATCATAACTAAGTTGTTTCCTTTAGAATGTAAACAAATCGGTTTTGTTTTTTCTTTTTTCCTCTGCAGAACAGAGTGAGATTGCACATCGATACAATGATTTGGGAGAAGAACATTTCAGAGGCCTGTAAGTTAAAATCCAGAACAGTCAAATTTAATGTTTCTAATAGTCTGGGTTATTACTCTGAAGTTCTTATATTCCCCTGTCATCAGAGTCTGGTTTCTAGAACCATCCTATCCAATAGAATTTTCTGCATTGATGGAAATATTCTATATCAGTGCGGTTCAATATGGTAGCCACTGACCACAGGTGGTTTCTGGCTACCGTATTGAACAGTGTAGTTCTGGAACTCTTCCATAACCTGCATGGTGAGAGAGACTTGAATATATGGTTCCTTTTGCAGCTCACTTACTGAATTCCTTTACTAGCGAATAGCTCTGTGGTTTCTTGACAGCATTTTAATACTTTTTAATCTAGTACAAAATGAGAAAACGGTTTCCTTTTTAAATGTCAATCTCATGCTACTGCCTGATTAAATGAGAGGTGTGTGTGGTTTTTGTTTTTTTGTTTTAAATAGTCAGAGAGCCTATATAATGTCCCTAGTCTTAATAATTAGATTCATTTAGAATACATTTCACCTGCCTGCTCTATGTTTGTGCATCTCCTGACACATGCACACATGTATTTAAAATGTGTTTAAACTCTTTGCCCAAAAAGCCACATATGCCTGGTTAAGCTTTAGATGACAGCGGATGTGAATAAACTTTCTGGCTGATAGTGAGGTGTATAAAATATGGAACATATATAGACACAGTTTGCTGTCCAGCATAGCAAGCTACTTTATGTTAACATTTCACCTTGTTACATTTTTCTTTTTTAAAAAAGATTTTATTTATTTATTTATTTATTTATTTATTTATTTATTTATTTGAGACAGAGAGAGAGAGCACAGGGAGAGGGAGGAGTAGAGGGAGGGAGAAGCAGACTCCCGATGAGCAAGGAGCCCAATGCAGGGCTCAACTCCAGGACCCTGGGATCATGACCTGAGCTGAAGGCAGACGCTTAACCGGCTGAGCCGCCCAGATGCCCCAACTTACATTTTTCTATGTCCTTTGTTTCAGGGTGCTGGTTGCCTTTTCTCAGTATCTCCAGCAGTGCCCATTTGAAGATCATGTGAAATTAGCAAAGGAAGTGACTGAGTTTGCAAAAGGTTGTGCTGCTGACCAGTCAGGGGCTGACTGTGACAAATCCCTTGTAAGTACATTCTGATTTTGAGAACTATTTCTTCTTCCTGTAAGTAATCCTAATATTTCAAAGGAAAAACAATCCCACTTTTGTTTCCTCAATTGTTAATTCATGAGCAAGTCTCAAAAGTGGGGATAGCCATCGTTTCTTCTGTGACAGAAATGTTCTAGCTATACCCACATTTTTAAAAACATTTCTGTATGAAGACTACACACAACAGTTACAATGTATTTAAATGGAAATTTGTGATTTGGAAAAGTCTCTTTTTAAAATTTGAGGTTTGATTTCTTTTCATGGAAGCTAACAGTGAGAGCACAGTTTTCATCTTCCGGAGACACTCATCTGATTTCTGTGTTGATTTTGGTTCTTAGGTAAAATAATAGTACAGTTATATAGTCCTCATTTTAGGGATAGTTACATTTTTACATAGAATAAAAAATCAGGGCGTTTATTCATTTTGAAAGACTTTCAACTTTTGGTATTTCTACATAGGTTTTCAATTCAGGGAGAGGTTTATGTTTCTCTCACCACTCAACCTGTATATGTATACCTTTCCGGGGCAAGGCCAGTCTTTATTTATCACTGAAACCTTTCCCCCTCTTATTTCTTTCTCTCTATGTATCTCTCCATCAAGGTAAAATCAGTACTTTAACTCGATATTTTTAACACAGAGTTATGGCTGTAAATATGAATTTTTAAAAATGTATTTTTCAGAAAAAAAGTATTAATAAGTTCTGTCTTCAGCAGTATATTTTCCCTGAAGATCCAATTGCTTTCATAATAAAAATTAATGGGGACAGAAACAATACACTGGAACAAACGTGTTTTGAGGCAAATGTTTCTAGAATAAAAAAAGATCTATATTTTAACGTAATAATTAATATACAGTAAATTGTGTTACTCCTCAGTTTTTGAATGGTATCTACTTAAAAGGTGGACCTTTCGGAAAGAAGAAGATCAAATGAGAAACTATCTGAATATTTTCTTCCCTAACATGAATTCACCTGCTTGCTACTTAGAGGATTATTTTCCCTTGATTTTTTTTTTTTTTTTTTTTTTTTTTTTTTATCAGCTCTCCTAGCCCGTAGCGTTAGGTAGAAATAGGAGCCGTGTTCATTCCTTCGGGTCGCTCTTCTGTTGTACCCACCCCAAGTAGTTGGGTGATGGTCAAGTCTTACGAAAATCCCATAGATGGTCAAATCAAGGCAAACGCTCTAAATCTGAGAAAAAAAAGTGTATGTGTACATGATGTCCTAACTAAGGTTTACCGATGCTTTCAATTTTTTATACTGTTCTTTGGGTACAAAGAAAATAAAATCCCTCCCGGTGACCTGAAGCCTGCTCTCTCCCATCCAGCACACTCTCTTCGGAGACAAACTGTGTACAGTTGCTTCTCTTCGTGAGAAGTACGGCGAGCTGGCTGACTGCTGCGAGAAACAAGAGCCCGAGAGAAATGAGTGCTTCCTGAAGCACAAGGACGATAACCCCGGCTTCCCTCCGCTGGTGACCCCGGAGCCTGATGCCCTGTGCGCCGCCTTTCAGGAAAACGAACAGAGGTTTTTGGGAAAGTAAGTCGTCAGATTTTTACACTTCGAAATGAAAAATTATGAAAAAGGTCGAGGCTTATTTTAACCATTACTACAATAAAAATTATTCTCCACATTAAGGCTTAGAAGCTTTTGTTCTAATGACAATTTTCAAAGCAGTCATAATATTTGATACTACAAAATTCTCCATGATGGAAAAAATTGGATCAAAGATCTTTCGGAGTTCATTGAAACAGGACGTGATCTGCATAAACAACAAAACAGATTGGCCTGTGTTAAAATATTATGAAGATATGTATTTAGTTATTCTCAGAATTGATTTCATTTTAGTCAAAAACATTGCATCACCGAAGTTTAACTATTTTATACCTATGTGTGTGTATATGTGTATGCATATATATATAACTTATACATATGTATGTACATAATTTATATATAGAATTCAACCTGTCACTGACTTACAGAATGGCAAAGCAAGGTCATCGTGTGCAAATTGAGATTAACTGGTAAATTTGATGAGAATGTTGATTACAATTGTTCCCATACCACTGTTTGCTATAGAAAAATGACTACTTATTTTTCTTTTTAAAAATGTAGATACCTGTATGAAGTTGCCAGAAGACATCCTTACTTTTATGCCCCAGAACTGCTTTACTATGCTCAACAATATAAAGGAGTTTTTGCAGAATGCTGCCAAGCTGCTGATAAGGCTGCCTGCCTGACACCCAAGGTATTCCCCAGAAGACTAGCAGGACCAATCCATAACCAACCTCAGACTTTGAGCATCTTATGGCTAGATTTAGGGAATACGCATCTCTGATACAAACTTCTTTACGTGGTCAAAAAAGCTTTCCTCCCTCTTCTAGGGAGTTCAGTGATGTTGTGAGAGTTGGTGGAGGAGGGGTTGAGATAAATTATATGCAAAATTAAGAAGTCAGCAAAGTTATATTTTCTGGTATACTAATGGACTCTGTTCCACATTTCCTGTCAGCTCCCTTTTCCCTGGCGATGCTGCCATTCTGGTTCTTAATCACCTAGAGTCTTCCAGTAGGACCGGACTGATTTTTGCTCCTCCTGGGCATAGAAAAATAATTATTTGCCAATAGTGAGCCCTTGGGAATTTAGGTGTAAATTATTTCTTTAAAATTTAATTTGGCACAGTCTCATCTGAACTTATAAAGGGGTGTTTTGTGTAGAATTTCCTTTTCTAATTTTTCCAAAATCATTTCTTTTTTGCAGATTGATGCTCTGAGGGAAAAAGTACTGGTTTCATCTGCCAGAGAAAGATTCAAGTGTGCCAGCCTCCAGAAGTTCGGAGATAGAGCCTTCAAAGCATGGTATTTTAAACTTTGTTTGAATCTTTATAATGATGTAAATGGTTATGGTTCAGTTGACAAAAATGTACATTTCTTTTTTTTTAATGTTTTTTTATTATATTATGTTAGTCACCATACAGTACATCCCTGGTTTCTGATGTAAAGTTTGATGATTCATTAGTTGCATATAACACCCAGGGCACCATGCAATACGTGCCCTCCTTACTACCCATCACCAGCCTATCCCATTCCCCCACCCCCCTCCCCTCTGAAGCCCTCAGTTTGTTTCTCAGAGTCCATAGTCTCTCATGCTTCATTCCCCCTTCTGATGACCCCCCCTTTCTTTATCTCTTTCTTCCCCTACCAATCTTCCTAGTTCTTATGTTCCACAGATGAGAGACATCATATGATAATTGTCTTTCTCTGCTTGACATATTTCACTTAGCATTATCTCCTCCAGTGCTGTCCATGTTGCAGCAAATGTTGAGAACTCGTTCTTTCTGATAGCTGAGTAATATTCCATTGTATATATGGATCACATCTTCTTAATCCAGTCATCTGTTGAAGGGCATCTCGGTTCCTTCCACGATTTAGCTATTGTGGACAATGCTGCTATGAACATTGGGGTGCATATGGCCCTTCTCTTCATATGTCTGTATCTTTGGGGTAAATACCCAGTATTGCAATGGCTGGGTCATAGGGTAGCTCACTTTTTAACTTTTTAAGGGACCTCCACACTGTTTTCCAGAGTGGCTGCACCAACCTGCATTCCCACCAACAATGTAGGAGGGATCCCCTTTCTCCACATCCTCTCCAGCAATTGTTTTTTCTTGCCTTGTCAATTTTTGCCATTCTAACTGGCGTAAGGTGGTATCTTAGTGTGGTTTTGATTTGAATTTCCCTGATGGCTAATGATTTTGAACATTTTTTCATGTGTCTGTTAGCCACAAAAATGTACATTTCTATGGCATTTTATGTGGTGCTTTCGCATGCATCTTTCTAGTTGTTTAAAAGGTAGAAATTTAACAGTGGTGAGAATCAGAACATCAGTGATAATTCCTCATTATTTTTAATCATATTTTTTCTAAGTAGTCAAAGAATTTAGAGGGTATCTTTTTTTGTCTAGGACAGGTATTTAAACTCCCACATATTTAGAAAAACTAAGGACCTTATTCTAATGATCCACTCTTTTTATAGAGCAGTTGTCAGGGTCTTCTACTTAATTTTATCCCCCCAGACAACACTAATTATCTGGAAATGTTTGTCCTTTTATGTTCTGATAATTAAATTTAGCCATCAGGGTTAGTTCTCATTTTCTCATAGCTCTAGCTCTGTTGTTAATCTCTTGGTTTTGTCTGGGTCTCTGTTTTTATATTTCTTAGCTGGTTCTAGGAGCATCCTTCAATTTTCTAAGCCAAGAAAAATCCTCTCCCTCATCCCTCACTTGCTAGTCAACAATGAATCAACAGCAACAGGAGATAAAATGAAAATAATACACATCCTGCAAGCTCTCTAGAAACCATCGTTGGAGTGATCTTTGCCTGCCATCCCTACCCCCTACACTACCACCAAGATCAACTAACTAAATCAGTAAACAAAACAACCCCAACATGAAATAATATGCAGTTAAACAGGCTGTTGATTGGTCTGGGGGGAGAAGAAGCTTTAATCCGATTTAGAAGATGCTGATGTGATTTGGAAAAGCATGTGGATATTAGCCTCTTCCATGTTGTCAGAAAGCTTAGACGTGCTGGATCAATGTCTTGGTTCCAGTTTATAAAATGCTCTCCTACGGATTAACCTAATTTAATCCTCACATCAGTCCTTTAGTTTAGCAAGCTTTTGTGACCGTATAGAGGCCAAGGTTCAGAGAGGCTAAGTAATTTGCCTAGTGTCCCACTGCTAATGAGTGATAAAGCCAGATCTAGAAGCCAGGTCTGGGCTCCAAACCTGATGATTCTCCACATCTTTTAGAATCTCACTTTGATTTCCACTTTTATGAATCACTGGACTTCTATCCACCACACACACTCTTACAATGGCTAATTCTGCCCTAAGGAAACATTTTGCCCTCAGGTAACCATGTGGTTCAGAACCAGCATTCGAATAAGAACAAATGAATTTTACAGATTATATCTATATGCTATTTTGTCCAGAATTCTCTTGTTTTGAGTAGTATTTTCCTAATGCTTTCGCATAAGATACTGCATGTTAATAGTATTTTCATGGGGGAATTTTCTTTTTAGGTCAGTAGCTCGCCTGAGCCAGAGATTCCCCAAAGCTGACTTTGCAGAGGTTTCCAAGGTGGTGACAGATCTTACCAAAGTCCACAAGGAATGCTGCCACGGTGACCTGCTTGAATGTGCAGATGACAGGGTAAAGAATCCACAGTATGCTCTTTAGTAACTGACACGCTTCAGTTGGTAGGATGAATTTGCTTAGTATTATCCGTGAAGCCAACAGTGAGTTGAGATTGTTTTCTATGCCTAATCTGCTCAATTCTTTCCCTTCCTTGTGGTACTTTTTTTAACCTGGCTATCCCACTCACTAAATGGTCTGACAAACACATTCATTATTTTGTAACCCTTTCAGTCATGTTGTGAGGACAAAGGCTTACACGGAAGTAGGACAGCTGCTACAAAGGGAGATTTCTAAGAAGACATTTTTGGGAGGTGGGTGGAGTGGGAGAAGGGCTACTACCTGAAGAGATCTTCAGAAATTAGGTAATTTTCCTCCCTTTATATTCTCTCTTAGTTAACCATCTGTGTTAACTATACAAATAGTTAGCATGATATCACTTTTCTGTAAACTTAAAAATATGACCAAATACCAGCATCTTAATCTCTCAGAATACTTTCTGGAAAATTTAAGGCAAAGATTTCACGTGTGTAAGTAGGGCCCATGACTATGGTCTTGACTAATTTTTCAAAGATCTCTCACATTTTATTTAGTTATTTGGTTTCAAAATGCCTGAGGGGACTCTTTGGAAAAATAGTACTGAGTTTTAATTTAGAAACTTAAATGCCTTGACAGTCGAAGTATAAAATTAATAGTAACTGAGATGGGCCCCTGTTACTGACCAGTCTTTTGTAATTAAGTGGAAATATTTTAGTAGTTCTGAGGCTCTGTTCTTAGGAACATGGACTGAGGTATTTATAGAAGTCATGATGGTATGTGTATGGTCTTAAATACAATAAACATATTTTACCAACATAATAAAGGTCTGGGGAGAAAGTGCAGTGATGTCAATTTACATTGAAAATTTTTTGTCAACTTGCTTATAGGCGGATCTGGCCAAGTATATGTGTGAAAATCAGGATTCAATCTCCAGTAAACTGAAGGAATGCTGTGATAAGCCTGTGTTGGAAAAATCCCAGTGCCTCTCTGAAGTGGAAAGAGATGAGTTGCCTGGTGACCTGCCCCCGTTAGCTGCTGATTTTGTTGAAGATAAGGAGGTTTGCAAAAACTATCAGGAGGCAAAAGATGTGTTCCTTGGCACGTAAGTGGATAAGGAATAATCCTTCTATAGCTTTTATATGGCCTCAGGATTCGAGAAGATAAACTAGGCTTTCCTTTGACATTGTTACAATTTCCATGTTGTCTACAATGTTTCTTTATTCTTCCCTCTCCTAGCTTTTAAATTTTGGGGGAAAAATTAATTAGTTTTAAAAAATTATTATAAGTTAATACATGCTTATGGCAAAAACTCAATCAGTAGAGAAGATACTAGAGAAGAGAAGAAATAAAATTTTCCATCTTTATTACAACCCCATTCATTTTCTCCTTAGGGATATTTCTGGAAATACCTCTAGGAACATTTTGTGTATACATAAATTATATACATAGTATTCATTTATTTATTAATTCAAAGAGTATTTCTTGAACTTACTACAATAGATATGTGTGAATATACATAGTACATTTAATATCTCTGTATTTCTGTATCTATCTATCTACCTAACATTTATCTATTTATATAAGGAAGTATAAGAGGAAGTATGCAGTCTGCTACCAGGTGCTTTATATTTGGTTGAACAGACCAGAAGTACAGTAGCATGGCAGGGCAGTATGAAATTTAGTGACTAAATGATTATATATAGTCAGTAAGTGTGGTGATAAACTTTGCATTTTTATTGTTGGATTATAATAGTGTAATGTGTACTAATACATTTTACACAATTGTGTACCCTTCAATATTTCACTCATACAAAGATGAAAAAGAACAATTTATGAATATGTCTCTATTTATCTATCAGAACCCCTTTGGGGTATAGTCCAAATTATAAAAAGTATACATAATAATAATAGGTGTCACTCAGCAAACCTTTACTATGTGCCCGACAGTGTGTGCTTTGCATAGATTATGTCATGTATTTCCCACAACCCATTTTATGAGATAAGTACTGTTATTACCCACATTGAACAGAGAAGGCCACTAAGGCTGTGATGGTTTTAATAAGTTGCTCAAGGTGATATAGTAAACTAAGTGGCAGAGGCAGGATTCGAATGCAAGTAGCTTTAATTCTGAACTGCAACCCCTTAGCCACTAAGCTTCCCTGCATGGGGTCTAGTCAAATTCAGACCTTTGGGATAGGAGTTACTCTTGAGGTGAGTTATGTGGTCTTTCTTGCTCATTTGTCCAATGCAATCCATTTTATTTTCATCTGAATTAGGTTTTTGTATGAATACTCAAGAAGGCACCCTGAGTACTCTGTCTCTTTGCTGTTGAGACTTGCCAAGGAATATGAAGCCACTCTGGAGAAGTGCTGTGCCACCGATGACCCTCCCACGTGCTACAGCAAAGTGGTAGGTTTCTCAAAGGGCAACAATGTAGCGCTCCGGCTGCGGATCCACAATAACGAGAAAGGAAAGTAATCCAAGAAGGTGAATTGCTACATAGTGCAATTTAGATCTTTTTTTGACATGGTTTCATTTCAGTGCCCTTAAACATTACAGCTTTAAATGGAATGGTTAATAAGACCTAGAATAGCCTAGAAAAGAAAGATCTGAAGGGAGCACTCTCTAATTTCACAGAATCTTGACCATGCTTTCTCTCTTTTTTACACTCCTAAGGACAAAACAAGATAAATTGAAATGTTAGTTAAGAGACTTAACTTAGGTATAAAGTTAACTGGATTCCAAGATTTATCAAATATCAAGAATTAGCATCTTAAGGAAGATTGTGAAATCTATTCATTTAGAATATTTTCCAATATTGGGGAAAAAGTGTAGGAATTGTTTTACAAGACATTAAATAAGGCGAGGAAACCTTGAGGATTTTTGCCATACTTAGCTATGCTTTAAGAGGATTTTTAACATGTTTAAGATATTTAACACTCCTGGCATATATAGTGGTTTCCAAACTTCAGAATCACAGGAAAGTCATTCTTTCCTCTATCAAGAACCTACTGTATGCTGGGCACCATACTGGAGCTGATGACCAAGGTAAAATCTCTAATCTCAGGGAGCTCAGAATCCAGCTGGAGAAATGGCTTAATAATAATGATATAGTCATAGTCATTATTTATTAAGCTTTTATTATCTGCCAGGCACTGTTTTAATTTCATTAGCTTCAGGTGGTTTGTAGAACAATTCTTGAGGTGAATACCATCTTTATCCCCATTTTCTTTCTTTCTTTTTCTTTTCTCCCTTCTTTTTTGTTAATCCCCATTTTAGTGGTAAGGGTTCTGAAGCTTGGAGATAAGAGGTATAATTACACAATTAGAAAATGGGTCAGATGGCCCGGCTTAAACACCAGCAGTCGCACACTGGAGCCTGAGTAGTCTTAATCTCTTACACTACACACCCTCACCAAATAAAATAAACAGTTTGGACATATCGCGATAGCTTTGGCATCAAAGATCTAATTACATGACTTTGGGCAGAAGGGAAGAAGGATCTCATTCTGCCTAGAGCGGTGAAAAAGAACCTGCATGCGGCCCTCAGGTGGAGATCCATCGACACAATGCTTTTATCTTTCAGCTTGATGAATTTAAACCTCTCGTGGAAGAGCCTCAGAATTTAGTCAAATCAAACTGCGAACTTTTTGAAAAACTTGGAGAGTATGCCTTCCAAAATGCGTAAGTATTTTAGTTTATCAGCTGATTTTTTTCTTGATCAATTTGTAATTATTTAAGACTTAATATATATACCACCTATCATTGAAATTTGAATCATGAAAATACAGTATATACTTTTAATCTCCCTCCATCAAGAAAGACTAGAGAGGGTGAGATAAGATGGTTAATGGGATGGAGAGTCCTATATTTGAGTGCAGTTTAAAAAAATTGGCCTCTTGAGATTGGAAAGGAAAATAGCAAATCGTGGAATGTAGGAACTGAGGATGCCCCTTGAAGGCTAAGGAATAGCTTATGGGCAAACAAAATGCAGCAGTGCTTTAAAAGGAGGAAATGGTAGGCTTTGAATAATAGTAGCTCAAGAAGTAATATATAAGCTGATGGACTAATGTCCTGATCCACATAGAGCCTTATCTATGGAGGTAAAGACAAGAGACACATCATTCAGTAGATATTTATTGTTTGGTTTACATATGTTAGCACTCTTCTGACTATGGGTGCTAGGGATAACAACAGTGAATCAGATATCTTCTCTTTCTTTGAGTAGATTGCAGTCATACATGACTTTCAGTGGTGATTAGAATTCTTAGTAAGTGGTTATTATGTGCTAGATACCATGCCAGGTTGATTGCATACTTTATTCTAATTTAATACTTGCACCATCCCTATGTGTCAGATATGATTTTTCCCACTTTATAGATGAGAAAACTTATACATACCTTTCAAATTTAGCATGGTGCTGATATATATTAAGAGCTCAGTAGGTGACTAACATAATATAATAAAAAATATTATTAAAAATAATTTTAAAAAAGAACTCAGTAGGTTTTATGGAAAGAAAGAAGCAATAAATAAATGTATTAATATTACTGAATTATAATATGTCACTTTTCTAAGATGATACAGCACAGGTGGAAACAAAGATAAGCTTAACTAGTTACTCAGGACAAGGTCTTCCCCCATACTATTCAATCAACCCAGAAAGAAAGATGATTTTATGGATGGAAAGTCATTTTAGCTAATTTTGCCTAAGTGTTCTCTGCTTGACCTCCTATGTTAGAGAAAGACAGTTTCTTGCCCGGCTGAAAACACATGAACTATTTTGTTACAGGCTCTTAGTTCGTTACACCAAGAAAGTACCCCAAGTGTCAACTCCAACTCTTGTGGAGGTCTCAAGAAAACTAGGAAAAGTGGGCACCAAATGTTGTAAGAAACCTGAATCAGAAAGAATGTCCTGTGCTGAAGACTATGTGAGTCTTTTAAGTATAATAAGTTAATAATGATGAATTTTTGCCTTTAGATATGGACAAAGCTAACTTTCAGAAACAGGGGGGAACCAACATATATGTGCATGCATGTGTGTGTATATTTGGTAGTGGCAGCCAGGACTTGGTCACCTCTATTATCCTTAATGAGGATTTGTATGATGATAAATGATAAATTCACAAAAATTCCATGAGTTTTCAATATTTCATCCTGGCATTTAAAAATTTTCATATTCTTTGGGGTCTTTTAAAAATATGTACCCATATAAGACTGTTTCCTTCCCGCTCCAATACATATCTCAGGACTCATGTCAAATTATTTCAACCAATTATTTTCTCAAGTGAATTATTATTAAAATGTAGACATAAAGAGAAAATACTTTAAAAAGTCCCTTATTGTCTGGAGTTCTAAACTGAAGCAAATCTCTTCCTCAAATCAACCTTGGATTCGATATTGCTAGTTAAAAATAGCACTTCTTTTGGTCCACTGGAATGTAGGAGTTCATGGAAAACTTTTATTATGCTTCTTTTGAGTGTCTGCTCTCCCACCTGTTCTTTAGCTGTCCGTGGTCCTGAACCGGTTGTGCGTGTTGCACGAGAAGACCCCAGTGAGCGAGAGAGTCACCAAATGCTGCACGGAGTCCTTGGTGAACAGACGACCATGCTTTTCTGCTCTGGAAGTCGATGAGACCTATGTTCCCAAAGAGTTTAATGCTGAAACATTCACTTTCCATGCAGATTTATGTACACTTCCTGAGGCTGAGAAACAAGCCAAGAAACAATCGTGAGTAGTATTTCATTATTGTAAGTGTTTAGAGTCTTGAGAGTGAGAATTGTAAATTGAAATGTGTCACTTTTTCTGACATAGTGATTATATTCTTTAGAAAATAGTATTTAAATATTGGTCTTAGGAAGCTGATAAAAATGTCAACAATAAAATGGATAGCTTTTTGTTTTCTTAGCAAAAAAACTCTATATTGGAATCTTGCCTACAAATCATTCAGAATAATCTTGTGGATAAAAGCTACAGTGGAATAATGTCTTAAGACAAGTCCAGTAGAAAAAGATGAATAATTAACTGATGCATTTGTACAAAGAGCAAATTAGTTAGTAGAAATCATAGGAGAATTTATTTCTAGGCATGAATGGTTATTTTAAGTTTGTTTTATGGCAACCCACAGGCAAGGCAAATCTTCAACATATAACTTTTGAGAATGCGACTTGGGTAAAAAATATATAGAAAAATGAGTTCTGAGGCTTTATACCCTATTGCTGTCACAGGGGTTAGAAGTACATGAAATTTAGCACCATAAAGTTATCATCTCGGGGGTTCTAATCATAGCCATAGACTTATGAGTAACATCGCAAAACCCTTCTCTCTCTAGCACTGTTATCTCTGTGGATGTCAATGAAAGAGAACCACCAGCTCCCCTAAGTTTGGGTGGTTTTATTACCTATGGCCTCCCCAGTATTAACTGAAGGGGTAAATTTCACAGACCAAATATAAAGACTCTCAGATTAGAAACTTTTTAAATGGAGTCCAACAAGATAATTACGCTTTTAAGGATCAGTTTTAGCTCTTAAATCACTAGCAAATTCAATTCAATATGACATAACTCTTTTTTTTTCTTTTTAATACAGTATAACCTCTAAAATCTGAATAATGTATAAATGCAATGACATATCCTTTCCAGAGACTTACTGAAAAGAGGTCTATTGCTTTATTGAGATTTATTGATACTATAGATATTGAACAATTTACATTGATTATCTCATTCGATCCTTCCACCAACCCTATGAAGGTGGCTTTTATTCTCCTCCTTATGCAAATGAGAATATTAAAGCTTATAGTGGTAAGCCTGGGCCACAGCTCAGAGTTGCCTGGCTCCAAGACTTATAATCTTAAACAATAATACAGCTGTCCTTACCATCTCCATTTTTCTTTTTCCTTTTTTAAAAAAATTGATGTGTAGTTGACACGCAATGTTACATTACTTTCAGGTGTACAACAGTGATTTGACAAGTCTATACATTATGGTGTGCTCACCACAAGTGTAGCTACCATCTGTCACCATTCAGTGCTATTACAGTACCACTGACTATATTCCCTACGCTGTGCCTTTTAATCCCACGGTTTACTCATTCCATTACTTTCTTTATGTAAGTAAACTTATTTCTGATTTTTGTTGTTGTTTTGTTTTCATTCAAATGCAGTGCACTTGTTGAGCTGTTGAAACACAAGCCCAAGGCAACTGAGGAACAACTGAAAACTGTTATGGGGGATTTTGGAGCCTTTGTAGATAAGTGCTGCGCAGCTGAAAACAAAGAGGGCTGCTTTGCCGAGGAGGTACTGGAGTCTCTTCATTGCAATATGGCTAATTTCCTTTCTCGTTGCATTTGATCTGGCCGGGGCTTAGGTGTTTATATATCTGAAGGACACTCTGTACACTCAGGACCAGAATCTTATTCCACATACAATTATCTGACAAAATTACTTAAATGGCCCTCATTTTTAATCTCCTGCTGCACAGGAACATATTAGTAAATGTTCGTAGTATTTTTTCTGTTTCCAAAGTTATGATGTATATGAATATAGATAGAAGTATTTGTAAGGCTCAAGTCTTTGAGCCAAAACATTAATTTATTGGCACATGTTCTTGAAAAATGCTGGTTTGTGATTGGGTTGAATCTGAGTTTGGTTTTGTAGATTAATGGGGGAAGTTTATATTTAATGTCTGAACCATTTAATATTCCCCCTATGACTTGAAGGTAATGTTTTTATTCCTTTGGGAACAATGGATGTCAGGAAGCTTCCTTGTAGAGATTCTAGTACTAAACTGGAATTAACGAATGCGATTCATGTAAAATTAGTTTGTAATCACAAATGGCTGTATAAATGTTAATTTTTATCCTAATGGTGATGCTAATATTTTCTCCAAATCTGTCATTTCTCTGTATTCAGGGCCCAAAACTTGTTGCCACAGCTCAAGCTGCCTTAGTCTAAAAGAACACCATCACAAGCATCTCAGGTAACTATACTTTGAATTTTTATTTTAAAAAAAGCAATTTTAATATTTACTATTAAAATAGCAAAGATTGACCAACCATTTACCAAGATCCATATAGACCAGTGCCAATCATGTTCTAAGATCTTTATATACATTGACTTATATATATACATATATAAAATATATATATTATATATAAACATATTTCACCCATTTTGGTTGTAGTATTTTGGGGGAAATTTAAAAAGAGAATATGGACTTTTTTAAAACAAATTGTCCAACTATTTTCTAGCATGAATTACCTTCATATTTTCCAAACTGACTATGAGGTCTGTCCCCACTACGAGGTTTTCACTTACTCTTTGCCCACCTGATAATACCTACATATTGTGTGTCCAAGTGAGGAAGCAACTTCGTATCTCCTGTAAATTTGATCTTTTCAAGATGTGATATGTTTTCATCCTAAATGGCAAGATTTACTTCTGAAAGGTCTAACTTTGAGAAGACACTTGTTTTGTTGGTAATTAATTTAGGTAAGAAGTAGGTGTTAAGCAAGTGACTCTGAGGAGTGATGATGAAAACCTTGGGACTTTGAAGCCTGAGGAACTGATGACATCAGAGACAAAGAGAGGACTTTACGGTATTATTGGTGTGTCCTCTCCCCCAACCCAACAGAAGAATTCAGAGTCCAGGACAGGCTGAAGGATTTTCTTTGGTGGAAATTGCAGGAATAACAATCCAAGCAATTCAACATTCATTTGAATAGATTTCAAACACTCATACAGTTTTATGAACAGTACTTATATTTGTCTTTTTGTCTTTCAGCCCCCCCTGAGAATAAGAGAAAGAAAGAGAAATGAAGACCTAGAGCTTATTCGTCTGTTTTTCTTTTCTGTTGGTGTAAAACCAACCCTCTGTCTAAAGAACACAAATTTCTTTAAACATTTTGCCTCTTTTCTCTGTGCTGTAATTAATAAAAAATGAAAAGAATCTAACATTATTGTCCAGGACTGTTATTTTTCCCAGATGTATTGCCATCCTGAAAAGTTTGTAGGTTTTGTGAATATCCCACTCTTCTCTCTTTTCCCACTTCAGTCTAGTTCTTCAGGGGCTAGTTGATTAAAAGAAACATTAATAATCTTCTGAGTTATGAATCGTAACCATTCAAAGGAATATTTTAACATTATGATAATTCTGAATAAAAGGATGAAAACTGATATAGGCTTTTCCTTACTACTAGGACGAAGAAATGTGAGGGACAAAGGGGATAGAGAGGATTTTAAGGATGGTTAATTGAACTGGGGAAAAGGAAAAAAAACCCCTGAGCCTTAAGAAAATGTAAGGCAGTTTAGGATGGCCGTACATGAACAGCGTAAGACGTTTAACCAGTTTGGAGAAGCATGGCTGGAGGGGGTGAGGAGATCATGAACAGTGTAAGACGTTTAACCAGTTTGGAGAAGCATGGCTGGAGGGGGTGAGGAGATCATGAACAGTGTAAGACGTTTAACCAGTTTGGAGAAGCATGGCTGGAGGGGGTGAGGAGATCTGGACAGTGTAAGACGTTTAACCAGTTTGGAGAAGCATGGCTGGAGGGGGTGAGGAGATCATGAACAGTGTAAGACGTTTAACCAGTTTGGAGAAGCATGGCTGGAGGGGGTGAGGAGATCTGGACAGTGTAAGACGTTTAACCAGTTTGGAGAAGCATGGCTGGAGGGGGTGAGGAGATCTGGACAGTGTAAGACGTTTAACCAGTTTGGAGAAGCATGGCTGGAGGGGGTGAGGAGATCTGGACAGTGTAAGACGTTTAACCAGTTTGGAGAAGCATGGCTGGAGGGGGTGAGGAGATCATGAACAGTGTAAGACGTTTAACCAGTTTGGAGAAGCATGGCTGGAGGGGGTGAGGAGATCATGAACAGTGTAAGACGTTTAACCAGTTTGGAGAAGCATGGCTGGAGGGGGTGAGGAGATCTGGACAGTGTAAGACGTTTAACCAGTTTGGAGAAGCATGGCTGGAGGGGGTGAGGAGATCTGGACAGTGTAAGACGTTTAACCAGTTTGGAGAAGCATGGCTGGAGGGGGTGAGGAGATCTGGACAGTGTAAGACGTTTAACCAGTTTGGAGAAGCATGGCTGGAGGGGGTGAGGAGATCATGAACAGTGTAAGACGTTTAACCAGTTTGGAGAAGCATGGCTGGAGGGGGTGAGGAGATCATGAACAGTGTAAGACGTTTAACCAGTTTGGAGAAGCATGGCTGGAGGGGGTGAGGAGATCTGGACAGTGTAAGACGTTTAACCAGTTTGGAGAAGCATGGCTGGAGGGGGTGAGGAGATCTGGACAGTGTAAGACGTTTAACCAGTTTGGAGAAGCATGGCTGGAGGGGGTGAGGAGATCTGGACAGTGTAAGACGTTTAACCAGTTTGGAGAAGCATGGCTGGAGGGGGTGAGGAGATCTGGACAGTGTAAGACGTTTAACCAGTTTGGAGAAGCATGGCTGGAGGGGGTGAGGAGATCATGAACAGTGTAAGACGTTTAACCAGTTTGGAGAAGCATGGCTGGAGGGGGTGAGGAGATCTGGACAAAGGTACAATGGAGAGAGAGCAAGATATCCAGGACTGAGGGAGTGCAAGCGTTGAAAGGTAAAATGTTCTTGTAAGAACTGAAATGTTACACTCAGAACTGCGCCTTTTGTCCCTGTTTCCAACGGTAAGCACGGATATCAGACAACTATCTATGAATTTACATACCTAAAGTCATTTATAGCCTTATTAATTCATGTACTTTAAAAATTTTTATAGAATAGGTTTCATATGTACCTGCCATCCACAACCTGCTTATTTTTTCACTAATGATGATGCTTTAAAGTTTCATTTTAAGTATGATGTTTGCAAAAGATTTTGGTACCAAGTTAAAAAAGCTTCCTTCCATTTCTGGAATGTTGCATCCCACAGCTGCCCAGCCCCTAACCCTACCATTCCCACCCACCACCTACTTTGGCCTCACCAATGACTATATCAAATACTTTTCCACATTGGATACAATCATCACAAAGTGGGAAGAGAGCCCAGAAGGGGAGAAGTGGAGATGGTTGGCACTGGCTGGTCAAAGACACTGGAGACAGATCTAGAAAATTTGGGGTAAGATGCTTTCACAGAACTGGACTCACAGGAGCGGGTCTGGGTGCCCTGTCTGGATGGCATTGTCACTCGGCCAGTGAAGGGGGACTCAAAACTTTTGGAGAAAGTTCCAAAACGTGGAACTCCCAGAGTTCAGCTTCCCTGCTTCCCGAGGGGTCAGATTCCCCTGGGGAGCTCAGACATTTGAGTCTGAGTGGTCCAGGAGCCCAAGGCCTGCTCTACAGCTGACAGACTAGCCTGGCAAGCACATTATTCTGGCTGGATGGCTGTTACAGTGTGCTTGTGCTGTACAGTGCAAAAATTTGGGCCACCAGAATGGTGCAGACACACTGGTGTGTGTGTGCGTGTGTGTGTGTGAGAAATGCTCTTCTCTTCCTTTCTTATGAGGGAGCACATGATATTCACATGATTTATTGTCTGGGATGTTAGGATTGAGCACTTGGTTAAGGTAGTATTTGCCAGGTTTTTCCACTCCAAAGTTACTATTTTTCCCCTTCCATACTCTATTTTTCGAAGCCCATTGCTAAATCTAGCCTTCACTCAACCTGAGGGAGGGAGAGGATGAAGCTCCTGGAAGGGGGGTATTGACATATATCATTTAGAATTCTTCTGTAGGAAAGATTTGTCACTTCACTCCATTTATTCTTCACTTTATATTAGTATTAATTCATGTATATTCACTTTGTACTTTGGGTTATAATTCAATGCTACATTATGTATTTTGTTGGCCTAATTATTTCAGCTTTGGCCTTTGTGAATTCTTTCAGTCTGGCTTCTGTATCCCTCTGACCTGCCCCCCATACTTTGTTTTTTGAGCACTTCTTTACTTTCTGGCACTTTGAGATGCTCCAGGCTCATCTTGTTATTTTCCCTTCCCCAGACCTGGAAACAGCCATTTCTTCAAGGAGCTTTGGTTCTATTGAATAGATAATGGTATTTAAACAATAATCTGAGTGCTGGTTGCACTTGTTAATGAGGTCTCACTGCTTCTAGACTCTTTTAGGGAAGAGAGCTAAGCAATGTGGGTTTGTGTACTAACCCATGTACACACATACCTGTAATTATTCTGTTCTATCTATCATCTATCTATCTATCTATTTACCTATTTATGTACATATGAATTCATACTGATGTCTCTGACTACTCCCAGGACCACAAAGTTCATTCAAGCCTTCCTTTCTTACATATTTATTACTTCCCTTTTTGATAGTGAGAAATTTGGCTCCCATTACCTACCATACATGTATTTATTTGTTCAACCCCAGGATACATACTAAAAAGTTTCAAAATTATTGACCCATACCTCCATGTGAAACAAATTTACCAACTAGAGTACAGTGTCTATACACCTTATAATTTCCAGTCAAAACCATATTTTTCAGTTACTTAGCTCCATTTTTCTCTTACCCTCTTCTGTGAGGATGTGACTGGTGAGTTTTGGGTGACTCATTCACTTACATTGGACACAAGATGAATTTAGGGTCTGGGAGGTTGACTGACTTTTGGCTTGAGTTGCATGCGTGGGCCCATCCAGCAGCTTTTTCCTGTATGTGTTCCAATAGGATAGCCTCTGTCTACCATATGCAAAGGTGGTAGATGGTGACAGGTGTCCTTTGTGTACTCCTTTCCACTGGCACCGAGGGTGGTCACTCCAATCCCTCCACAAATTCCATATCAAGTGTCAGGTAGTCTTCAGGGGTGGATATGTCTATCTGTTCCAAGGGCTTTGGAGACAATTGCTCTGCAATGCCACTGGGCCCTTCCAGTTGATGTCCTCTCTTGCCCCTGTCAATCTGGTTATATCATGCTCCCCTGCCAAATAGCTTAAATCCTGCCACACATCCCTTGCAGGAATGGAATCACTCTTCTTGTTTCACCTATCATCCCTGTTGGTGCTGTGTGTGGAAACCAGAAGTGTGGTTAACATTGAAAGAGATCACATTCTAGAGATGCAGTGATTATGATCAAAGAGTCCAATAGGAAATATGGGTGGAAGATGTGCTGATCTACGTTTATGCTGAGAAAGTCATAATGATAAATTTAAGATGACCAGAGACTTGCTTTTGTGCTTATCATCAAAGAAGCACAATGGTAGCATTCAAAAGAATCATTGGAAGCCAGGATTCATGGTGACATGATGAATGATGCATCACTGTGAATACTATATTAAATAGATGATAATTGAGAACTATAGAGGCAAGAAGGGAGATTTATTTGTTTCAATACAAATAGGCTCCAAGGAGCCATCACATCATGAATAATAACAGCATTGCTCCCTTTTTCTTGAGATGGCAGATAGAAAATTAGCCAGAAATGAGATGAATTTGAATGAAGAAGATAGTACTGACAAAGAGATGGTATCTGGACCCAAACAGGAAGATATCCTGTCTGGACATTAGGAAGAATCTTCATGTGCACTGACTGGACACTAAACAAGCATATAAATATCACTTCTCTCTGTGTTCATTAATGTACATCTTAAGCAATAAATTAATATACATCACAACAGGCTGGTGTTGTATAAATCCAGAGGACATCGTTAGTATGGACTAAGATGTGAAGAGTGCCACCTGGAGTCGAACATCACAGGCCCAGTTATTTTTATTACTATTGTTAACATTTTAGGGTTTTGGTTTCAGAAGGGGTGGTTGACCGTGTGATGGGCACTGTTTTATAAAGGATGTGTGGGCTATGTGGACATTACACATGGGATCACACAGTTTCCACCCTTGCTTCTCGCCTGATGACTCTCTTTGCTCCTCTTCAGTCACCTTATAACATGATTATCCTTCTCATCTCTTTTTTTCACCTTCTCTTTAAGATTCTAAGCAGTTTGAACTTCATACTATTCCTTAACACACCAGGCTTTTTTATGGATGCTTTTTCCTTCTACCTGGGATGTCTTTCTCTTTCTTCTTTGTCTGCTTAATTTAACTGAAAGGTCATCTTCTTTGAGGAAACATCCCTGCATGAAGTTATTCACTTCCTTCCTTGATGCCCCTTCACTTTTTGAACTTGAATTATTATAGCATTCGGACTTTATTATAATGATAGTAGATTTTATATCCACTTTAAACATACAAAATCTGAGTCCTAGACCTGGAATTTGAACACACATGGTGCTGACTCTTGAGAGCAAGCCCATTTAATGGTATCAGTTAATTTATATATCTCTCTTCAACTAGATAGTGTTTCCCACCAGAAGGGACACAAATTGGAAGTTCATGTGTCTCTCTTGGCACTTAACATAACCTGGTACATAATGCATATTCAATACAAATTAGAGGAATAAATTGATTTATGCTAAGGTCTATAAATATTCTAAACCACAGATCACAGAATCTTGGCTTAAGATAATTTCTTGAGCTTCCAAAACAGTAAATATAGTAAAATGAATTTTATGCAAATTTGAATCATGCAAGTTTGTGCTTTAAGATATTAATGATGATATATTTTATTTAAAAATGTGAAATAATGAAGATTGCCCCAAATTACAATACCTCAAGAACTGAATGTTTAAAGCTGATCAACCTAGTTATGTTCCATATGATGGTGTCGCTTTTGCATCAGCTTAATTGATCTAAAATTGTCCAAATTATCTCTCAGGTGAGTAACTGACCAATAAGTACGTGAATACTTGTACGACACCAAAGAAAGTGCTTCTGCATTTTGAGATATGTCTTTTGGGAAAGGTAGACTCTTTTATCTGACTAATAACATTTTATTGTTTATAAAATGTTGCATATGATGGTTGACATATAGATAGATGCATTTTGTCCACTTAATTCATGTGAACCTCATGTCATTTCTTTAGCACTAGACTATTAGCAGTTACCAGGACAACATATGAAAAGTAACACATGCAAATGAAAGATCCTTTTTCCATATTTACTGTTTGTCTTCACTCAGATCTTACTGAGTTCTGTCTAGTGCATATTTCTCCCTTTATCCACTTAGTCAGTTGATACCTGCACCCTAAGGGCTGGTTCCTTAAAGAGCTGGTCTTAAGAATCTCGAGGGAGGAATTGCGTTAAAGACAGTGTGACCGAAAACGAAGGAGCAGTATCACCGGGGGTGTAGTAAGCGGCAGAGAGAGGAAGTCCCTCCTGTTTGGGTGGGGGAAGGCTCTCACCCACCTCCAGCAAAGTAATTGGTTTGGTGATGTGAGGAGCCACACAGCCGAGTATCACGAGCACTTCCAGTGATGGAAGGAGACATCAACAAGGCAGAAGACCACTCTGAAGCTTCAGATGTGGCTAGCCCGTGCTTGGCACTTGGGTACAAGGGTAGATAGAGGCCATGAGGGAGCAGCGTGCAGGGTTAGCTCCAGTGGCTATCAAGCAGAATGTGCGCCAAAGTGAAGATGCCTCTGCATTACTGGAAAGACAATCCCTTGATTTTTTTTTTAAATTGTGATAAGGAAAAAAATGTAGATCGCCACCAAAAATATCCAGATATTGGATCCACTGCTTTCTTTCTTTCTTTCTTTCTTTCTTTCTTTCTTTCTTTCTTTCTTTCTTTCTTTCTTTCTTTCAAGATTTTATTTATTTATTTGACAGAGAGAGACAGCCAGCAAGAGAGGGAACACAAGCAGGGGGAGTGGGAGAGGAAGAAGCAGACTCATAGCGGAGGAGCCTGATGTGGGGCTCGATCCCAGAACGCTGGGATCATGCCCTGAGCCAAAGGCAGACGCTTAAGGACTGTGCCACCCAGGCGCCCCCACTGCTTTCTTTCAGTTGAAAGATTGGCTTTTCTATATTCCGAACAGTCTCGGATAAGAGAGCTGGCCTCTCTAATTTAGTGATGGGGTGGACCACAGATTCATTGCTTGAGACAAAACTGACTCAATGCAAGGATGACTGTGAGGTATGGAGGAGGGAAATGCAGGTATGCTCTGGCCCATTTTATTACCTTTCTCATGACAGAAATTTCAGGGCCAAGATGCAATTCACTCACAAACTTCTTATCTCCCACATAATACTGGAAACACATATGTTCTTATTCTTTTTTAGAAATGTCAAGAGTAAGCAGCATTGCCCTAAAATAAACAGAAATAAAGAGGACTTGTTTAGAAATACAAAGTCTATGTTCTGGGAAGCAGTGCGATTTTCTTAAGAACAATAGATAATAATTCTAGTTTTATTATTTCATGTATTTTCTATGAGAAGAATGTATATTTACAGGTGTGTGTGGGGGGGTGGGTGGGTGGTTGTGTGGGTGTGTTAGTCTGCTCAGGCTGCCACACAAAATACCACAGCCTGGGTGGCTTAAACCAAAATTTATTTTCCTGTAGTTCTGGAAAGTCCAAAATTCAGTTTCCGGTGAGTACTCACTTTCTGGCTTGTGGATGGCTGCCTTTTTGCAATGTCCTCACATGGCAGGAGAGAGAGAGAGAGAGCAAGCTCTCTTGTGTCTATTCTTTTAAGTACACTCATCCCGTGATGAATGTCTTACTCTCATGACCTTGTCTAAACCTAATTACCTCCCAAAGGCCCCGTCTCTAAATACCATCACACTGGGGTATAGGGCTTCAACATATGAATTTTGAGAGGGCACAAACATTCAGTCCGTAACAGTTACACGAAATTTCTGGATCATGGAGGGGATTCTTCTACATTTCCTATGACAATGAGCCATTTCTCAACCTTGCTAAGGAAAGGGAGTATCCAGCAATTACACTGCTGATGACATAAGGCCAAAGACTCCCTTTGCTAATTCTCACAACGTGCCATGGCTGCAGCAGCTAGGAAGAGAGGGGTCCTAGTATTTCCTCATCAGAGAAAGTGTATGCCATTGCAACAAAGCATGTAGAAAGTGCTTTTTCTGTACAAGTTATTGTTCAAGGGCTTTTTGGAGCTGGTCTCAAAGTACGATTGTTTCCCTCAAGTAGTTTATCATCTGTTTGAGTATGTGGCCAGTTCAGCTGTTTCAAGGACCCATGACTAGCCTAGCAGGAGCAGCAGACCCATATAAGGAGAAATGCTGTTCATGGAACAGAGGTTTTTGTGAAATGTATTTCCAATTGACCTTTAACTGACTTTGCCCTATCTCTGCTTGACTCATACTGATGTCTTACTTCACCTTGCTGACCTTGTGACACTGTGATCCTTTCAAGTTGGGCAGGCAGATTGCCAGCATTTTCTGACTGATTCCTCTTACTTTGTTCTTGGTCTAGAAGGGAAGAAAAACATGTTTTCTCCCTGAAAACCAGAGGCAAAATCCCTTTGATGAAGGAATGAAGGAAAATACTTTGATAGCTTCTTGGGGTGTGGGGGTGGGGGGGGGAAGCAAATATGAAAGGGGGCCTCCTCCTTCCAAAGCATGATTTAGACAGGCTCAAATTAAACAAAGGGAGAGATGATATGCTCTGCCTGAAAACAGTAATAAGAACGCAAGTAGGAGGCAGAGCTAGATGAGAAAAGATAAGAAAGGAGTGCGGGAGAGAGCACAAGAAAAAGGGGAGGTTGGTCAGGGCTCCACAAGAAGTCAGGTTGTGTTGATAGAGCTGAAAAGTCCTTTTTATGTTTGATTTCAAGTTCTTTGATATAAACTTGTGTTGGAGGCCCTTTGAAAAAGCGAATGGGGGATCTGCAACATGGGGTTCAGGACAGGGAAGAGACAGCACATATAGGAAAGAAGATAAAGCACAGGGAAAGAGAATTGAGCAGCACCAGGGAATAAGAACCAGAGGTGTCAAGGGTAAATGCAAGCAGTCCTCCCCTACTCTTGGATTCCTAGAAAACTGGGGAGGATGATGGTGGTAATTCTGGTTGCTCTCTATAGGTGGGATCAGCATGGGGCTAAATGTAATTAAACCTGAAGGGACAGGAGGACCCAATCGGGTTGGAGGTCTTTGAAGACATTCATCCTATTGGCATGTGGATTATGTCTGCCTCTGCACAGTTTGTTTTAAGTTACAGGACTTGCAACCAGACTCATCAGCTTCCTCCCAAGACCCTAGGTATTGTTCTCTTCTCAGATCTGTCCCAGGGCCTCTAGAACTTAAACATCAGAGAAAATATAAATGTCACCATGAGAGGGGTATTTGAATCAAATGAATGAGTGGGGGCGGTTAGTGCATAAATCCTGACTGCAACAATCTAATTCAGTGCCATGCATTTCCTACTTACGAAGGTTCTGCTTTGTGCCAGACAGTGTGTAGAGAGGAATCCTTGAATCCAAGAAGTCAACTATCTAGGAAGAATCCCATAAGCTTACAAACATGATATAAGGTCAAAGAAGTCCCATGTGAAAACAATCTAAACGGGATTATAAATTGTCAAAGGTGAGAGGGTTTTTGTGGGTTTTTTTAAAGATCTTATTTATTTATTTCAGACAGAGACAGAGTGAGAGAGAGCAAAAGCTACGGGTGGAGGGAGGGGCAGAGGGAGAAGCAGACACCCTGCTGAGCACGGGCTCATCCCAGGGTCCTGGGATCATGACCTGAGCTGAAGGCAGACACTTAACTGACTACTCAGGCACCCCGAGAGGGTTCTTTTCTAGTTAGGGAATAACCAGATATACGTTCGTGGAAAATTATTTGATACAGACCTTAAAGGATGGAAAAAGTTTTTACAAGCATCGATGAGGAGGGGGAAGTGACATAAAAGACAAAAGATGAAAACCATACTTTCAAACAACCAGCCACTCAAACCAACAAAGATCACAATAGATCCCAGAAGAGTAAGTCATCTGGTATTGTCTGAGGGGAAGGCATTTTTCTAGTAGCCACGTGTACAGCTTAACGGCTTGGAAGAAGAGTACATCTAATACTTAACACTGATAACAATGGTAATCATGATAATAATCACTGTTACTGAAAAAGTGTCTTTAGGTGTCAGATACTTTAAACACATTATTTCATCTGTATATTAAAAAATTCAGGGGAAATATTATCATTTCATTATAGAGGTAAGAAAATTAAGAATCAGAAATTATCTGCCTAATGTTAATACGACTAATACCTGGCACAGCCAAGATTAGAATCTGTCTGATACCAAAATCCAGTTTACCGTGCTAGGTTGCTTTGGAGCATTTTCATAGATTTATGAAAAAGTAAACAGAATCAGCAATGGAAAAGTGTTTGACCTGAACTGTGTACTTAGGGCTATGCTTTGAGCAATGACACATATAGATCAAGGGTTGTTTGCAGTTAGTAGGCAAACTGCGGTTCAAAGCTCTTCTTTTTTGTTGTCTCTTAAAATCTGGTGTTCCTCAGGGTACCTCTTTTCACTATGAGCTCTCTTTGTCCTCCAATCACATGGCTGCAATGACCCACTACAAGTTGATGATTCCTGAATCTCCATCTCCAGCCTTGACCTTGTCCCAAAGGACAAGGAGCACTATTCGACTGCCCATCAACTTCTCCACTTGCAGGTCTTCAAGATACTTCTACATGCAAATCCAAGGTGTTCTGCTTAATAATTACACTAAGTCAACAGGCTAAAACCCTGACTTTTTGAGTAAACTGGCCACTCTGTCTTAAGCTCAATATATCCCAAACTGAACATGTGTTCAGTAAGTAAGTCCCTGTGGTTTTGTCTCACTCATATCACTTGGCTCTACCCACAACTGTCATTTTCCATTAGCACTACTCTCATCCAGGCTGCTTCCCGGACCACTTTACTGCAAAAACTTCCTAAGTGGTCTTCTTCATAATCCTGTTCCCTTTTATAACAACAGAGATGGTTTCAAAACACAAATGTGATTTTTATCAGTTCCCTCTTTAGCCTGACATTCTCTTAGGATGTGGTGTAAACTTGATTTAAAAGGTCTTTGAGATGTGACCCTGCAAACTGTGCCAGAAATTCCCTTTACAAAGTAAGTTTCCCCATCTTTAAAGTTCGTGTTTCATTGAAATTACATTTCTTCCAGTTTCTTAAATATGCCATGCTCCTACGTCTGGGCCTTTGCACTGCTCTCTACATTTGTCTGGGACATTCTTCCCTCTCTTTATTTGCCCCACCTCCACTTTTTTCTGCTGGTCTCCACTGAGAGGTTACTTATTCCACGAAGCCTTCCCTAACCCCCCTGAAAAATGTCAGGTGTTCTTCTCACTCCACTTATCACTGTATCCATCACATCATGTCGTGATTGCTGATATTAACTGTCTGTCTCTCCTATTAGATGTAGCTCAGTGAGAGCAGGGATGGCTCCTGTTACTTGTCAAGTAAAATTCCCATTCATTTGGTGGTTTCTGTTCATTTTCTGCTACGCGTGGCTAGCCTAGCTTTCATCTCCTAAGGAAGAGGCTAACAGAAGGAGTCCTTGCTCTTTACTCCCCAGTGAGAGGTTTTGCTGATTATTCCCATCAAAGAACAGTGTCTGGTATGCAGACTTCAACTTTTTGAATGAATACATAAAACTTCCATTTATTAAGTGCTACTCTGTGCAAGACCCTATTCTGAGCCATTTACATTCATTAATTTATTTAATCCTCGTTCAGTCATGAAGGAGGTACTATCACTACCCTCATTTTATGGATGATGAAAGTAAAGCTCGGAAGAATGAGATGACCCACTTGAAGGGGTAGGTAAACTTCGAACCTGGTGCCTGAGCTCGCTTGTCTATCAGTGATACCGTATTGCCTTTCTGATTCCAGGGCGGGAAATAGCAGAGACCTGCTCTGTCAGGGAGAATATGGAAGGAACTAGATCAAAGGACGGCACAAAACCAGTGCCTTATCAGAGAAAAGATTCAAATAGGACCCGGACTGACAGTAGGTTTGTAAGGCCTGGTTTAGTCTAGTCAGCATCCTGATGAGTGGGTGGCTGACAGAATACGCCTCAGCTTGACCAGCACGTATGATTTGTAGCTACGTGTCTGTTTATTATATTGAAGTAATCACGCTTTAGTAAATGCCCCCTACTTGCTAAGCATTTTGCATATGACCCCTCTAATCTTTTGATGGAAGAATGAGATTAGACTGTCCAGACTTACAGTTTATATATATACATTAGCATAAAGCTTAAAATATGGTCTGTCAAGTCACAAAGATATCAGAGTTTATAGAATCTGAGATCTGCCAAATGCACCCTCTTCCTCTACCTTCAAGTCCTGTCTTTGAGTAAATACATTCAGCATTCGCTCAGTAAATGGTACTAAGGGTGAACTACGGACCAGGCACTGTGAAAGGCTTTGGGATATGTCGCCCCTGCCTAGCAACACTGCTTATAGTTTGTTCCATAAAATGTGTTCAGTTCTTCATAATTAATGCTGCTGCTTTCATATACTTGAGTAAAGAGCCCTTTTCAGAATAGTAGGAGAGTGGTGACCCACGCATACTCAAGTGGGCTGACAAGGTCAGCCATGCCTCTCACTATGGAGGAAGCAACAAGGTTTGTGCCTATCAGCGTGTTCCTTAGGAGATGAAAACCTAGGGTGGACACATGTAGCAGAAAATAAACAAAAACTATCAAACAAACGGGAATTTTACTTGACGAGCAATGAAAAACTTATCCATGCTATGCTAAATCTTTGTATCTCCTGGAAGTGCTAAAAGTTTATGTAAAAAGGCATTGATAAACCTTTGCCTAAATGTTTGAAACCCTGAGTTGCAGTAAAATTTACTTTTTTTAAGTTTTTTTAAATTTAAATTCCAGGTAATTAACATAACAGCATAATATTAGTTTCAGGTCTACAATATAGAGATTCAACACTTTCATACATCACCCAGTGCTCATCACACCAAGGGCGCTCCTTAATCCCCATCACCTATTTCACCCAACCCCCCACCCACCTCTCCTCAGGTGACCATCAGTCTGTTCTCTGTAGTTAAGAGTCAGTTTCTTGGTTTGCCTCTTTCTCTCTTCTTTTCCCTTTGCTTGTTTGTTTTGTTTCTTAAATTCCACATATGAGTAAAATCATATGGTATTTGTCTTTCTTTGCCTTATGCAATATAATTTATTTCTTAAAAATACATTCAATTTTTTAAACTTTATTTTTAAATTATGTAATCAACTTCTCATTGACCAAGTTTTGAAAGAGAGAAAGAGTGAGGAAGAGAAATTCACTTGTAATTCTACCATTTAGAGAAAACCAGTGTTGAAACTTTGTGATCCACTAGTCCTGTCTTCTATACTTTTTTTTTCTGGAGCAGCGGGAAGGATAGGAGAATTTTAAAAAAAATGGGATTATTTGATACCTTTTTCCCTATTTTTTACTAAGTGTCATATATGAGCCTATTTCCATATCATTAAATATTCTTCCACAAAATTACTTGGATGGCTGCATATTACTGTACTCAATGAATGCATCATATTATTTATTTTTGCTTGTAGTTCATTATTATTTTTTTAATTTAACTTTGGAAGAATGAATAATCTGTGAAGTTTTAGAAAATACTAATGCGTAGGTCTCACCTCCAAAGGTTCTGATTTAATTGGTACAGAGTGCAGTGTAGGCAATGGGGATTTTAAAAGTTCCTCCAGACGTAGTGAAGAGAAGGGCCACATGCACCCCAATGTTTGTAGCAGCAATGTCCACAATAGCTAAATTGTGGAAGGAGCCGAGATGCCCTTCAACAGATGACTGGATTAAGAAGATGTGGTCCATATATACAATGGAATATTACTCAGCTATCAGAAAGAACGATTACACAACATTTGCAGCAACATGGATGGGACTGGAGGAGATTATGCTAAGTGAAATAAGTCAAGCAGAGAAAGACAATTATCATATGGCTTCACTCATTTATGGAACATAAGAAATAGCAGGAAGATCGGTCGGAGAAGGAAGGGAAGAATGAAGGGGGGGTAACCAGAAGGGGGAATGAACCATGAGAGACTATGGACTCTGGGAAACAAACTGAGGGCTTCAGAGGGAAGGGGGGTGGGAGATTGGGATAGGCTGGTGATGGGTATTAAGGAGGACACGTATTGATTGCATGGAGCACTGGGTGTTATACGCAAACAATGAATCATGGAACACTATATCAAAAACTAATGATATACTGTATGGTGACTAACATAACATAATAAAAAATTATTTAATAAAATAAAATAAAAAATAAAATAAAATAAATAAAATAAAAGTTCCTCCAGTGATTTCAATGTACAGCTAAGATGGAGAGCCCCAACAGACAGGGCAGATAAGAGGGGAACAGCTCCTAGAATCAGGTGGCTTTTGTAAGTGCTCCTTAGTATTAACATAATCATCTTGAGCTGCTGAATGAACAGTGCAACTGATCCACTTCAGTTTGACATACATGCAAAATTATTTTGTAACAAATAAAATTATTATAGGGCTTGGTTCATTGGAGTGTGTGCTCAAAGTTTTCCGTTAAGTCATACACAGTATACTAAATACTTAAAAATGGACCTTATTGACATAAAATCAGGTGAAAGGATTTTTGAGCTAAACAGCATAATAATCAAGCAATGTATTCTTCAATGAATTCTGAGTTAGTCAAATATGGTGTCCAGTGCCTGGCATATGATAGGCATTCAATTAATATTTTTAAATGAATGAATGCATTTAGTTGAATTTCATAGGAAGTCTGGAGTCTTTATGGCTCCATCAACGTTTTAATTTGAAAGGAATTAATTATTGTGCAATTCAGGAAGAAATATTTCTTCAAGCACGCTGTAGATTGAGAAGAGTATTTGTTATATTTGCAAAATGGGATGAATTTGCAGGTTTTTCCCCTGTGTCCTTGAACATAAAATGCAAGTAATCCCTGTGCTGTTAATTATCGACAAGTTGTCCCATTTGCAACCTAAGGAAATAAAGTAACGGATATCCCCATACACTAACAAAAGATTACTAATTAACAGGCATTGCTTGAGAAGGGTATAAAAGAATTACAGCATGATTTTCAATATTCTCCCCCCATCATTGCCAACAACAAAATAGCAACCATGAAGTGGGTGGTATCAATTTCTTTAATTTTCCTACTAAATTTTTCTGAATCCAGAACAATGCATAGAAATGCATATGGAATAGGTAAGATATTTGGTGTTTTCTTTTTTGTCTTTCTCTATATCAAAGTTCTTAAATTTGCATTTATTCATTTGTCCTGATTTATTTATACTTACTGTTCCACACGGAGGAAAAATATTTAATGGTGAATATCTTTAAATGAATGATAAACTTAGGACTTTACAAGAGGTTTACAAAATCAAGGCGGTGCTTGACATTATCTATGAATGGCTTACATAGTCCACATTGAATTAATGTTTTGTACATTATTTATTTAATTGGTATACATATTAACTTTGAAATATATATATCTATATTATATGTCTATCTATCTCTATATATGAGGCTATAATCCTAGTTCCTTCACATATAAAACCCCCTCAGACTGGTAAAATAAGTAACGTCTTTATTCTTTACTTCAGAAAAATGGACCATTATTTGACTAAAGAAGAAACGGTGTGACTCGTATATAAATAGGCAAGCGAACTGTGGTGTAATCATCTTCAAAGGAGGACTGAAATAGTATTTTTAATCCATTGATTTCCAAGCCAATTAGAACACCACAGTATAGGAGGAAAGCAAACAGTTGGATTTTAGTGCTAGCTCTACCATAAATTATTCTCGTTAACTTAGCTATTCCTTAGTCTCCTTGTTTCTCAAGTACAAAATTAAGGTGTTTGGATAGATGCTCCCTAATGTTTTCTCAGTTGTATGGTTCTAAAATTGAATAGTTCTAACTTAAAAACAAAATTGTACAGTTCTAAATTGTTCTAAAATCGCATAGTTCTAACTCCAACACAAACATTTCTGTGTGACAACAATCATTTTCCTGGTTGTGGTTGAAAACGCCATTTCTCATGGAGTTTATTCTGCTTTTCAGCTTCCATCTTGGATTCTTCCCAATGTTCTGCAGAGATGAATTTAGCTGACCTGTAAGTTTTTCTCATATAAATGTACTTCAAATATGAAGTAATGATAATTTTAGTGAGGTAATTAAATGAAGCCAGATAGCCCTATGCGTTCTGAAAAATACAAAAGCAAATTGAAGACGTTCCTTATTTTGAATATCAAATTGATATGGAAGAGGTTGAACTGTTGGCCCATGTCTTAGGTATTAACCTCTAGATTCCCTGAAATTCCATGGGAAAAACCAAATCAGGTTTTAGAAACTCATGATTTGTATCAGATCAGTGGTAACCACCACATAAATGTAGGAATTTCCCACATCAATACCAATAGGATATTACAATATTATCTGTTCTGAATACTATGCAAATCCTAGTAGCAGATAATAGGAGGTGAAATATTCTAATTTCTGTTATTTGTAGAGAGTGTGTTTTTCTTTTGAGTGCTGACCATCCCACACTCCTGAAGTTTCTAATAAGGAATTTAAAGTAGTATGTTATTGCTACTACTTGCACCCAGAAACCTGTTAAGACAATTTTTGGGTCAATCCATGAACTTTGTCTTGGATCAGATCTTGATCACACTGGGAGTAGAAACAGGCAGAGGTCTAATGACCAATTCTTCGCTTAAATTTAAAAGGAACTATAGAATACAGATGCCCTCAGTTATGGGTGCACTGCACTGAGTAGGTGACCACAAAAGCAGGAACCATTCTTATGGGAAATCCACTTTGATTTTTTAATAGAGATATGTATATTTTGGGGGGAAGGGGGCAAGAAGATTGACCTTTCTGGTTGGCTAAACCTAATTTAACATAAATTTTTAGCAAAAGTTACCCCCTAAACACAACAGAAAACCAAAACAAACAAAAACTGCACTTGAGAAAAAACAGCTTGACATGTCTGTTCCTTAAGCATTCATACGTATTTTTGTTTCAGAGCTACCATATTTTTTGCTCAGTTTGTTCAAGAAGCCACTTACAAAGAAGTAAGCAAAATGGTCAAAGATATACTGACTGTAATTGAGAAATCCACTGGCAGTGAGCAGCCTGCAGGGTGTTTAGAAAACCAGGTGAGTGAATAATAATTAAAAAAATAAATAAATAATAATAATAATAATAATAAAATCCCACTGTGATTATTGACCAAAGTTAAGCAGGCAGAAGAGCAGACATGGTTGTGGCATGAGAAATACATTTAAATATTTGAAGAGCTGTTGCATGAAAATCAGATTAACTCTGAATTGTTGAAGAGGGCAGAAGAGAGTGGGTGCCTGTTGTAAAGAGTCAATATAAGCCTGGTGACTAAGAGCTAAGGTTCTGAAATTCGAGTATCTGGGTGACCATGAACATGTTACTTAACCTCTCTGAGATTTAGTTGCCTTATCCATATAAAACAAGGAATAATAATAGCTTCCATTCCAGGGTTGTCATAAAAATAGATAAAATAATAGTAATAGAAGTTACTTTTTATTAATCACACAATGTGACAGGCATTATTCTAGGGAGTGTTACATACCCGTTCATAATAAAAATATTTTATGACCTAGAGCATAGCACTGATGAATCCGTTGGAAGTCCAGCGAGCCAAGAGACCCCAGCTGGGCCCACTCGTAGAATATCCGCTTTGCCCGCAAATATCAATTTATTAAATCTTTACAATAATCCTAAAACAGAAATGCTATTCTTCCAGTTGAGGAAGCTGAGGCACAGAGAGGTTAAGTAAGTTTTTTAAGGGAGCCCAGAATAAGGATTTAAACTAGGCCATCAGGCTCCCAAAGTGCCCCCCAGTGGCTTCATTACCCTCTACACTATAGTGAATGTGAGGAGTATAGCACGTAGGGAGGCTTGCGAGAATTAGCAAACGAGCAATAACAAAACATGAAGCTAACTTAAATTTGAACTTCAGTTAAACAACGAATAGTTTCTTTTAGTATATCTTAATGTAGAAGATCAATAAATCATAGTTATTATTGTTTATTTTATCTCAATGGAAAAAAAAAACCCGAGGAACTTTGTAATGATTAGAGCTATCCAATTATGGAGCAAAAGGCCCAGAGAATCTTCTTTGGTGGGAATCGTCATGGTGGGATTGATGAACGGCCAAAAGTCGATATATCTCGAATATTGCAGAGGAGATGTCCTTTTAAAGACATAAAATACTTTCCAACTCTGAAATTGATGATTTAATAAAACTCCCTTTTTTGCATCTTTATTTTTGGCTTGTCTTGCTAATCTAGAAACATGTATAAATGAAGCAAAAATACATTCCATCTTGCAAATTTATGTCCAGCGAGAGGTTCATGGTAATGTTATAGGTTGATGAGTTATCATTGTAAACTTAAAGGTATGATTTTTATGTGGATTAGAAATTGGAAATCTTACTTAAAATTCTAGGGCTCCCTAAATTTTAGCAGTTATAAAAGCTAAATAAAAATTTCCTGAGAAGAATGAGACATGTATTTCTCAGAGGCATTTTTTTTTAGACTATTGGTATCATTATTTAATTTTGGTAAAATTAAGGCAACAAACCAAAAAAGTGGTTTACATATTTTTTTTAAAAAAAGCTTATAGACATCATGGAGCCAAACTGCTGATAATATAAAAGGGAAAAATAAAATATTTCAAATATTTTTTGGGGGAAATAATATATTGCTTGGTCTTCTACCTTTTAGGATAAAGTAATTTTGTCTAATAGTCTTGTGTATTTCTCAACGTTGGAAACTAAAATTCCATTTCCCAAAAGGCTTGAAAGAAAGGTCTCATCAGGCTGAAATTAAATATATTGGGATTTGTTTAGGGAACTGCTTTTTAATCTGTAGTTCTGATTTTGGATATTAGAAAACTTCTCATGTGTTTTACAGAATTTCAAAGTAAACTAAGTTGTCTTTCATTAAAAACAAACCTTTGGGCACCTGGGTGGCTCAGTCAGCTAAGCATCTGGCTTGGGGTCAGGTCATGATCCCAGAGTCCCAGGATCGAGCCCTACATCAGGCTCCCTGTTCAGTGGGGAGTCTGCTTTTCCCTCTGCCTTGGGTCCTTCCCCCAATCGTGCTCTCTCTCTTTGGTTCACTCTCTCTCTCTCAAATACATAAATCTAAAAAAACAAACAACAACAACAACAAAAACCCCAAATCTTTCTTATAGCTACCTGCTTTTCTGGAAGAAATTTGCCAGGAGAAGGAAATTTTCGAAAAGTATGGACTTTCTGATTGCTGCAGCCAAAGTGAAGAGGAAAGACATAACTGTTTACTAGGACACAAAAAGGCTGCTCCAGCAACCATCCCACCCTTCCAAGTTCCAGAACCTGTCACCAGTTGTAGAGCATATGAGGAAAACAGGGATATGTTCATGAACAGGTAAAGATCCAATTTAAGCGTAGATTAAAACTCCTGAAGGAGAGCAGTATCAAGCAGAATCTAGTATTTCTGCAATTGTAGGAGCTTCTCTAAAACATGGAGAAGTGGCAGTCATGTTGCACCTGCCGAGGTCCTGCCCTGGGAAATTAGGTGAGCTATTTTAAGGGAATTGTGTTTCCACAGCATGCTTGATAGACGTGGCACAGACCACACACAGACCCACCACGTGTTCCCTTAGTCTCTTGAGATAGACCTTCCCCCCAACCCCCTTGAATCTCTCCATTTTAGCTCGCCCAAGAATATTTTAGTACCACACAAAGCGATTCCTTCTGGAGCCAAATATTTGGTGTTTCATGCTCACCAAATTGTCGAAATAAATTTTAGAGCTCCAGGAAGGCTTAAGGTACATAAGCATGACTAGCACTTACCAAGCACTTAAGATGTTGTAGGACCCTGTGTTCTTGGCACGTCTGATCGGATTAATGCTTGTGACCTCCCTTTGAAGTCTCCTGTCCTCTTTCCCTTCGTTCTTCTTCTTCCCATTTTGCAGATGAGGAAACTGAAATTTAGAAGATTAAGATAATTCACACTGAGGGCTGAGGGCACAGTGCTAGTATATTCCCAAGCAGGGCCTTGAACTCAGCTTCTCTCTAGGGGAATACAATATCTAGCTCTCCATCACATCTGTCTTGCACGCTGCTGTCTTGTACCCCTGAACCAGAGAAATACAGAGCCTGCCCTTAGACCATCTCTGCTATGGACACTGTCAAGGAGGATGAGTCCATTCTGTACTAATGAGGAAAAAAGGACTCCACCTTTCTGTCTGACTTAGGGGAGGTCTGGATTTACTGACCCCCCCAAACATGTCTGAATGTGCTTATTGAAAAGGACACCTTGATAAGAATCATATTCAGCATTTCTGCCTGTTTGGTTCTCATGATAAAACATGGTATTGGTGGTCAGATTGTTTCTCGCCCTGGGGATCTGTAGTAAGTAAAACTTTTCTCAGCACGTGGAAAACAATATGACTGTTTCCTGATTCTTTAAGCAAATTCCTGAGTCCAGTTCTAGTAGCAGTCTTGTTTTTATATGTTTGCGAATCTTACAGCCTCTTTTCATTTCACAGGTACATCTACGAGATAGCAAGAAGGCACCCCTTTCTGTACGCACCCACGATTCTTTCTTTGGCTGCCCACTATGGCAAAATAATTCCACCTTGCTGCAAAGCTGAAAATGCAGTCGAATGCTTCCAAACAAAGGTATTCTATTTGTACAGATATCTGAACCAATACTTTAATCTGGCTAAGACTCATTAAAACCAAAGTTAAAAATGGGAATCTGCTTTGCATGCAGAATACCATGTTCAGAATTGAGATATTTCAAAAGTCTGATAGTCTTGGGGCTAAAACAGCTGGACTTGCTGTTTTGTATTCATTCCTTGGGCCAGTAATTATTATAAGACTAAGGATGTGAGCTTGGGGGGGGATAAAAGAAGACAGGGGTATGGGTGATAAGATAAATGAAAGAGAGGAATAGGAGGTGAAAGAAGATGGGGGTAGAAGGGACAGGAGGAGAAAAGGAGGCACAGAAGGACAGAGAGAAAAAAGAAAACTATGACAAATATGTTATGCTCGTTATTTCTTTTGATCCTTAGAACAAATTTGAGGTGTAAACATCATTATCTAACAAAAGGAAGCTTAGGTTTAGAGAAGTGAGTAGCTTTCTTAGGATTGGAGAGCTAGAATAACATCCACAATTAACCACTTGCCACCAGAAGTCCTACAAGAAAAACCTCCTAAGAATTGTGACTATTCCCAGAATGTCGGGCTGTGACTTTTTTTTTTTTTTTTTTTTTTTTTTTTTGTGACAGAGCAAACGTTTAAGAAATTGTCAGGTTTCTAATGAATCATCGAGCCTTACATCGAAAACCGGGGATGTACTGTATGGTGACTAACATAATATAATAAAAAATCATTAAAAAAAAAAAAAAGAAATTGTCAGGTTTCATTTTGTTTAAAAGTGCAGTTGTTTATTCATTATCCCAAGTAAGAAAGTTATAATGGTCTTGTTTTAAGGTATTTTAAATAAATCTGTCTGGCTTCGATGTATACAAACCAACCTAAAAGAAACAAAGAATGAATAAAGTTCCATAAAAGTGTATCGCATTTATAATAGTAGTAAAATTTTTTATGGTTTGCTGTTTTACCCGTATTGGTTGTTTTTCTAATTATTAGCTCCTGTAAAGGAAAAATACATCCTTTCCTGACACCTTGTTTCTTCTGTATCTAGACAGCATTGATTACAAAAGAATTAAGAGACAGCAGTTTAGTAAATCAACATATATGTGCAGTAATGAAAAATTTTGGACCCCGAACCTTCCGAGCCATGTAAGTTTAAGCTGTATCTGGGGAAGAAGGTGAGATCTGCGCAACTACCATTGTGCCGTTGGAGCTCATTTTTCTCCTTGTCACTGCTGTAGAGAAGGAAGGGTCCTTGATGAGAGCTAATGCGATTAGGATCATGAAATCTCAGAATTGGAAGGAAGCGAACTGATAGTCCGCCGCTTCACACTTTTTAAAGCCTACTTAATTTACCTCTGTCTCGTATTCTATCTTTGTTGTTGGGATAAAGAAGAATACAAAAAACCCCCAACATTTAATCATTTAGTTCAACCTCTTCGTTTTTACATGTGAATACACTGAGACCCGGATTCGACACTGCGAGTGAGCAGAGCCCAGTTTTCTAGGTCCTGATAAGGATTCATTTTCCTTGCACCTATTTGTCTGCTAGGTCAGTGAATTAACTGTATCATGACAGTTGAGGTTTTGACATCAAATGTCAGAATCAGAAGGACCTAGGGTTGAGGCTGCGCTGCAGGGCCGGGCTGCCACTAGCTGTACGCGGCTCCTGAGCATTTGAGGTCTGGCTGATGTGAATGAGGAACTGTGCTCCAGGTGGAAAAGACATACCAGATTTTACAGACGTCGTATGAAAAAGAGAACGTGTGATATCTTCTTAATAGGGTTTTATGTTCATTGCATCTTGAGATAATTTTTTAAAGAATTTTCTAATTCACGTAGAGTTGACACACAACGTTATACTAGTTTCAGGTGCACAACGTAGTGACTCAGCTTCTCTGTACCTTAGGCTGTGCTCACCACCAACGTTGCTACCATCCGTCAGCGCAACGCTGTTGCCGTATCATTGACTACACTCCCCATGCCGTGCTCTTTATGCCCGTGGCTTATTCATTCCCTGAGTGGACGCCTGTATCTCCCACTCCCCTTCAGCCATGTTGCTCATGCTCCTACCCCTTTTCTCTGGCAACCATCAGTTTGCTCTCCGTATTTATAGGCCTGATTCTGTTTTCTGTTTGTCTATTCATTTATTTTTTGGATTTCACATAGGAATGAAATCATATGTTTAAATGGTATTATATTTGATATTTTGGGGTCAAAAATATTAAGATGGATCTAACTTTCTCCTTTTTACCTTTTAATGTGGCTACTAGAACATTTTAAACTACGCAACTGGCTTAAAGTACTCTTCAACTTTTATGATGAGACATTTCTAGTAGAGGAAAATATCTGAGATGTTATTGAAGAGTATTAAGTACTTGCATTCACGGTTTATTTGTTTGCTTGTTAAATTACACACTGAAACATATTGTACACAGTGGAGATCTAGGTTACGGTTTGTAGTCATGGAGTTAGTTACAAGACTGAGTGACATTTTTTTCTTGGAATAGGTCAGATGTTGCTTTCACTACCTTCCAACTCTATTAGAAACTTAGATTGATTCATGAATTGCTTTCAGTGTGTCTTACTAACAAAATATAAATTAAAATATTATTATAATGACTATATTTATCATTTGCTATCCATAAGCGATTACACTTAAGTGTTATAAATTCATAAAGAAAATCTACCATTATCAGAAGCAGTGACAACACCAGTTGCTGTAGGGAATAGAGGCTTCATCTAGACATCTCTTAAAATTTACGGAAACATGTAGAAGTTACAAGACTTTTTCCTTCTTACGTCTCTTTTTTGGCCACACTACGTGGCTCGGCGTGCTGACACATATGGATGTTTACTCTGCTCTACTCTCTGGTCTCACTTCATTGATTTGCATGTATACACCCCTTCCTGTATTCCCACATGTGTTTTTTTTCCCTCCCAAGTAAAAAATGATTACTATTCTCATGAAATTTTCTATTTCTTAATTATGTGTCCTTTTAATCTTTTTCTGCCCACTGCTACGGTGATTCCAAACACCCAGCGTCATGGATGAGCAGCGAAAAGATAGATTTCATCCCAATTCACAGGAAAGGTTTTGAAGACAAATAAATCATGTCCAAATTACTTGTGGGGACAGGTCATTTTAGAGATCCGTTGCCTTGAAAGATTGGGCTGGAATTGACAAGACTTAGAATGCTTTCCCTTTTCTTTTGAGACAGCAAGAACACTTCAGTTCTCTCTTTTGGGAGCAACAACTACACGAATATTCTAAGTATTATTTAATGTTGGTAGATAACCAGGATTGACTTCTATTTCCTCCCTTCCTTTAGAACGGTTACCAAACTGAGTCAAAAGTTTTCCAAAGCTAATTTTACTGAAATTCAGAAACTGGTCCTGGATGTGGCCCATATCCATGAGGAATGTTGCAGAGGAAACGTGCTGGAGTGTCTGCAAGATGGGGTAAAGAGCCTTACCTTCTGAGATAAGTCCACTTCCTTTTCTTTCCTTCGCTCTCATTCTAAATGGCAGAAGGCTGTCTGAGTTGGTCACAGGGTAGGGTAACTAGCTGGCTGAGGAGAGGCCCAGACTTCTTGATAGTGAAACTGAAACCATCCTCTGTCGGTCCTGCCTTTCACTTAAGGGATGCTCTCCTCTGGTGAGACCAGTGCCCATTCTTTCTTTCTTCTGAAGGAGATTGTAAACTCCACATAGGATCGGGGGCGGGGGGTGGGCAGGGGGACAGGCTCTTTACTTTGAACAAATTTGTTTTACCATCCATTTATGATTTCATTTGACAACTATATATTGAATACACTCTGTGTGCTAGCTGTTGTGAAGGATACTTGCTATGAAGGCACAAGCTAAGCTCAGGGAATTTAGTCTGATAGAGATGAGATGTGTAGGGACTGTCTCCTGTTGACTGTTGTCTCCACAGGCTGACAGCAAGATGCCTGGCACAAGGAAGGGGCTCTATTATAGCTATCATATAGATATATCTATTATAGGAATACAACAAAATAGCCCAAGACACAACAAAAATAACACAAGAAACTCTTCTACAAGGTACAAAGCTAACCATGCCAAAGAGACGTGTGGAGAGATGGCTCTAGGAGAATTAAAAACCAAAACCCAAAACCCCCCAACACAGAATCCTCAAGCATGCCATAGTCACCATTTAAGCAGCGTGGCATTCGTCTTATTTTGGGCAGACCTTAGGCTTCTTAGACACTGTACAAGAGGCCTGTCTATCCCCAAATCACTCCCTCCCAGGTCCCTGGTAAGACACCTTCTTCTCCAGGAAGGGTTAAAATCATTGTTCTTAGATATTCAAATGGCTCAAAAATCTGGGCTTGAACATGGTTTCCAAAAGGTGGAATGTGAGGATAAAATGCTTATTTCAGCCAGTCCCTCCACAGTTTGGCTAAAAGAGTCCTGGAAAGCAGCCAGAAGCTGAGGCTGTCGAGGCCTGAAGGGGATGGTCTCTGACCACAGAGATCCTGGCGTGAGGAGTGGGGAAGATTCCCAAACACAGATTTCTGATTTCATTTATTTTTCCCTTTTAGAAGTTTTTACTTGCATAGTAGGGACCATAATAACAACTATTTTGCTTTTCTTTGAAGTTAGTTTTCTTGGTTTTAATTGACAGTTTTACTAATTTCTATAGGAACTTAAAAAGTTATTTTTCCATTTTTGGAGCTCATAACCACCCTTTTCCTTTAAAACGGAAAAATTAATTTCAGTATGGTATGTAAATTGATTTTAATGGCAATGCTTTCTAATTGTCCCTATTGAGAATGCATAGAATTTTTAGTCCCCTGACAGAGATGTGTAAACTCTGCTTCATTGTGCCCATTTAGATGAGTTGCCATTTCATTATCTATAGCCTGCCCTCTGGAGGTCATAGTGGGTCACTGCAGATTGTTCTGTTGGAGCAGAAAGTCAGCTCTCCGTATTAGGACATCAGCAGCAAACGTTGTCCAGTAGCAAATTGCAAAAGTAATGGAAAGATATATGCCAATGCGCATGTCATTTAATTTGAAGAGTATATTTCTCTCTTGTTTTAAAAATCTTCCTAATACAATAAAATAGGTTTTAGCTGACAACATGAAAAGAAGAATTGAAAAAACAGGGCTAGGTGGAAAGGAGCGAGGAAAGGCAAACTAGGGAGAAAGCACAAAGAGGGGAGGCAGGGTAAAATGCCTTCTTTCCACTCCTCCCTATTTCTTTCCTTTCCTCTCACCTCTCCCTTCCTTCCTCCCTTCTCTTCCCTGCTCTCCCTTCTATCCCCCCTCCCATCCTTGTATCCTCCCTCCCTCCCTCCCTTCCTAGAACTGGCCCTGAGGTCCTGCATTAAAGAATAAACCTTTAAAATTTATACCTCATTTTTCCTATTACAGGAAAAAATTATGTCCTACATATGTTCTCAACAAGATATTCTGTCAAGCAAAATAGCAGAATGCTGCAAATTGCCCATACTTGAACTTGGTCAATGCATAATTCATGCCGAAAATGATGACAGACCTGAAGGCTTATCTCCAAATCTAAATAGGTTTTTAGGAGAGAGAGATTTCAACCAATTTTCTTCAAGGGAAAAGGATCTTTTCATGGCAAGGTAACATACTCTCTAAATGTTTGTTCACATAAGTATAGATTAGGATGTAGCTGCCAGCTTTGTGTGGCTGAAATGGGGAATGATGGCTTCGGTTTTTGAGCTCAGTATGCGAGGGTGATGTTAGAATGTTCTGAGCCAAAATATATTTAAGCAGGTAAGTAGGGGATAAGGAAATGGGATATATCTTATACTGATGAGACTTTCACTGTTGCTGTTATTAGCTGAAGTTATATTTTATTTTGTATCAATGTCTCTGGAATCAGAAGGCTTGTCATGTCATCTTTGTATGGATTACTCATAGGAAGACCACCACTCAGCTTCCAAATAAGATATAAATATTTTGTGATAAGAAGGGCTCATGGTTAAGAACGTGCTTTTCATTGTACCTGTTTTAAGAACTTTCCCTCAAAGTGTAACACACTGATAGATAGAAGGGCTTTTATTAGAACAGTTTATTTGCTCTTTATTTAATGTATGTATTATTTTTGTAAGAAAACCGTATGTTGAGACACTTGCAGTATAGTAGTTAATTATATCAATATAATTGACAGGACATGTTCTCATTCTATTTGCCTTTAAGGGAAGCAGGCAGTAAGGTTAATACATTGTCCTTTATTGTACAGTGTGTATCTATGGACAGGATGAGAGGAGGGATTTGTGCAACTCTTAGGATATTATGCTTAATGAACTCCAAAGGTCTTTATAAATTTCAGAGTCTGCTTCTAATGTAAGAATGAAAATAATGGCCCAATTTTCTTTTTAATAGTCCCTAAGGATATCACTCTATCGCTCCTTTCGGACTGGACATCCACACCTTGTTTGCACTGCTAAATAAAATTCCGCACATAAGAACAAACTCCAGGTTGAGGAAATCTGCGTTGACAATTTATTGGTGGCAGAACTAAATACGACTTGCTTCTATAACTTGGAAATACAATTAGTAAATCCTAGAATTATCTTTAAACAGACCACCCACACGTCCAACGCTAATTGTTTAACGGAAACAGTTCTTCACTCAGGCTCTTCGCAGTAGAAATTTTCTCAGCTGAGAATGAACTTCCCCCAGGTCCTTATGTAGCTTCCTTCACCCCGGTTCTGTTCTGAAGGAATGGCCCAAAGAGACATCTCTTAACCAATGCTGTCAATCGGGAGTCACTTTTCCCCTTCTATTGTATCTTCCTTCATTTCTCTTCCCTGATTTATCACCACCTGAATTCGAGGACCTATTTCTTGTTTATTCAATCCTGTCTCCCTATAAAGTATGCTTTTGAGAGGTCAGGCATTTTATCTTATACATTATTGAATCCTTACTGCTTAGAGAAATGCTTGCATAGAGTAGACACTGGAGAAACATTTGTTGAATGAATGACTGTAAAGCTCATAATTGAAAAACCCAGGTGAAGAGTTCAGAAGAAAACAAAATACCATTTTAGAACAATTGCAGGGATTGTTATTTGTATTAATGGTTTTACCATGCATATAGTTTAAGTCATAATTTGATTTCCAGGTTTATGTATTTGAATTTTAACTTCTGTGTGCCATATAACATGGGAATAAATTGTCTCTTAATTCCAATAACATGATATTTTTTCACACATATTTCAGATTTACTTATGAATATTCGAGAAGACATACGAAACTTGCTGTCCCAGTTGTTCTAAGAGTCGCTAAAGGATACCAGGAATTATTGGAGAAGTGCTCCCAGTCTGAAAACCCTCTTGAATGCCAGGATAAAGGGGTAAATTGCTCTAGCTTTAGGGAGAGTCTGAAAAACTGTATAGAGATTACCCATTAAAAATTCTGTTTGTTTGAAAGCATCTAGTTATTAACTAGTAGCTAGCTAGTTATATCTGTTGAGTAGTCGTCCAGATATTAAGTATTAATTAACTAGTAGTCAACAACTAGTGGCCTACTTTAGAGGTAAAAATGTTAACCAAAAGTTCCTTGACACACAGAATGAATATAGTATTCACTGTTGAACAGTTCCGGAAAAGCAGGAATTTGTACAGAAAGAACTGTAATCCTTTATCCAAAGATTGAATTCTGTGTGATTCACAAACTTTTAATCTCCCCAAAGTCCATTTGCTTTAATTCTCACAATTCATACTTTACTATCTTTAGTATTAAAAAAACCTCTAAAGCTGTTTTTGCTAAGATTAATCTCATAATAGAATAATATATAATTGATCAATTTACATACCAAGTTTTGTGGCCAGGAAGAGGAAAAACGTATGTAATAATGCTTATATTTTCAGGAAGAAGAATTAGAGCAATACATCCAAGAAAGCCAAGCATTGGCAAAGCGAAGCTGTGGCCTCTTCCAGAAACTAGGAGAATATTACTTACAAAATGCGTATGTTTTTTTTAACAGTATTTTTAGTGGTTAAAAATGATGAACTGGTGAGGGAAATATCAACCTAAATTAGTCACCCAAAACTACTCTACTTTCAGCCCGTATTTCAGATTGGAAATCAGTGTAATTGGATCACCCAGTTTCCCTTGGGAGAACGTGGGCATCCCCATTTCCCTCTTGTAGGGAGGAAGAAGAATGACTTGTAAAAGTCTGATCTTTGGTGCTGGCTTTGGCTTCCCCAAATCGTTCAGATTTTCGCAGAAAAGATACTTAACTCTGCTGCAGTCTGTTATCACTGCAACACGGAATAGATCAAAATTAAAATCAGTGAAGCTTTGAGGTTGGGAATAGAAGTCCGCCTACCATCCGGAGCTTGTTTCCCATTGTGGTATGTCGGTAGGATGGAAGTACAGGGGGCGGGTGTTAGAGTAAGTACCTCTCAAATGGCGGCCCCAGTACCATGTGGATAAAACAATGAGCTGACCTCATGGCCTCTCATACCAAAAGAGGGTCTTTGAGAAGGAGCGAGGAGTCCAAAACCTCACAAATGACTCAGGATTTGGTGAAAAACGCTTCTTCCAGGTTTCTCGTTGCATACACAAAGAAGGCCCCCCAGCTGACCCCCCCGGAGCTGATGGCCTTCACCAGGAAAATGGCCACCGCGGCAGCCACTTGTTGCCAACTCAGTGAGGACAAACAATTGGCCTGTGGCGAGGGCGCGGTGAGTGTTTTGTTTCGGCCCCATTTGGCTTGAAATAGCCTCATGATTCCCACTTAGGGGAAATGGTAAAAACCACTGTGGAGATGGCTTAACTAGGCTTGCTCAACTCATCACAGTTGGAGAGGGCATGAACTCAGCTCTGAGCAGCTGGCTTGTGGCCAGGCTTCCTGTCCTTCTAGAATGGCCGGTGGGAGTGCCCCCGGTGGGGTGTACGCACCACTGTCTGAGCAAGCTTTATGGACGGGAAAGATAGGATAACCAATACGTCATTCAGTTCATGATTTCTTCTTTTTGCTCACCAAATACTTTTCTGTTAAAAAAAAAAGAAGAAGAAAAAGAAAACCAAGGAGTGATCCTTGCCCTTTTCAAACTCCCCTACACCTTGAGGCCCTGCATCGCACCAGCCACCTTTCCTAAACCAACATAGAGACCATCACTTCACGCTAATAACAACATAGCAATTCTCCAGGGTTATGCTAAAGACCCACACTGCACTTTTTAAAAAACGTATGATCTCATTTGACGATTATAATACTGCCTTTTGAAATGCCCCATTACCGTCTTCATTTTATAGAGAGAGGAAATGAGGCTCAAAGAAGTTATGTTAGGACCATGTCTCCCAGGAAGGAAACGGTGGGGCTGATTTGAACGCATATGCACCTCTTTCCGGAGCCCAAGCTCCAGCACCCAAGGCCATACCTTCTTCAGAATTTCCCTGCTGGTGGCACACGGCTCCGCTGCTGCTGTGCTATTATCCCCCTGCATCTAGTTCACCCACGTGTCTCAGTTACTCTGCTGTGCACCCATGAGCATTGACTTCAGTCTAATGGACACAGTGAAAAAAATGTGAATTGAGTTAAAAAAATAGAAAGCTTCACTTCTGAGAGATGAATATTAGTCATTTTATTTTCAGCCATCCTTATATGTTTGCCTTTTGTAGTATAATCTTTTTATTTTATTAGGGACCTTTTCCTCCCTTTAACAAGGTAAAGACAATAGAACAGGGTAAGTCCTTCTGACTAATAACATGACTTTCTAGTTAGTAATGCCGGTCATCTTTACTTTCTAATGTCACTAGTGCCATACATAAGATTATACGCTGAATTTTCTTTCATTATTTTTTCCCTTAAAATCACAACTGTGAACAAAATTGCACATTTATTTTTGCCCTTTTCCTCTTTTTCCTCTTTCTGATGCTGAGAACTTGTTTGCTAGCTAGTCTTCATGTCTTGGAATTTTCCACCAAAAGTTAAGAGTGAAAGGATTCCTGTGACTCAGCATCATCTTTATCATTTATTGAATTCCACACGTTGAGAGGCTGCAGGGACCCAGGATGTGGTGACAGATCAGAAGTGTATGTTCTGGAAGCCTCCTGCCTGCATCGCCATCCCACTTTCAGCACTTGTTAGTAGTGTCACTCTGGAAAGCAAGTTCTATCTCTAGGCTTGAGCTTTTTCATCTGACATTTGGGAATAAGAATTGTACCACCCACACAGGATGACTGTCTTAAATGAGGTAATCCTGGTAACTCGTTCAGCACTGGCCTGGTACACAGTAGGCACACAAAACATGTTGGCCCTTATCATAAGTTATTGCTGGGTATTTAAGAAATATCTCTCAAGTGTGGAAGGTAGGAGGATTCTACATTAGGAAAGCCCTAGAAGACACACACACACGCACACGCACACGCACATGCGCACTTTGGCTTATTCCTTTCCTTTTTTATTTTTAAGATTTATTTATTTAAGGGAGAGAGAGAAAGAGGAGGCGCAGAGGGAGATGGAGAGAGAAATCTCCAGCAGACTCCCCTCTGAGCACAGAGGCCTAGGTGGGGTGATCCCATGACCTGAGATCATGACCTGAGCCAAAATCAGGAGTCAGCTTCTTAACCAACGGAGCCCCCCAGACCCCCCAGCCGTACCTCTCTTCAGTTAAGGTTCTATGTTAGCCATATGCACGCACATGTGCACTTCTGTACGTATATGAGCAGGTTAGGCTTGTGCTATTCTTACCTGCAGAAAGTGATTCTCTGGATCCCAAAAATAAAATGGAAAATTCAGCTAGATATCCATGAAACATTTGAGCCATGAATTGATTTCCCAGGTCAGGGCAGATAATTTCTCCCCCTTTGGAAGTAGGTGTGTAAGTGGAAGCGTATTTCCGATAGCTGACACAACTAGCTGAAAGGACTCTCTCCAACATCACCTGTGGAATCCCTGCCACTAAATGGGGAGGTTTATCCCAAGCGAATGGGGAAAAAAGAATCCGCAATGTGGCAACACATGACCCTACACAGGCAGCACATTTTTCTGTAATATTGATTATAAATTACTGAGCATTAAAAATTGCAACAATTCTCTGGAAACCCGAATCAGTTTAGTGGCTAATGCTGAATTGCCTTGCTGTCTTTTTTTGCATTCTCCTAACCAGGCTGATCTCATTATTGGACAATTATGCATCAGGCATGAGGAGACTCCTGTCAACCCCGGTGTTGGCCAGTGCTGCACTTCCTCATACGCCAACAGGAGGCCGTGTTTCAGCAGCTTAGTGGTGGATGAAACATACATCCCCTCACCCTTCTCTGCTGACAAGTTCATCTTCCATAAGGATCTGTGCCAAGCTCAGGGTGTCTCACTGCAAACAATGAAGCAACAGTAAGAAATGGTCATTTGCTAGCATGGAGAAGGCCAACAACACGGAATAGTAGTTGAGATTTCTACCTTACACACCCAACAATCTTGGGCTCATTAGGAGAACATTATTGCCCCAAAGCACAGAAAGTGGCTTTTAAAATAGTTTTGTCTCAGAGTCTTCACAGCCTCCTTGGAACATAGGCCTGGAAAAATTCTCAAGGGCAGACAATTTTTTTGTTTGTAAAAATAGTCTCCATCGTAACTCTTGTTGTGATATGTGTTGGGACTGAGGGAAAGCGAGCAATCTATTTTGGTAGAATCAGGATATGTCTTTGCAGTAAGTTTGGGTACTTCCATTCCAAAACACTGGAAAAACACCATTGAATCTTTTTTCACACTGTTTATTTTTTGAAGAGAATAACCACAATATTTGATTCAACCATGAAGTATGGGTGTTATGAGATGGAATGCACATTTCAGTTCATTGTGGGAGGCATTCTGTAACGGTGATGGTAATCCAAGTCGATGGAACTTACGTTCTCCAAATTCCCATGCATTTTCATACTCACTTGTTTTGGAAATAGTCTTCCTTCATTTCAGAAAAACTTCTTCCCTTTTCCATTGTCACAATCTGTGTCATGTTCCAAGATACAGTAAGAATGCTGCCTCCTCTGACAAGTCTTCCCTATTCCCCAGTCAACATTAATTCCCACCTGAAAGTGTTGCTAAATGAGTAGTGCAGGTGATTGGGGGAGCCAATGCTCAGGTACGTGTGTGATATTTATGGACGACAGGAGTTTGGAAATCTGGGCCTTTGAGAATGGGTAGGATGTAATTTAGAGTGGAGAATTGGAAAGGATTTTCTAGGCAAGTAAGAAAAAGGCTATGTCTTACTACATGTAAGTATGGTGGAATTATAAAATCATGTTTCATCTATAATCTGCACAAATCCTGACCAATGGAACACCTGCTGATTTCTAGACTCAGTCTTTCTGGTGAAGGCATTGGACACAGTATATGTTGTAAGTCTGGTGATGGGTTGATGGAGTTGGGTTTGGGGGCAGAAGATTTCGAGGACTCTAAAAATTCTCCACTAGGAAAGCTTTAGAAAAGTAACTTTGCATAACAGATTTCTCTTTTATTTTGTTTAATTTATAGATTTCTCATTAACCTTGTGAAGCAAAAGCCACAAATAACAGAAGAACAACTTGAGGCTGTCATTGCAGATTTCTCTGGTCTACTGGAAAAGTGCTGCCAAGGCCAAGAGCAGGAAGCCTGCTTTGAGGAAGAGGTATTTGCAGCTCATTTTCATATTCAAAATCCTTGGGAGGGCATTTTCTATAATGCATAATGAAAAGAATATTCCACTAATCTATAACTTGAAAATAATGCCAGAGAGATTTAAATTTATTTAGAAATAGATTGAAGGATTTTATGGTATTTAAGAAATAATCCCAATTTTCTCACTAAGTATTAAGAAGAAGCATAATTTTCAAATATGTTAAGAGAATTAGTAAGTTTGATTTATTTCCTGGTAGAGAAAACTATAAAGTGAATATATAATTAATTGATGATTATTTAGACAGTTTCTGGTCTAAAACTGATCAATTCAGCTGAATGGATTGAAAGGATTTAATAGCAAATTAATTGTGAAAAAAAGATATTGGGGGAATATTTATAAAAAATATTTTTGAACTCCTTTAGGTGCATGCCTTGTTATTCCACCAGAGCAGTAATTAGGAATTATCTTAATCTTATTATTTAGCAATTTTAACTGGATTTGTAATTGGCTACATTTAGTAAGTCTTTAGTTTATGTTACTAAATATATTTGAACATAGCATCATTATAATTTTATTTATTTATTTATTTATTTATTTATTAAGTTTTTATTTATTTATTTGAGAGAGAGAGCACGTGTGCACACACAAGTGGGGGGAGGGGCAGAGGAAGAGGGAGAAGCAGACTGCCTGCTGAGCAGGGAGCCTGATGCAGGACTTGATCCCAGGATGCTGGGACAGCAGACACTTAACCAACTGAGCCACCCGGGTGCCCTGCATGATTATCATTTTAAAAGATATCCTATAATTCTGCCTTTTTGCCAAGTGTACGCTTACCAGTATGTGTCTGTGTTTTTAGTAGAAGAGGATGGAACACAGATAACCAATTCAGATAAAACTGATAAAATAGATTCAGAGGGGAGGGGGTGGGGGAATGGGATAGGCTGGTGATGGGTAGTAAGGAGAGCACGTATTGCATGGTGCACTGGGTGTTATACGCAAGTAATGAATCATCAAACTTTACATCAAAAACTAAGGATGTACTGTATGGTGACTGACATAACATAATAAAAAATATTATTATATAAAAAAATGGATTTGATGTAAACCATTTCTGATAAATATGATACAAAAGGATAAATGTCCCTTGATGAGAGAAGACATTCATTTAGACGTGAGACCATGAACACATAGTGGCTGTACTTTCTCTGCAAACCTTCCAATTTCTATGACTGACCTGTGGAGGAAGGTGAGGGGTGTGGTGACGTTTGGCAACAATTTGGAGATTGGCATAAGAACAAACTATCTCTACTGTACGTATGAGTGATTTTTTTGTTCTTTGACTTCCATTGTCCCGGCTTGTTGGCATCAGAGATGTGCTTGAGTTCACCCCTAGATAGTGGAGAGCTAACTGTATAACTGACACAGTCATTCATCTCTTCATCTGACGACTATTGTTTTTAATTTTCAGGGTCCAAAATTGATTGCAAAGACTCGTGCTGCTTTGGGAGTTTAAATGACTTCAGGTAACAAAAAATTCAGACAAGGATAAATATAATGATCATTCTCCCAAAATATTGATCCATAGTGAAATATGTACTAAGACTTACCATTAAACTTTTTTTAAGATTTTATTTTTATTTATTTGACATAGATAGAGAGAGAGCACAAGCAGGGGGAGTGGCAGGCAGAGGGAGAGGGAGAAGCAGGCTTCCTGCTGAGCAGGGAGCCCGATCTGGGACTCGATCCCAGGACTCCAGGATCATGACTGGAGCAGAAGGCAGATGCTTAACCAACTGAGCACCCAGGTGCCCCCATTAAATTCTTTTCTTAAAAACTAAATGCAACTCAGCAAAAGTTTATTTTAAAAACACCGGAACAAAGTTGTGTCCACCATGGCAAATCAGTGACTCAACAACTTCAAAATTCTCTCGGGTTCTTTCTACGGTTTCAGAGAATGCCATCAGAAGACCTTCCCTTCTATTTAGTATTTCCCTGATGTAAAATAATAGAACCAGTTACCTTCTGCCCCCATTCATTGAATTACTACTTAATATATTTTTGTTCTTATTGCAGGGGGAAGAAAAGAAGACAAAGTCTTTATGGTTTGGTGTGAATCTTTTCTTTAATCATAACAGATAGTGCTTTCTGTGAATTAATGAAATGATAAAGACTTTAATGTGAGATTTCTCTATCCTATAAATAAAGTATCTCCAAATGTTTCCTTTTTCCTAGTCTGCTTATTTATGAAAGTTTATAAATGACCTTTAAAAATAGTTATGTATCCCATTGTCTGAAGCAGATTCTGATAAAAAAAAAACATCGGGTCTTGGTTGTTGTAGGAGATTAAAGCCACTCTCAGGATGGATTTACAACCCTACAGGCTAGATGCCTTGATGCACTAAACAGATGTTCAAGTGAAGCACTGTGATGCCAGGACGCTCTGTTCATTACATGGCCACTTACGTATTCGAACAGATACCCTGGAGATGAAAGCATAAATTATTATGCTTTTATGGGATCCATCAAGAATGATACTTCTCAAAATTTAACATCTACTTTTTTTCTCAATCTTGTTCAGTTCTCTATTCACAGAAATTTAAAAATATAAGTAAGTGTTTATTGTAGTTGTTTTGATTAAATATTATTAATATATTTAGCAGTTGATTTTTCTTAGTTCACAAGTATTTATTGAGCCCTCACTGGGTATCAGATCCTGTTCTGGGTGCGGTCACTGTCCTCCAGGTGCTCCAGTAGAAAAGGAAGCAACTAATAGCAATGCAACAAGATTGTGGTCACTATAGAGTTGGCAACAAACTGTGGAGCAAATCAATGGGTAGATGAAACCAATTCTTCCTGCAGAAAGCTTCACACTGAAAGAGACAGACTTTTAAGAAGAGCCTTAGAAGATGAGTGGACATTCATCAGTTCACATAACAGAGAAGTCCAATTCATTAAAGAGGAGAACATAGTCTGTGACAAAACATGATGAATGGTTTTAGGGCAGTACTGGGTGGGTAGGAAGGATTTAGGTACAGAAGATGAAGCCATATATACAATGGAATATTACTCAGCCATCAGAAAGAACGATTTCTCAACATTTGCAGCAACATGGATGGGACTGGAGGAGATTATGCTAAGTGAAATAAGTCAAGCAGAGAAAGACAATTATCATATGGTTTCACTCATATGGAACATGAGAGATAGGAGGATCGGTGGGAGAGGGAGGGGAGGAATGAAGGGGGGGTAAACAGAAGGGGGAATGAACCATGAGAGACTGTGGACTCTGGGAAACAAAGTGAGGGCTTCAGAGGGAGGGGGGTGGGGGAATTGGGATAGGCAGGTGATGGGTAGTAAGGAGGGCACGTATTGCATGGTGCACTGGGTGTTATATGCAACTAATGAATCATGGAACATTGCATCAAGAACTGGGGATGTACTGTATGGTGACTAATATAACAAAATAAATATTATTAAAAAAATAAAAATAAAAAATAAAAAAAAGAAGATGAAGCAAGATACATAAACTGTAGGATTGAGAAGATTCTCATGAGTTTTATTCCAAAGGGTTTGGTAGATATCTTATAAGTAACAGGGGACAAAAGTGATTTCTAAGCAGAGAAGAGTCACCATGGTTAGTTTTTAGGAAGATAACTCACGAGATACGGAGGATGGGGAGTATGTGTGGTGGGAAAGCAGAGGGGCAAGGTCAGCAAGTAGTGCAAAAAGATTAGCCCATCAGTAGGGAGGCTGTTTGTCATATTAGCTCTGAATAGAAATCTAAAAATTACATTCATGCTTTGGCCTCTGCTCCAGGAGAAAGCAATTGCTCCAGAGCTCAACAAAACGAGCTTTCAGTTCTTTACATTCTTCTTTCAATTCTGTTGTAACATCTGTGGACCTTGTCTGATTTCGGTGTAGTTCTAAAAGGTATTAACTCAGAGATCACAATAAGACAAAGTAGAATTCAACATAAAAGTTTTAAACAGGAAAATATTTTTTTATTATTAAGGAGAAAGTTCAATGAAGATAAAATTGTTAGGAAAATTTATGAGCCAAATGACATTTCACTGACATATATAAAGAAAAAAAAGGATTGAAAACACAAAGACAAAGTATCACAAATACAAGAGGAAATTGGAAATTTTAGAGCATTTCTACTTCTTTGGAAAAACAAGTTGGGCAAACCATAAAGTGAAATGTGCATAGTCAAGGTTACGATGACTTCCATGCTGCAAAACACAGTGGTCAGTTCTCAGTCCTTAGCTTACCTGGTTTCTCTCAGCACAATGTGACACATTTGATCACTCCTTTCTCCTTGAAGCATTTACTTATTTGTCATCTGCATTTTCTTCTGATCTTATTGGCTGTGTCTCCTTGGTCTTCACTGCATTTTCTGCAACTCTTTCTCCTCTAAATGTTGGGGTGTCCCAGAGAAACTCTCCTGACTCTAAACTCGCTCCCTAGGCGATCTCATCTAGGCTTAGCGCATTAGTACCATCCAGATGTTGGCAACACATATTTATATCTCCACCCTGGATTTCTTCCTTTCTTTCCAGGCTCATGTGTCACTTTCTCCCTGACATCTTCATGTTGATAATGCAGAGACAACTCAAGCATAACACATTCCAAACTGGACTCCAAACTTGTGTCTCCCTCTGTCTTGTCCATCCTTCTTTTTGCTCAAGCCAGAAACCTTAGAGTCATTGAGGGTTTCTTTTTCCATCCCGCCTCTACATTCAACCTAGGAGCAAAGCCTGTTGGTTCTACCTTCAGGGTATATCCAGAATTTCACTCTTTCTCCATACCCTTAGTACAAGCCACAATAATATCACACATGGATTCTTGCAATATTTTCCTAATCTGTATCCTCTCAAGTACCCTTGACCCACCCCCAGCTCTGGTCTCAACATAGTAATTGACATGATCCTTTATACCTAAGTACATTATACCACTTTTCCACTTAAAACTTCTAATGGCTTCCCATCTCGCTCAGAGTGAAATGCAAAGTCTGTGCACTGACCCTACATGATGATACCTTTCTGTCCTCTTGTCTTTCCCCTTTTCCACTGGGTCTTTTTGCTCAGGCAAAATGGCCTGCTTCTTCTCTGTTCTTCAAGTTACCAATTTATTTCCTGCCCAGAGTTTGTTCTTGTGGTTCTTCTGGCTTAGAAAACTGCCCTCAGATATGTGGGGCTCACTCCATCACCTCCCCAGGCTTCATCTCATTATCATCTGCTGGATGGTGTCTTCCTTGACTGGCCTATTTTGTACCCCTGTAGCTACCTTCCACACCACTTATCACCATCTGACATACACTAGATTTTACTTGTTTATTTTCTGTCCATCCTCACTAGTGTAAGCCCCTGAGGAGAGGGACTTTTGTCTGTTTTGTTCACTTCTGTTATCCTTGGCATACAGAAGAGTGTCTGGAACATAATAAGCATTCTATAAATATTTGTTGGATATGTGGGTGAATCTCAGATGCCATGTGCTATATTTTTAAAAATAATATGGTAAACTAGAGGGGTTGCTAGGTCCATCTTCTAAAGGTCACACCGGGAAGAAGGAGAAACATAGAACTGAGACATTATTATAAAAACATGAGAAACCACTGAGGAAGTTAAAGACTCTTAAGAGCTGGTGTGTGTAGGCGTCTAGGGCAGTTGGCTTTAAAGAGGGTGGATAGGTGATGGCAGGAGGGGGAATAGATTTTATTTATTTATTTATTTATTTATTTATTTATTTATTCTTCACTTTTTTATTTACATTCCAGTTAGTTAACATACAGTGTAATGTTAGTTTCAAGTGTAGAATTTAGTGATTGAACACTTCCATACAACACTCTCACACAACACATCTCATCACAACAAGTGTGCTCCTTAATCCCTTCACCTATTTCACCCATCCCCCACCCTCCTCCCCCACCCACCACCGGTTTGTTCTCTAGAGTTAAGACTCTTTCTTGGGGTGCCTTGGTGGCTCAGTCGTTAAGCGTCTGCCTTCGGCTCAGGGCGTGATCCCGGTGTTCTGGGATCGAGCCCCACGTCAGGCTCTTCCGCTATGAGCCTGCTTCTTCCTCTCCCACTCCCCCTGCTTGTGTTCCTTCTCTCGCTGGCTGTCTCTATCTCTGTCGAATAAATAAATAAAATCTTAAAAAAAATAGACTCTTTCTCTCTTTTTCCCCCTCCATGTTTATTTGTTTCTTAAATTTCACATATGAGTGAAACTATATGGTATTTGTCTTTCTCTGACTGACTTATTTCACTTAGCGTTATACTCTTTAGCTCTATCCACGTCATGGCAGATGGCAAGATTTCATTCTTGTTTATGGTTGAGTAATATTTCATTATATACATACTATATATAGTATATATACATATATATGTGTATATGTGTGTGTATATATATATATATGATAGGACTAAACTGTTGGGATGACAAACTATTGAAAACAAGTGGATGCAGACCAGCCTGAATTAGCTCTTCCAATTTCTTCCCTGCCACTCCCCAATTCCCCAGCACTGGTGGATTTCCATATAATGAATTTGTCTTTTCCCTGTGATGCCGCTTTCAAAGAGTTAAGAGAGATTCCAGAGAGTTGCTTGATAGTATGAAATTAAATTGGTAATGACTAATAGTAAGATCTCTGAAAATGCCAAAATGCTCATGAACTGAACAATATACTTAAAGAGCTCATGAATTGAAGGGAAAATAAAAAGGGCATTTAAAAATTTTTTGAACTGAATGAAAATAAGCAACGTATCAGAATTTGAGGGATGCCAGTATAACAGTGCTTAAAGGAAACTTATAGCACATCTACTAGAAAAAAAAAAAAGGAAGGTCTCAAACAGTGAGCAGCTTCCACCTTTAGAAACTTAAAAAAAAAAAGGAGCAAATTTTAAAAAAGTAAGTTGAAGAAAGGAAATGATAAAGATCAAAACAGAGATCAACAAAATAGAAAACACAAAAAATAGATAAAAATAAATGAAACCTCATGCTGGTTCTTTGAGAAGATCAATAATATTGATAAACTTCTCACCAGATTTATCAGGGGAGAAAAAAGAGAACAGACAAATTACCAACATCAGGAATGAGAGAGGAGACATCGCCTTAGAAATTAAAATGATAAGGGCTAGTTTGAAAAATATTTTGCCAACAAATTCAACAACTCAGAGGAAATGCACAAGTGCCATTAACTACCAAACTATCAAAGCTCAGTCAAGAAAAACTAGATAATCTGATCATTGCAGTATCTGTTAAAGCAGTGGAAACGTAGTTAAGGTCATTCCCACAAAGAAAACTTCAGGCTTCACTGGTGAATTCTACTAAACATCTCAGGAAGAAATAATACTAATTCCACACAGACACTTGCAGAAAATTAAGAGAAGAGAATATCTTCCAATTCGGTCCATGAGGCCAGCGTTACCCTGACACTCTCTTTCTGCCAAATGAGGATACCAGCAGAAGTCAGCAGTGTGCAGCCTGCAAGAGGCTCTCTCTCCTCAGAACCCCACCCCACTGGTGCCCTGTCGCAGACCCCAGACTCCAAAACTGTGAGAAATAAAATTCTGTTGTTCATAAGCCACCCAGTTTATGGTATTTCATTATAATAGTCCGAACTGACTTAGACTAAATTCCTTCTCCCCTAGTCTCCCTTTTCCCCTTTCTCATACAGACAACAGCTTTTCTTAACTCTTAATCGTTCTGTTCTTTATTTTTAATATCTAAGCAAGTATGTATATAAATATATTCCTATGACACCATTTTGTGTTTATTACACGAGACATTACATAGCCCTTAAATTGTTCTATACCTTGCCTTTTTCACTTAAAAACATGATCTCGGTGATCACTCCATATGATGCATAAGTTTTTTTCTTCAGTGCTTTTAAACAATTTCATAGAATTTCTTTGTCTGGATATGCTGTAGTTTATTAACTGACCTTCTATTGATGGGCATTTGAATTATTTCCAATCTTCTGCTATTACAAATAGTGCCACGATGAATGACCTAATGCTTTGGTCATTTAGAAATACTGGCAGTGTATTTTTAGGATAGGCACCTACTAGAAAATTCATTGGCTCAGGGGACAAATGCTAGTATTTTTAGATACCGCCAAATTCTCCTCCATAGATCTTTGCCACCATTTTGCATTCCCACCAGCAATGGATGACAGGAACTGTTTCCCCACAGTTTTATCCTCACAGAATGTTGTCACATTTTTGGAGTTTTGCCAATCAGATAGGTGAGCCGTGCTGCTGCGGTGTTGTTTAGATGTGCATTTCTCTTATTAGGAGAATCTTTTTTTATGTTTAGAACCCATTAGGTTTTTTCTTCTTGTGTACTATTTGCTCAGATCATTTTACTATTTTTCTATCAGGTTGTTAGTCTACTTTTGCCCCTCAAATTTCCAGAGCTCTTTGTATGGTACAGATCACAGCTATCTTTTGTTGGTTTTCCCTCTGTTTTTGACTTTGCCTCCAGTATTTTTCCAAGTAAAGTCTTTAAATTTCTTTTTCTGTAGTCGAACTTATTCCTGTTTCTGGATTTTGCATCACAGTTAGAAAAAATGTTCCCACTTCACTTGTGTTTCTTCTACTACTTTGATATTTGCTTGTTATTCCTTTTTACACTTGGATGTCTGATCTGTTTGGAATTATCCTAGTGTATGGGTAGCTATTTACAACTGTTGTATCTTTCTCTTGCTTGATTGCCCGTAACATACTTCGCCTTCTTGCTCTGTCTCTCTCTCCAGTCTCTTCTCTCTCTCTCCCTTACTTTTGGTTTAATAGGTCTGTTCACATTACCACTTTCTACACATAACATAAACAATTTTAGATTCTACTCTTTCTCCAAATATTATGGAGCAAATATTTGTCCTGTTGTTAATATTCTTTATATTCATTGGTTATAAAGACCAACAGTAACCCACAGAGTGACTATACCACTGTTGAGTGTACGCTATGCTGCTACGAGCTGTGATGCTTCGTTACTAAATACATTTATTAGCTGGCATTCTTCTGTAGAGAGGAGCTTTGCCTTTCCCTACTTTTGTTTTAATTTTGGATGGGTATAGATCCAAAGACTCGTTTTCAAAAACATAACGGGTTATAATGCATTCCTGTCATTATTTATAATGTCAAATTGTCCCATTGGCTTTTACCTTTTCTGCATACGACCCCATCAATTTTTGAGTACTTCCTTACTTTATGACACCGTGTTTTCAGCTCATCTTCTATTTTTCATGTCTCAGCTCTGGCATTATTCATTCCTCTAAGAAGCTCAGGATCCTATTAGTAGAGAAGAGTGTTTAGAACCCAAAATGTGAACACAAAATATTCTCCTCACTACTTGGTTGCTATTGTTTTCAGGCCCTTTTAGTGGGCATAACTAAAAATAGACTTCCAGTTCATCATGTACTTACAAATATTTCCATATTTAGGATCATGTTCTTACTGTAGATTCCCAGAGTTTGAGTGATTGGCTCAAATAATATGAATATTTTCAAGATTATTGATCCTTATTATAAACTGGTTTTCTAAAAGCTTTGATTATATGAGACTTGTTTTACTATACGTTTTCCAGAATTGGACATCTTAATTATTTTCTTTTTTCTAATTCTGTCAGGTATATAAAAAATACAAATTTTATACTTTTTAAAAATTTAACTTCTTTTGATTCGATTTCTAATGAAACTTAGCATCTTCCTAGTGTTTCCTCTTTGGTGAATTATTTATTCTAGTCCCTTTCTTTAGCATTTGCAATGTTTTAAGATTTTTTTTTCAGTTGTCTATTTGATTAGGTATTGTGCATACTTAACCTGTGGACTTTTTTTCTAACTCAATAGATTTTTCCAGTAAAACACAGAGATAATTTTTTTCCTAGTTAATAATTAGCAAAAAAATCTGCAATGTGATCAAATAAAAATCAAACGTGAGGTATATGAGAAATAGGTTAAACAGGTTACTTTTTTACTAATAGTGTCCAAGAATAATATAAAAACTTGATCTTGCTCGGTTACATGACTTTCTTTTGTGAATGTGATTTCTTTAAAAAAAAAATGAAACAGTTAAAACTTACAGGTTTTGTTATTTTCCTGTTCTTTGTGCCTGAATCCCTAACCCTGCCCACACAGCCTCAAGATGTAGGTAAGAAATTTACTTGTATATTAGCTAAGGAATGACTAGGTTGGGATAATTTCTCATTTTTTAGCCTTGTTTTATTTTCATCTAATTTTTCACTTTTCCCCCCTCTCATGAGTTGATGTATACTGGTCACATATCCAGAACTAACCTTTCCAGATTTTGTATTTTAATGGTCATGTTACCCAATCTATAGACAGAGATAGTAGTTATCACACCCAGCAAATGGTCACCAGCTTTATGGCAGTATAGAAAGTATTGCTGGGATATATAATTCGGATTTGAAAATATCAATATTTCTTGCAAATGTATATAGTGTATGGTAACAGTGGAACGTGAGATATGGGTTGGGATTTTTCTATACTCTTTGGTTGTCCAAAGTATGTCCCAGCTAGGTGGTAAACACCTTTAGGGTACGTAGGACCCTGCTTCTTCCAACTGCACAGTTTATAAATATCCTTACATTTGTACATACTCATACATCTGGCCAAGGCAGTGTCAGCCTGCGGGAAAGGGTGACTTATATATATTTTCTTCCTAAAGGGGAACATTTTGAACTTCGTTTGTTTAGAGGAGGTGTCTTTTTGTAATCGTTCTAGCATGGATGAAGCACTTCTTTGTAACTTGCACAAAAGTCCTATAAGCATTGCAGTGGCTCTGAAGATGTGGATTGAGTCCAACTTAATTTCATACTCCCCACAGTGCCTGCTAGTGAGACCTGTCACAGGGTTTGAAGAATGGTCATTTTTGAATTCTTCTTCTTTGCCCCTTGTAATGACTTCTTCAAAAATCCTGTTGATTTTTGTCTCTTCAGTATATTTTGCATCTGTGCTTTCCTTTAATTTTCCATTACTCCTCACAAAATGCTGATTTCTCAATAGAACAATTGCAAAAGTCACCTAATGGGCTTCTTGCTTTTTTTCTATCCATCCATTCATTCTCCCACCCAGCAATTTGACAAATAGTTCTTGTCACCTTCCCTTTGCCAGGCACTGTGTCTATTTCTAATTCCCTGCATATTAGATATACCCCTACCTGGCCAGTATTTCTTAACATATAGAAATAATCATATTAGGTGATACCTCATTGTGGTTTTGATTTGTGTTTCCATGATGATTAATGATGTTGAGCATCTTTTCATGTGTCTATTGGCCATTTGTATGCCTTCTTTGGAAAAATGTCTATTCAGATTTTCTGCCCATTTTTTTTTACTTGGTTTGCTTGGGGGGTTTTTGGTACTGAGTTGTATAAGCTCTTTACATATTTTGGATATTAACTCCTTACCGAATATATCATTTGCAAATATCTTCTCCCATTCAGTAGGTTGCCTTTTAATCTTGTTGATGGTTTACTTCTCTTTGTAAAAGCTTTTTATTTTGACATAGTCTCAATAGTTTATTTTTGCTTTTGCCTCCCTTGCCTTAGGAGACATAGCTAGAAAAATGTTGATAAGCCTGATGTCAAAGAGATTACTGCCTGTGTCTTCTTTTAGGGATTTAATAGTTTCAGGTCTCACATTTAGGTCTTTAATCCATTTGAGTTTATTTTTGTGTATGGTGTCAGAAGGTGGTCCAGTTTTATTCTTTTGCATGTAGCCGTCCGGTTTTCGCAACACCGTTTATTGAAGAGACTGTCTTTTCCTTATCGCATATTATTGCCTTCTTCGTCACAGTATATGTGACCATATAAACGTGGGTTTATTTTTGGGCTTTCAATTCTGTTCCATTGATCTATATGTCTATTTTTGTCCCAGTACCATACTATTTTGATTGCCACAACTTTGTAGCATAACTTAAAATCTGGGATCGTGATAAGTCCACTTGTTCTTCTTTCTCAAGATTGTTTTGGCTCTTCAGGGTCTTTCATGGTTGCATATAAATTAGACAGGAAATAATAAGTGTTGGAGACAATGTGGAAAATAAATGAACGCTAGTACACTGTCAGTGGGAATGTAAATTGGTGCAGACACTGTGGAAAATAGTATGGAGGTTCCTCAAAAAATTAAAAATACCACATGATCCAGTAATTCCACTACTGGGTATTTATCCAAAGAAAATGAAAACATTAATTTGAAGAGATATATGTACCCCTATGTTTTTATTGCAGCATTATTTGCAATAATCAAAATATAAAAGCAACCCAAGTGTCCATCAATAGATGAATGGATAAAGAAGATGTGGTATATATACACAATGGAGTATTACTCAGCCATAAAAAAATGAGATCTTGCCATTCATTATAACATGGATGGACCCTGAGGTTATTATGCTATGTGAAATTAGTCAGACTGAGAAAGACAAATACCATATGATTTCACTTTTATATAGAATCTAAAATACAAAACAAACAAACAAAAACCCAGACTCTTAAATACAGAGAACAAACTGGTGATTGCCAAAGGGAAGGTGGGTGAAGGAATGGGTGAAATAAATAAATGGGATGAAGAGGTACAAACTTCCAGTCATAAAATAAATAAGTCATGGAGATGAAAAGCACGACTTAGGAATATAGTCAATGATATTGTAATAATGTACGGGTGACAGACAGTGACTATTGTGGTGAGCATTGAGTAATATATAGAATTGTCAAATCAGGGGCGCCTGGGTGGCACAGCGGTTAAGCGTCTGCCTCCGGCTCAGGGCGTGATCCCGGCGTTCTGGGATCGAGCCCCACATCAGGCTCTTCCTCTATGAGCCTGCTTCTTCCTCTCCCACTCCCCCTGCTTGTGTTCCCTCTCTCGCTGGCTGTCTCTGTCTCTGTCAAATAAATAAATAAAATCTTAAAAAAAAAAAAAAGAATTGTCAAATCAATATGTTGTACACCAAAAACTAACATAACACTATATGTCAATTATATTTCAATTAAAAAAAGAAATAATCAGATTGTTATTCTATATAAACATTTTCAATGGCTTTTCATAACTTGTGTTTGAAGCCCAAACCCCTATGCAAGACCCCCAAAATATGGATCCAAGTCCTTTCTATCCTAGTTTCCATTCTTCATTATGACCCACTCTTTCATGAAAGTGGATTAATTTACTTTCTCCAAATACAACCCAAGATTTCTTACCTTTGTGATTTCACTCACATTATCGTCTCCACACAGAGAGATGAGCCTCCTTATTTCTCTGCTAGCTGAAATCTTGTACATTTTTCAGACTCAACTCATATGCCACTCTTGCTATAATCTTTTTCTGGTTTCTCACCCAGGGATCAGGGAGCATTCTTGTCATAGACTTGCCCACATTACTTTAGCATGTCCGGTACACTCTCAGTTGGCTTATAGTCATGTTCATAAGTCGCTTGAACTATGGGAGTGCTTAAAAACCTGAGGTCCAGGGGAGATGTCTTAATTATCATTGATTGCCTCATATTATCCAGCACAAGTCCTTGCAAAAGTAAGGACTCCATGAAAGTAGTCTATGCAGACAAATATAAGTGTGTTCTGATTAATATAAGCTCCTTGGGTGAAAATCAATGATTTGATCTCTAGACTCGTCCAGAGATCAACTAAATATCTGTTCCTACTAGCATTAAAAACTATACTGACTACGAGCACACCGTGGCATCTCTTGTTGGGCCCTGTACTAGCATTACATCTTATATCAGTTCATCTTCATTCCTAGTCATACATGGTAAATACTTGGCATGAAAATGGTGCTTGGATTTGACACTTGTGTCTGGGGAGCCATCAATGCCAATCTGAAGTCCCGTCAGTTTGATATTAATTCAAGTCAATTCAATTTAATGAATACCTCTTGAGTACATAGTAAGCTGTAATTAAAATCTCAAATTTGGTTTATAAGGCTTTTCTCCTCTTGTTAAGTATACCAAATTACTCTCTACAATTAGTTTTCTATTTTATACTTTGTAAATGTAGATGTCATGTGTGGTTATTTAGTGGTAAAATGTTAAAAGGACACATAGTAACCTATATATCTTTGCTTTTCAGATGATGTCAGTATCACCCAGAAATTTATAGAGGAGAATGTTGGATATATGTGAGTTTCTCTAAACTATTTTTGACGATGATGGTGTTTACATGATCTTATCTGATAAATTCGAGAAATGTTAATGTTTTTCAAAAGTAATTCAGTTAAATAGAAGCTGTATTTAAAAAGCAAATACAATATTATTCATAAAATTCCGATGAGGCAATTGAATTGTCAAGAAATTGTAAAATGTATAGCCCTCACACTTTGATCATTTCCTGGGAGTAGTCAGCAAGTGAATGTTTCTCTGAGTTTTTGTTGGACAGAAGTGGAAATTCTACAGGTGATCATTGTGTACTCTGTGTGGACTGTTGCAGCACTATCATCGTATTTGCTCAATATATTCAGGAGGCCTCCTTCGAAGAAGTAGAGGTGTTGGTAAAAGCCATGACAGAATATAGAGATAAATGCTTGGGTGACATGACACTCCCAAGGTGTTCCAAATTAGCTGTAAGTAAATTGTTTGCATTTCTTAAACAAATAAGCTTATTTGTTAAAGAGAGAATTTTTTGGCTTGAAATATTAAAAAAAAAGATGCTCTATGCCCCCTCATTTTTTATTTTGCCTGACTTTGGAATTTAGGATAAGGTACTTTCCTTGGAGAGATGCAATTCTGTATTACAGCACACAGGAGGAATTGGCTAGGAGATTGCAGCCCATGCCATATGTATACAGGCAGGGAGGCAGCCAATAGTCTGACAACGTGCACAGAAGTACAGAAGTACCCTCCTTAGCTGCCTCTCTCAATATATGCTCTAATGTCACATCCCTTTTTCTGGGCCTCTGCCAAATAGAGTCACCATCTGCATTTTATTTATTTATTTTTTTTAAAGATCTTATTTATTTATTTGAGAGAGGGAGAGAGAGAAGGAGAGCAAGAGGAGGTAGAGAGAGAAGCAGACTCTCTGCTGAGCAGGGAACCCAACACAGGGCTGGATCCCGGGACTCCAGATCATGATCTGAGCCGAAGGCAGAAGCTTAATGGACTGAGTCACCCAGGCACCCCACCATCTGCATTTCTAGAAGACTATTACTAAACACTACGCTAGTACTTTACCAACACATTCACACTCTGACCCTATCACCTTGAGAGAAAAGGAAAAAAAGCTGTTATATAAGGGAAATGTAAGTAGAAAAGAAGGAGTAAGAGGTTAAAGGGCCCCAGGATAGGGTAGAAAAAGTTCCCCAAAGTGTGGGATGTTGTCACAGGTGTGGGTAACAATGCTTTGTTGGTAATACTGGGAAAATTGGAATATCTTTCCTGAAGGGTGACACTCATCACTCATTGTATTCATTGTGTCATCTCAGAAGACTGAAAAACTTTACAATGAAAAAAGGTGTCTTTTACTTTTCTGTTGTCCAGACTGATGTTTTACTGGAAAATATATGTGCTCTGGAGGGACTGCCACAAAAGCATAATTTTTCACACTGCTGCAGTAAGGTCGACTTGGAAAGAAAACTTTGTTTCTTGCATAATAAGAAAACTGATGTAGGATTTCTGCCTCCTCTTCCTACCCTGGATCCTGAAGAGAAATGCCAGACTTATAAAAATAACAGAGAATCTTTTCTAAACAAGTAAGTTTTCTTTTAGTAGAAGAATTACCTAATTGAAGAATTATTCTTAGGCTGAGTCCAATATCTATTCCAAAGGAACATAGCTAGTATCATTGATGGATTAATTCATTCGTCATGTATTGTGGGTCACGTCCTGTGTTCAGCATTGAGGATATAAGTATGAATAAGATATGAAATCTACTTTCAAGATCCTTTCAATAAAGATACATATTTTCTAATGTGGTAAGCCCTAGAATGGAGGGTTTGCATGGGGCCATATTGCTACTGGAGGGAATAATCTAGTTTTCCCAAAGGGAAGGTGTAGGTTTTACTGAGGGTAAACATTAAATCAAGGGATATTTACCAAAAATCTGTTTGCAATAGTGCAGTTAACTGCAGAAGCAGAGACTTTTTCTGGAAAGCTGGTGTGCTCGTTGAAACTTAAATTACAGGTGGATTTGAACATAAGTAAATAAAATTCCTGGGTCTCAGATGGAGTGTGCACAGGTGGTATTCTTTGAATATGGAAGGGAGAGCTGCTGACATCTGGCCACAGCCATAGTTCAGTGTTCAGGATGAACACTGTAATCATCGCTCTGATTTGGGAGTTGGCAACTTAACTGATAAAACTTTTATTAGAGAGTGGATAATGCTGCCTTGTATTGAAGGCTTCCATGACGGGAAGTCCTTCCTCTTTCAGTTTTACAACTCGACCTTGTCTTTTCCTATCTTTCCTTTCCCTTCCCCTTTCTTCCCATCCCTTGTCTACCATTTCTTAAAATTTCTTTCCTGTTTTTAACCTCTTTCCCTCCTTCCCTCTTTTTTTCTTTTATAGTTATATCTATGAAATTTCCAGAAGGAACCCCTTTGTTTTTGCCCCTACACTTCTAACTGTTGCTGCTCGTTTTGAAGAGATGACTAAAACATGTTGTGAGGAACAAGACAAAGCTAACTGCTTTCGGACAAAGGTGAGTATTACAGTTATTACATTGAAATGATAGGGAGTCACCCTAAATGGCAGATCCTTGCTTAAAGTTAAATTCTAGCAAAGGGTTGTTTACCATTTATCAGCCATTTTCTTGCCACTTTCACTGTTTTTTTTTTTTTTCAACACTTTGTCCTCCTGCTGCTGATCTAAATTTCTTACTACTTGAGACTCTTGAAAAACAATTGCCTATTTCCAGGGTCTTTCTTCTAGTATTGTCTTCCTTGTAAATTGGAAGAAAGCCTTAGTGAGTGAATATCTAGGGTAAAGATGGCATTTATCTTTTATTCTGGACAAACCCTCTTTTGGCTACCCATAAAATTTAATCATCCCATTAGAGATGGACAAGCTCACAGCACACTGTACCATTTACCTTCCCACCAAGCATACTTCAGTCATCAGGAAGACTGGCCTAACTTTTATAATGTGCCACAAATGCATGTTTCTTTTGATATATAAACTTGTTAGGATAAAAATCCCATAGATTTTCTGTTTCTGAGCAAATTTTGGAGAATTTGGTTGAGATGTAGTTAAGAAATAGGAGAATAGTGGGATTTTGCTCTTGCTTCAATAATTTTTTTTTTCTCCTTCAGGCAGAACCTGTCATACAATATTTAAAAGCATCATCTTCTTTTCAAAAAAATGTCTGTGGGGCACTTATGAAATTTGGACTGCAAGTCTTAGAATCAATGTGAGTTTTAATATAAATCTTGTCTTTGCTGATATTTTCACCTCTGTGTCCCAATTTTGTTAAATTGTTGATGACTTTTTATTTCTATTTTTCTCCAGGGGTGTTGAGGTGGTTCTCAGTCCACATGAATAGCTCAGAACCAGGACATTAGGGCAGAACGAGAGAAGACCTGGGAGGTGGGGAGACCCTAGAGAGAAAGAGGGTTACTTCTGAGATATTCTTTGGTTAGTTGGGAATCTGAATTGGTCTGGGAGTTCCCAACCAGGGTTTTAAAACTCCAATGCTTTAGAGGGGATGTAGCCATCCATGTTTGACTTTAATGACCAGGAGACAACTTTATAAGGATAAATTTTATCTCCAGTGCTCATCCAGTGCTCATCCTGACCAATTAGTAATGGTGCTATTGCAACGTCTTGAGAAAAATTCCGAGATCTCAAATAGATCAGCAGGGAAGAGTTCTGGGATGGATTATCTATCCCTGTCATGGGTTCACAGCAGGAAGCTGTGGTCCTGACAAAATGTGTTTTGCTATAAAAATTATGGAAGCAAGCATATATCTCAGGCCTTTTTATCCTGCTCCTGGTCCAGGACTCAGAATGTCAGCCTAAGAGTTGCTGAGTGACCCTGTGAGCTGTGCCACATATCCACAGCTCCTTGGTAAAGATATCTGTGAGTAAAACAAGGGTTCCAATTCTTATTGAAGCTATTTACACTGTATCAGCAAAGAAGTTCCCCTTGTCTTACCTGCTGTTCAAGTTGTTTTAGTGGTTTATCAATTCTTTTTCCAGAAATGTGGCTATACTTAGTCAAAAATTTCCCAAGATTGAATTTAAGGAACTTACCTCCCTCCTAAAAGATGTTTCTTCCAAGTACGATGGATGCTGTGAAGGGGATGCTGTGCAGTGCATCCGTGACAGGGTAAATATTCTCTAAAACCAAGTAAAAATAATGATTTGGGGAAGCCATTTTTTTTATTCTGAAGTTGCCCTGATATGTGGCTATTTTACCACATGAAATAAAAATGATAATAAGGGGCGCCTAGGTACTGAATCAATTAAGCAGCCGACTCTTGGTTTTGGCTCAGGTCATGATCTCAGGGCCCTGGGATGGAGCCCTGCATCAGGCTCTGCACTCATCCGTAAGTCAGCTTGAGGATTCTCTTTCCCTCTCCCTTTGCCCCTCCCCCCCATCGCACGTGCACACGTGCTCTCTCTCAAAAAAACAAATACATCTTAAAAAAAGAACATTAATAAATTATTAAATAGTAACATAAAATAAATAAAATAAAAAAATAAAATGTTAACAAATAAGCTCAAAGAAAACTTTCAGATGTTTTTACACGCGGGATTGCTGTTAGATTACTCAACAGATTCTATTTTACACAGCTAAATGTCCTTGACATAAAACTTTAAGAATTTAGAATCATTTAAGGCAGATTGAAGTTTTCTTTAATACTGCACATCTTCTTTTAGAGATACTAGAAAGTAAAGAGTAAAGCTCAGAGAATGATTTTTACCATTACATTTTTAAGAACTGCTTTCTCTGAGTTTCCTCCAGCTATGTAGGAGAAGTCTTGTCGAACAAGTGGAGATGTTAATTTAAAGTAACTCTTATGTTATTCTTTAAAGTGATTTTCTAAGGGCATATACTGGTAAATATATTATTGACTTAGTTTAAGTTGTTCATGCACACAAAAGTAACACAATTTTATTAAAAATATCTCACCTTCTGGGGCGCTTGGGTGGCTCAGTGAGTTAAGTAGCCAACTCTTGATTTCGGCTCAGGCCACGATCTCAGGGCCCTGGGATCCAGCCCTGCCCCAGACTCCCCACTCAGCAGGGAGTCTGCTTGTCTCCCTCTCCCTCTGACTCTCCCTTGCTCTCTACCTCCCTCTCTTTCTCTATCTCTGCTAAATAAATAAGTAAATCTTTAAACAAAAAGAAAAAAAAATCCTGCCTTCTTAGTTGAAATGAGGCTTTTTCTTAGTGACTTTTAATTAGTTTTAACTGTTTTAAATTCACAGTGAAACTGTATGTTAATTAACTTGAATTTTAGAATATGAAGATATATACATTTTATTTCAAGCAGTGTACAACAGATGTCCCCAAGAATTATTTTGTCCTTAGTCAGACTCCAATTAAAAGCAATCTTACTATTTTTCTATTGTTTGGTTATGGATATGTGGGTTTTATTATATTACATATTATACACTGAATTAGAGTGTAATTGAGGATTTTTGTGTGAAGTTTGGAGCTGAAACTAAGACATTATGTTATGTCCTTAGTAACTCTTTTTTTAATGTCTTCATGGAGAAATAAGAGAAATTAAATTGTAGTTTATTCAAAACATAAGTGAATTCCAGACATTAAAGAGATGTGTTGCCCAGAACAGTGATGGCCTTCAGTGAAATGTGTATCTGTTTGCAAGGATTGGCTTCCTGGTTCTATCTGGTTGGTTGCGAGCATGGTGCTAACAACCCCTATCCCATTTTTCACTTCAATCCAGAGTTTTATTCCATTCCTCACCTTCAGTGTTCGCCAGACGAGGAGGAACAGCTTGGGCAAAGTCAGAGAGGCCTGGAATAGCTTGGCATTTTCCGAAACTCATGTACACATGAAAGTGGAAGAGAAAGGAGGAAGAACATGCAGGTTCATACTGGGGAGTCTGGAAAAGAGACTAGGGGGCAGATCAGCTTTTAAAAAATTATCCAACTAATGTGTAAATACGAGAACTTCACCTTCTCCCTTATTCCCACCATTTCACGTGGAGGTCAGAATTGGGATGAAGAATGGAGAGGGGATACAGGAAGGGTTTCTGTTTTGTATTTGAACAGTTTCAAATTAATAATAACCATAGGAAATGATAACAGTGAGTGGGATAGCTTCTTATGTTTGAGAAGTAGTTATCTGGTAGTTGCTCTAGTACATTTGGTTATCATTTCGTCATTCACTTATCAACTACTTATTGAGTTTCTACTATGTGCTTGGCCATATAGTTTCAGGGCACAAGAGAAGACATCTAGGATTACAGATATTCTAGTCACATGTCTTTGGTGGCCTTCATTGAAGGGGAAAGAAACAGCACTTAGAATTTAAAATGCCAATATATCAAGGGAAGAGGAGTGAAGTATTTAAAAGATAATATTTGACAATAAAATGGGAACTTATAAGAGAGTCTGTTTTCATAATTATGTCATTTAAAATCCTCAGAAATAGAACTTACCTTCATGTGAAAACCTCAAGTGTTTCACATTAAGACAAAATTTAAATATTATGATCAAATTATCTGATGAAGCAATTCCAGATGTGAGGCTCGTGTTTGGTTTTGTACGCAACCATTTCGTTATGAAGGAAAACCCAGCCCTGAAGAAATGACGAGAATAACTTTTCATTCTTCTGTCATACAGAGCAAAGTGATGAGCCATATTTGTTCCAAACAAGATTCCATCTCCAGCAAAATCAAAGAGTGCTGTGAAAAGAAAATGCCAGAGCGTGGCGAGTGCATCGTTTCCTCAACTAAAGATGATAGACCAAAGGAGTTAGCTCTAAGAGAAGTGAAATTTACTGAAAGCGAAAATGTGTGTGAAGAACGAGATGCTAATCAAACGATCTTCATGGCTGAGTAACATAAGTCTATACTGAAATTTATAAGGCAAACAGAAACTTAAGATTTGACCTATTTTGGCTAATTTGGGTGGAAGGAATGGGAACGATTTAAATCATTGGGTATCACATAATTTAAAAAAAAAATCATGGTTATTTTCGCCTGATTTTAAGAAGATGCAACTGTGTGATTATAGGGACGGCTAACATTTATTGAGTACTTGATATGTGCCAGACAATGGGCTCAATACTCGAGGTAGATGATCTGTCTTAGTTCTCACCACAGTCACGTAAAACTGATACAATTTCCCGGTTTTTTCAGATAAGTAAATGGAACTACAGAGCAGCTAAATCACTGGTCGAAGGTTCACAGCTAAAAGCTGGCAGAGTAAGGATTTGACCAGAGGAGGTCTGGCCTGGGAAGCTGTGGGTCGAACTGCCATGCTATGCCACTCCACAGCTATTCAAGGGAATCTAGGGAACTTGGAGCCAAAGGGACTAGATTTGAGTCCTGGTTGGGTCAATAGAACAAGTTAACCTCTCTGTGTTTCACATCATCATATATAAAATTCATATAAGAATATTCATTCATTCCAAGTTTACTGGTAATGAAACATAATCTAGGCACTATCCTAGGTTAGACAGGGCTTTTATCCACAGTAAGCTTTCATCAACACGGAATGCCATGTGGGAAGAGACAGACTTATAAATAAATGAGTTCACAACGTATTCTTTTATTTCTGAGAGCACTATATAATCCATAACGCAAAGCCAGAGGAGGAAGTGGTCAATTGTACCTGGGAAACCCGGAAAGGCTTGATAGGGAAGAGGTACTTAAAGACATTGTGGTAATCTAGACAGAAGGGGTAGATCATGGAGAGAAGTATAAAACCACCTGGTGTCTTTGTGGCTTTATGTAGGGTATTTGCAGTGAGAGAGGAGGGTGGTAAGAAGTATATCCGGCCAGATCACGCAGGCAAGCTAAGTAACGAGATGCCACTAAAGGGCTTTCACTGAAGAATAAGGAAGGACAAAATCACTTTTGTTTTTTAGAAACTTCATCTGGAATGAATCCCAGTTTGGGGCTTAGGTGGTTGGGTAAGTAGTTTTCAGATTCAATGAGACGGGAAGTATGGGTTGAAGGTTCTGTGGGCAAGAGAATATGTTTGGATCTGACCACACTGACTTTGAGGTACATGTGAAGCAATCATTGGGAAGGTCACGAGACATTTTTTTTTTTTTAAGTTGAGTGTGGTTGACATGCAATGTTACATTAGTTTCAGGTGTACAACACAGCGATTTGACAAGTTTATACATTATTCTCTATGCTGTGCCTTTTATTCTCGTGACTTATTCGTTCCATAAGTGGGAGCCTGTAGCTCCCACTCCCCTTCACTTATTTTGCCCATCCTCCCCACTCCGGCAGCCATCAGTTTGTTCTGTGTATTTATAGGTTTAATTCTGCTTTTTGTTTATTCATTTGTTTGTAGTCTTTTTTTTTTTTTAAGATTCCACTTACGAGTGGAATTGTACGGTATTTGTCTTTGTCAGTCTGACTTATTTCATTTGGCGTAATACCCTCCAGGTCCATCCATGTGGTCTCGAGTATCACGAGACAATTTTGTATGTGAACTTGGAGCTCTGGAAGACACAGAGTATTGAAAACTTACCATATATTAAGTGCTTCTCATCTACTAACCAATTTATTTTTCAAAACAACCCTCTAAGGTTAGGATACTTTATTATCCTCACTTTACAGGTAAGGAGACTGAAGCACAGAAGTTAAGTAACTTGCTGTCAAGTCACACATGTGGTAGAGCCGGGATTCAAACGTGAGCTGTCTGGCTCCTGACTCTTGCTCTTAGAACCAAACCACTGTGTTCTATTGCTTTTCATGAGTTGTGGGTATTAACTCAGTCTGAACAAAATGTTAGAGGTAACGTGTTGCACTTCTACCTGACACATGTGCTCACCAAATGGAAGCAATTCTTATCATCATCAACATCATCATATTACAACATAGAGTTTGAGGAGAAATCGCAGAGCAACAGTGGGCACGCGGAGCCAGAAACAGAGTTTTAAGGTGCAGTGTTTCTGGGTGTAAACATATGACACAAGACCTCAATGGATCTTCCAGGCTAGGGTAGGCTTCTAAGATTTTTTGTTTGCAGCCTTTTGGTAGGGTGTTTTTTTAGCTGTGATTTTATTCTTGTAGAAAGGTCCGTGATTTACACCAGATATTAAGAAGAGCCCTTGAGTCTCTGAAGGGTAAACGCTGCTGTGTTAGGGCCTGGGAATATATCCTACAAACAAGACTGAGAAGGCAGGTGGAGAAACAGAAGAGACGATGTCAGAAAAACCAAGATTAATCAGGAGAATCAAAGGCTGCAAACCAAAAAGGGATGCAGAGTTCCCTGGAATTGAGAAACTTTTGTGAGGTGTTGCTCTCGCCAAACATGGGCCATTTTAACTTATTCTGAATAGATAAAATTTTTAAGAAAGATTTTATTTATTTATTTGAGAGAGAGAGAGCACAAGTGGGGGAGGGGCAGAGGGAGAGAAAGAAGCAGACTCCCCACTGAGCAGGGAGCCCGACATGGGGCTCGATCCCAGGACCCTGGGACCATGACCTGAGCCAAAGGCAAGTGCTCAACAGACTGAGCCACCCAGGCGCCCCGATAAGATTTTTTTATGAAGAAGGTTGTAAAGAGCGCAGCCGGGGTGCTTAGAGCAGACAAGCCTTCCTGCAAAGAGAGTCAACTTGGTTTAGAAAAGAATGAAGTAGGCATCCTACCAGACCTGGGTTCATGTTACGCTTCCTTTAACAGCGAGGTGCATCCCCGGTCTGAAACTTCTTTTCTTCAGCTGTAAAATAGTACTGACCTTGAGGACTAAGTGAAGTTAAACGGGAAAAGTGTTTCCAGAGCTAGGAAGCACTTCTTTATTTCTTATGCCCAGAGCTCAAGCCAGTGCTAGCACCTACTAAGGGCTTAATAAGTGTTAGCCTCTTTCCTCTCGCTTTCCCATTTCTTCCCAAATCACACTGCCTGCACCCCTGGAGCTTCTCACTGAGGCCATGGAAACCACTGCCAATGACTTAGAGCTCCAGGGGTGGTGACTCCCATGTTTGACAAGTGACGGGATAAAGTCACGGGCAGAACTGCTTCCCAGTCTCTCACCAAGGCGGCCCCGGAGTGGGGAGTAGCCACATCTCCACCATCTCGAGTTGGAGGTTTGAATGCAGTTTCCAACAGAATTAGACTCAATACGTATCTTCTGAAGTATTGCCAGCACGAGACACTATTTCTGAGGTTTTATGCATTAAATCATCCTAATAATTAACTTGGGATAACTCTAATCATTCTATCCTCTCCGGTAAAAGCACTGTTGATTTAAAGCATACTACCAAAGAGAACCTTTGTAAAATGATGTCCTGTAGTCGAAATATCCTCCGAAATCAGTCCCTGAGCAAACCGGAGGAGGTCGTTAGCGTTTGAAAGCAGACTCAGTGTCACGAGATCTGACTAGCTTAAGAGATAGCAGGATTTGCTATTTTGTTCTTTCTGTAAGGTCTAATATATGAAACATTTTAAACATCACAGGTTTCTTTATGAACACTCACGGAGACATCCAGAACTGTCTATACCAGAGCTTTTAAGAATTGCTGGAGTGTATGAGGATCTTCTGAAAGAGTGTTGCCACACGGAAAACCCTCCAGACTGTTACCGCCGCGCGGTAGGTCCCACTGTTCTGGGCTCACAGAACTAGACAAAACAAAGCCTAACAACAAATCCTCCATACCTGACCTCAAAATTTTACTCTGGACTAGGGGGTAAGAAATGTGATTGACCCATCCGATTGTACTTAAATTCCGTGTGGGCAGAACTGATCACTGGGAAGACTGATACCATGTTAGGTTTCTGCACAATGTTTGAACTACTAGTTCTGTGTGTTGATGCAAAAAAAATCTTCCCATTCAATATTTCACATTTAGATCTTTATTTATGTACTCTGCATTTTATTGAGCCATATAGGATTTTTTATGATTATCAAAATAATCAATGATTATCAAAGATGATAAGGAAAGTACCAAAAGTTACAAAGATAAAATAAAAACTTTGATAATGTCACTGAGAAATAGCTACAATTAACATTTTCTTTCATTTTTTCTATGCATATATGCTTATGAGTGTTTAAAAATAAGATTGGAATAATACTTTCTTAAATTTTTGGATATATTTTTTTTAAGATTTTATTTATTCATTTTAGAGAGAGACACACACACAAAGAGCAGGGGAAGGGGCAGAGGCAGAGGGAGAGAAAGGATCCTCAAGCAGACTCCCCACTGAGCTGGGAACCTGACGTGGGGCTCCATTCCACGAGCCGAGATCATGACCTAAGCTGAAATTCAGAGTCAGCTGCTTAACTGATGGAGCCACTCAGGTGCCCCTGGACCTATTTTTAAGTTACTATCATAGAAAACTTTTTATGTCATTAAACAGATTTCAAAATGTACTTTATTTTAAATGATGGAATCTCATCATCATGGTTTATTTAACTGTTCTACTGTGTGTTGGACATTGTGAACATTTAGTTAGGTTTTTAATTTTATAAGTGACTCTGAAGTGAGTATCTCATTCCATTCACCTCTATTAATATTTATGACTATTTTCCTAAGATGGGTTATCTGTAGGGAAATTATTAGGTCAAAGTATATAGACTTAAAAAAAAAAACAACAACACTCGATCCAAAATGCCCAAGTTACTTTCTAGAAAGCTTTATCAGCATACAGTCTTACAACAGTGATCGAAAATATCCACTTCACCCTGCCTTCGCCATCATTGCACAAGGAAATTAACTGCTAGATTTATATGTAAAAAAAAGTGGCTGTGTTTTAAGCATTTATTTGATTTTTAGGTGAAGGTAGCTTTTTCCCATATGATTTTAACTATTGTAGTTATAAATTTCTTGTGAATAAGTTGTTCATGACCACTATCCATTTTCCTGTTGAAATTAATGTGTTTTAGTATCAATTCATATGCATTCCTTATATAATAGAGAAATTAATTATTTGACATTTCTGATTTGTTTCTCCTTCATTTGATATGCGCTTCTTTTGCTTTGTTTATTTATTTATTTATTTATTTATTTATGGATTGGAATATTTAATAATGTTAAAAATGTCCATAGCACCTAAGGCAATCTACAATCAATGCAATCCCTATCAATGTCCCAATAGCATTTTTCACAGAAATAGTAACAATCCTAACATTCATATGGAAAGACAAAGACCTTGAATACCAATTCTTTTGCTTTATTTAAAACATTGCTTGCACTTGCCATAAAAATCAGTTTACATCCGTTCATATTTGAGCAACGGAGTAAGAGGACTTGACTTTCAGTCTAGTTCTGCCACTGTCCCTAAAAGGAGCCTGTTCCTGACCCTTAAATGAATCACAGTGCTAGAAGATTCTTTTTCATATGGAGCCACAGTGTGCCCCACAGCACCCATTCACTGGTGTGTAGTTTTCTCTCTCGTGGCCACTCAGTAGATATCCAATTTTATGCTGAGGAGATAGAGCTTGTCAAATATTTGAATATAATTATTGGAGTTTTAAAGTTCCAAATCTAAACGATGAAAAAGAAAACACGAAATAAGGACAAATATGATTAAAAAGTTCTGTGGCAATTCTGACTAGCTGGGTCATTCTAGGCAAGTCATTTTACTTCATAAGGCTGATTTCCTTTATGTAAAAATGAAAGACTACTCTGGCCACTTGAAAGTGATAATCAAATATGATCATTGTCAACGTAAGATTTGAATTATACTTTGTAAAGCTGGAAAGCTCTAAAAAATATACAAGATGATGAAAAATTAGGAATTTCAAACTTTAGTAAAAGCCATATCTAGATTTATAGCTGAAAAGATTTACTTCTTACACACTCATATAAAAAACCTACTATCAATATGGGGTAATGATTGTTTGAAAATACTGCACAAACAAAAGCTATTTAACAAGTTGACATGAGCTTATAATTAAATTTTAGATAAAATGTTCATAAATATGATTGTTCTTATTTTTAGGAAAACAAATTCAATGAAACAACTGAGAAAAGCCTCAAGACAGTGCAACGAGAATGTGAACGTTTCCAGAACTTGGGGAAAGATGACTTGAAACACTAGTAAGTTGCTTACACAAGTTGGTTAACACTTGTGACCAGGATAAGATAAAAAGTGCCACAAAGTGTCAAAAATTCAGCTCAGTCTTTCAGTGATGGCAAATCCATAAGCTGGGAAAGAATAAAAACACAAAGGTCAAGAATCTGCAGTAAGCTATCATATTAAGCCTTTATTAGGAATGAGGCTAGAAATGAAAGAAAGACTGGATTCTGGAAAATTGACTCTCTAATGCTTTAAGTTTTCACTTGGACTTGCCTTTGTCAATCCCAAGCCAGAATCTCTGGATTCTGCCCCATGTGTGAAGGCAGGAGATAGAGCAAACTTCAGGTTGTTGGAATTTCCCAAGGAAAAGATGGTTTGCCCCGATTTTGAACCCATCTTACTGAGTTTATAGAAATAATTCTGGATTTGTGTAACATTTTAATATTTATTTTTTAGTACTTTTGTGAGCATTCATGAGTAATACACAGTTTATTCTGGATTCTCTTAATTAATTACCAGGCTAATATAGTGTGTGTTTAAACCAGACATCTTTAAATCAAAACACAGTTTAAAAGATATGATTTCACTGTTTTTGCAATCGGCCATTAACTGAGAACTCAAAATCAGCCTGTTGAAGATATTAGTTTATTTCATCTCAGATTATTCTCTTCCAATGTAGCTATTAATTAAATTCTCCCTTTAAGATATGTATTAATTATGCAAGGGATTTCAAGCAGGATTTTACATACTAGCCAAGGTATTTGCTGCTGGGGAGCTCCTATATTCCCAGGCAAATCTGAGAATTTCTGAGATTACCATGAAATTAGGAGGAAGCCAAAAATGCAGAATCTAGGAGTCAGGGTGTGGGAAAATAGGGCGTGAAGAGACAGTTCTCTACCATTTTATGAGAAAGCCGAGGTTCACGTTGTCCTTTCCTTGGTTGTCCCTAGCCTTGAAGAGTTAGGGTTTCAAGTAGCTAGACAAGGTAAAATGGGTATCTGTTTTTGTTTGGAACCAAACAGACAAATGTTCTTTCAGCTACCTTTTCAAACTCACGAAGATAGCCCCCCAGCTCTCCACCGAAGAACTGACCTTTCTCGGCAAGGAAATGGTGACAGCCTTGACCACGTGCTGCACACTGAGTGAAGAGTTTGCCTGCGTTGATAATTTGGTGAGCATGGCCCACATGCCTAACTATTCCTTAAAAAAAAAAAAAAAGAAAAAAAAAAAAGACACCTGCTGTACTCATTGAGCTGTAGCAATCAGGCAGTTATATACCTTTCGTCATTGTTTTCAACATTGTTAAGCAAGGAATGTCAAAGTTTTGAGGGGGGGGGGGCTCACTGCATCACAATCCTAAGAAGCAAAGGAGAATGTCTTCAATATTTTCTTGGGGTTCTCCAAATCATCTTTCTTACTTCTTCTTTTCTTTTTTTTTTTCTTTTTTTTTTTGAGAGTGAGAGAAAGAGAGAGAGAAACAGAGCGAGCTGGGGGAGGAGCAGAAGGAGAGGGAGAAGCAGACTGCGTGTGGAGTCTGATCCAGGGCTTGATCTCACGCCCCCTAGCTCATGACCTGAGCCGAAATCAAGAGTCGGACACTCAACCGACTGAGCCACCTCTTACTTCTTATTAGGACCCCCTCTTACTTCTTATTACTAATTTGTTATTTGAAAATTGTTAAGGCAAATGGCAGGAATAATGATACTGTTTCAGAATGATATAAGGAACTTTGTAATTTTAAGTAATGTTACAAATTCAGTCTTGTCCCCCAGGCCAGTAAGAGAACTGATGCTTCAGGCCCAATCACAACTTGGATGTATCTCTTGAGGGCTGGGGTGGAGATTATCCTGGAGGACACTCCAGGAAGGGAATAAATCAAAGGGCCACAGTGTTTGGCTGCCACTTTGAGTTGCCTGCTTTGCAGGTCTCTGCTTACAATTACAGATTTGTATATATGCTAACAAGAAATTAACCTCTAGGCATTTGAATTGCAATGGATGAAATTTTGTTATAAGGCAAGCTTCTACTTTGCTTTGTATGAAGGATCATGTTTACAAGTGCATGGGTTTTTCTGAGTACAGTTAGCAGTCATTATAGAACAATCTAACTGTTTCTCTAACCATATTTCAAAACCCTGAGTTTTAAAGTCATATCTGAATTCCAACTTTCATTGGGACAGATGGATTTAGTTCTTGGAGAGTTATGTGGAATAAATGAAAATCGGAACATCAACCCTGATGTGGACCACTGTTGTAAAACCAACTTTGCCTTCAGAAGGCCCTGCTTTGAGGGCTTGGAAGCTGATAAAACATATGTGCCTCCATCTACATCTCAAGATTTGTTCACTTTTCACACAGACTTATGTCAGGCTCATAATGAGGAGCTCCAAAGAAAGAAAGACAGGTATAAACATTCTCTTCCATTCATCTTTTTCTTCAGCCTGAAGGCACATAATTAATGAGAAGGTGTGTTGTAATGCATATGTGATTTTGGTGTTCTAATCCTGTTCCTTCCATCCAATTGTCCAGTCTCTCCAATCCAGAAAAGCAGCGGGGCCTACTTATTGCTGTTGCTTATAAGTCAAAACTTAGCTAGTCTTTTCTTTTGCTAGGCGTGGAGGGTCCAGTACACTGATTTGGAAAGGGGGCTTAGGGCAGCCAGCAAAAACTCTCATGGGCAGGTTCATAATGAACTGGACTTTCTTGAGGGAATGTCATAGATATTTGTCCTGAGAATCTTGCTTAAAGTTTGAAAAAATGAGAGGTCTAAAAGGGACAAGACTTTTATCTTCTCAGGCAACATATAAATATTAAAGAATACCACTTTTTGTGGGGATTGAGGTAGTGTCTGTATCAAGTGGAGTGGAAACAGCATTCAGCTACTGAGAAAAAGGGAATAGAGGTTGTTTTGAAAATGAATTTTCTAGAAAGACCAAAAGGAATCACATAATCTACCTTACTGTGCATAAGGAAGACCTAATATATGTTCACATTTTTATATCATTTTTGTTTATGATTACATAACCCTCTGAAGAATGTTACCATGAAATCCATCCCACAAGTTGAACACGAATATTTTAACTTTTTGTACTCCCCCCAATGAAGCGCCCCCAAGACATGTGATATTGTGACAAGCTTTTTGGAGAAGAGAAGCTTAAGAAAGAAGTCTTTAATTAATTCTATTTGGCACCTCTGAGTCACAGGTTTCTTGTCAATCTGGTGAAGAGAAAGCCTGAACTTACAGACGAGGCCCTGCGGTCACTGCTTACGGACTTCACGAACGTGGTGGTGAAGTGTTGCAAAGCCGAGGGGCCTGAAGCCTGCTTTAATGAAGAGGTAGTTCTATTTCTTTTCCACTGAAACTCAGCTGGTATTCCTGGTCACATACAAGACAACAGAACTCCCAATAGGACCCTGCTTCCTCCCTGCGATGTCTCTGAGGCCTCTGAGAACACCGTGAGCCTGAGGTCACAAGTTGAAGGACCCCGGCACTGTCTCCTTGGTAACAACAGGGTGTAAGAAAAAGGTGTCAGGAGAACCCAGGTTCTAATTCCAGTCATCTTGGTCATACAACTTCAACTGACCTGTACCTCACCATCTGTAAATGAGAATGGCGATAATCATCCTTGAATTATACCATTGGTGCATACTGTCCTGTTTTGAATCCCTCATTAGTTTAATAAAACGAGTAGCCACACTGATTTGCAAAGGAAATCATAATCAGCTCCAAAGGGAGGGGAGCAGGAAGGGTATTAGTCTGTGAAGTCTCTCAGGGGTGGCTGTCTCACCTTCATGGTCTTGTCACAGCATCCTTCAGGTGAGCATGCATGTGTGTGAAGGGAGGAGTTGTCGGGGGGTGTAGGTAGTGAGGGGGGAGGAGAGGAGACGTGCTCCCTGAGTGTTCTCACTCAGTGACTGGAGTCTCTCGCCAGCTTGTGGTGGTCCAGGATTCCCAGGTACGGGTGAAGGCCAGCCCCAATGGACGGCTGCTTGGAAGCAGCTCTTCACTGATTTCCAACTTCCTTTCTCACCATTCCTTTCCCAGCAACTCCCGCTCTACCCCAGACTCACAATTCACACGCACACGCAAACTCGTGCCACTCGTATCCTTCCTCCCTGGTCACAGACACGCACGCTCACACATAGTCTTCATTCTGGTTCACAGCCCTCTGCTTTTTCCAAGGGAGTGCTTAGTCTGGGGGAATTTGTGTGTGTGTGTGTGTGTGTGTGTGTGTGTGTGTGTGTGTGTGTGTTTCAAATTATTAGCTTTTACAACATATGTTTAATGTAATTTGAGGTTATTAATCAGTATCTAGCATTTACCTGAGTGAGTGTGTACATTGAGGCCATGGAAAGGGAGGGGTGAGGTCACCGGCAGTTCATAAAAGGCACTTGAAGAAAGGGTGTTCATTGTCTCCCTGTACGAGATGGGACTGCTTTAATTTTTCTTCCCCAAATTCAAGGCAACATGCATCTCCAAATTTAAATAATCATGTCTTAAATTTTTCTATGTGTTTTTCTTTCTTTTTCTTCCCTCTCAGGGTCCCAAATTGACAGCCAAAAGCCAGGCTGCTTAAGAAATACAAAGTAAAACCCACCAAAGGTAATCCCTGCTCTCTGCGCCGAATGCCAAATGTCCATGTAGCTTATGTGGCCCCCCAGGATTTTCCCTTCTGGTGCTTCAGTGTCTGTTTCTGGTTCACCCCACATGCCTCGTACCCCATAGGCCCGTCTTGGTCCTCTCGCATCTCTCTGGGTCTGTACCACGCTGGGCGGCAGTATTTGTGGTAGCACTTCTCTCGCAGCTTTCTGGGGAGCCAAAAGGTACCCAGTCCTTCTCTGCTACCGCACTCAGCTGTCTGGACCCGAAGGGAGAGGCAATTGAAATCTGTGAATATTGACAGGGAGAGGAGGGCGGAGGATGGGCAGACAGGCCTCAGTAAACCTGCCCTAAGAGTCTCGCCACAACAGCATGTTCATAAACGAAAAGCAGTTTGTTTGTGATTTCACAAAGCTCTGTAAAGGATGCTCTGTCCTCTGCAGTTTAGGTAAGACTCATACACAAACTCTAGGAACAAGCTGATGTTCAGCATTGGGGAAGAGAGGCCTGACCACCACAGGGAGTGGGTTTGCATCTTTAAGAAGCACAACATCCTTACCACAGTTTTCTATATACGTGACTTCCCATCACCCAAGTTACACGATTTCACATTCTTGTGTTGCATAAGATCCTTTTTTTTCTTCCCAGGTTGTGGGGGGAAGAGAGGAACACCGACTGACCCACTTCCTATCTGTCCTGCGGTGGATTTTGTTTTCTGAGAAGAAGGCAGTGAAAAGATTCTTCTGTAACCTTTCCCTGAAATCATGTTATTGTAGCGAGCAATAAACAAGATCATAAAGTTATTTCTCAAAGACTGATGTCATGTGTCAACTTGATGACCAAATTAACCAATCAGGATGCATTCATTCCATCAGCATCATCAGCTCTTTGGCAAATGCACGCCGCTCCAGGGAAGGCGGCGCTCTGAGGCAGCAATGGTGTGGGCAGAATCCTCCCAGATGCTTGTCCTTGCTGCTACTGGAAAGGACATGAGGAGCTGAGGGCAGACAGCCCTCCTGTTGCTGCTGCTCCTAACATTACCCGTGGCCCCTGAATGTTTTCAATGTATGAAACATCGTCCGAAGTACTTTTCGTGCATTATCTCATGGAACCCTGACAACTCTATGAAGTAGATGCCTTCTCTTAAAAAGATTTATTTTTTATTTGAGAGAGACAGAGAGTGTGTGAGCACAAGTGGGAGGAGTAGGGAGAGGGGGAGAAAGAGAATCCTCAAGCAGCCTCCACCCCGAGCACAGAGCCCAGCGCCCAGTGTGGGGCTTGATTCCATGACCCTGAGATCAGGGCCCGAGTCAAAACCAAGAGTCGGATGCTTAACTGACTGCGCCACCCAGGCGCCTTGAAGTGGATATCATTTTAATTCCCATTTTACAAACAGGGAACTTGAGTCTTGGGAAGATAAACTGATCTGTTCATTGTAATTGGCAGAACCAAGGTTAGCTTTTGAGTCCTCTAATCCCAGAACAATATTCTTGACCTCTGTACACCCTGTCTCCTAGGGGTGGCCATGTTGGATGACTTCTAAAATCTGTCATTCATAGAGAGGGAGGAGCACGCAAGGCATCAGGGACAATGGCTCTTGCCTCTTACTCTTCCAAGCTGTAGCTGTTGTTAATGTTGAAGATGTAAGTGCTTGTCGGGGATGTCTAAGCAGTTTGGGGGGGGTGGCTGGGAAGCCAGGAAATGAATATTGGTCATGCACTCATGGCCTGATTATCCTGACTGTTTTCTAAACTTTTAAAGTTTTTGGTGTTTTAGTGTCTGAAATGGAAGATGATGACCATTTAAGAGGTAATACATGAGAATAGTCACAGAGTTCTTTTGGCATAGCATTTACTGTGTAGTCTTTGGGATTTTCATTTATTTCATCAACAAATATTTTAGACTCCTACTGCATGTCAGACATTATGCGTACAAACATGAGCCAGTTAGAGATGGTTCCCCATGGCAAGGGAGAAGGAGAGTAAGCAAGCAATCACGTATGATGTCAAGGATAGAAAAGGTCCCCTGCTGCGGGAGCACATTGAACAGGCACTCAATCTAAGCTAAGGTGTAGGGGGAGTAGTAGGGGGGAAGCATCAAATTCCTACTGCCATTAACTTGCTGTACGGCCTCAAACAAGTTCCCTACAGTCCAAGACCTCCATTTCTTTGTATAACGTGGGAGAATGATCTCCATATCACAAAGGCTTTAGAGAAATGTATTAAATTACTATATAAAGTAGCCAATACCATGGCCAACAGATAATAGATGTTTATTTTGTGAAGTTATTTTGTCCTTTTGCCATTTTTCAAACACTTCCATTTACTAATGAGAAGAAGAGGAAGAAAGTTTTACTTAGATAATGGATAATAAGTTTAGCAAACAGAAGTGAATCAGAGCCCAGTTAGCTAATTCAATTTGGTACCTAACAGTGGATTCTGTTACGTGTCCAAAACTATGCTAAACACAGCAGATACGAAACCACAGACCCAGGAACCTGCTGGGTTAAAATTAAAGCAGTCCCATATTGTACAAGGAGGCAATGAACACCTTTTTTAAAAAAAGATTTTATTTATTTACTTGAGATAGAGCAAGGACAGCGAGAGAGAACACAGAGGGAAAGGGAGAAGTAGACTCCCCGCTGAGCAGGGAGCCTAATGTGGGCTCGATCCCAATACCCTGGGATCATGACCTGAGCTGAAGGCGGACACTTAACCAACTGAGCCACCCAGGCACCCAACACCCTTTCTTCAAGTGCATTTTGTGAACTGCCAGTGAGTTCATCTTTCCCGTTCCATGGCCTCAATGTTCACACCCACTCAGGGAAATGCTAGATATTGACTAACAGCCTCTAATCACAAGACTCTATAATTACAGAGGAACTTGCCATACAACCCTCTACTGATGCGCCAGAGAACATACTAATAAAAAACGTAACCAGTGTGATGGGAGGAGAGGAGAGAGAGGAATGGTTTCTTCGAAAGATATATTTTGCCTAGAGAAGAGAGGATTTGGAATGAGGGCACATCACGCATACTCTGTATTGCTCAGACAGAACTCAAACCAATGACTAGAACATGCCAGAATGAAGTGCATGAAGAATTCTCTAGTACTAGCGATGATTCTAAGTGGGGTAGGCTTCATGGTACAGTAATCAGTGCCAAGACTGCATGTGCATAAGCAATCCCCAGCCAGATTTTCTGTGGGATCCATGGACCCAGTCCTGGTCTTTCTAAGGTTCCTTCAAACTCTGTTTCTATGACTCAGATAAGAATTAGGTTTGTGGTGAAATAATATTTATTAAAAATCATCACTGCGTCTTGTACACCTTCCATTTTTTATCTTAAAGGTCAGTGTAAAGATCTCACTCTCTTAGGGAACAAATTCTGTGCTGTCTTTTGAGTCTTACCAGAAAACTCATCCCCTTGCCTTTGTTTAAAAAATCCTCACTACTTGTTTTTCCTCTGGTCTGAAATTCCACTTTTAGTCACTGATGAAGGACTTAACATCATTTTATATTTTCAAGAATCTCTTACTCTGAGATGAGAGTTCCAATAGGATGAAAGTTTTGTCCATTCTTTTTTTTTACAAAAAAGAGGAATTAGTTTAGCACATGTGCAATGGTTACTTCTTTTTTTTAAGTGTCAGCTCCAATCAATTAATAGTGGCTGTCTTGTGGCATTGAGCAGTGAATGATTCTAAGGCTGAGTCAAGGTTCATAGAGAAAGAGGGCAATAATTACTCAGTAGTGTCTGCAGTGGGTGACAGTCTGGCAGCTCTCAACCAAAGTCTTAGCCATCCCTAGAGTAATAAGTCCAATTCTAATTGTTTCGGGAGTCTCAGAGTAAGATCTCAAGGGCACAGCTCTAAGAACACACAACAGAAGAGGGGCTGAGCATTATCACTGCTTAGAGGACCCTGAAAAGGATGATGAGAACCTGCCAAAGATAATTTTTCCATCATCTTCCATCGTCTTCCATCACACATCATCCATATTCTTTATCCATCTTTATCCATCACACATCATCCATATTCTTTATCATTAGCTGATGTGTCCCAAACCTAAATAAGAACGGAATTGTCATTATTTTTCAGGTAGCTATATTTTTCGTGTGTGTGTGTGTGTGTATACATTTTTTTTTTTTTTGCCTAGGAAACCAGAAATAAGAATATATGGGTAGCACAATCAAGCGATGGGCTGACAATCTTAGATATTATCTGGTCCAAATCCTCCATATATAAATAAGGAAACTCAGGACGGGAATTGTTAAAGTAGTAACCGGTGATCTCCCATTTCCAAAACTTTTGGATTTCACATTTCTCTTAAACTTTTTATTTAATCAGTAAATACCTGTTTCCTCCCCCAGCCCCCCAAACTGGGTGTTAGGCAAAGGTGACAATAGCTCAGGAATGTTGACACCTCAGTTTTCATTACTAGCTCTCGGGTGGTGTGGGCTCCAAAGTCAGACAGACCTGAATTTCTACCTGTGAGTCCCTGAGCAAATCCTACGGTCCTGAGTCCGTTGTTTTCGATCATTTTTTTACATTAAGTTTTTTATTTTAATTCCAGTATTATTAACATATAGTGTCACATTAGTTTCAGTTATGCAAATAGCGATTCAATAATTCTATACATTACTCAGTGCTCCTCATGATAACTGTACTCTGAATCCCCATCACCTATTTCACCCATCCCCCCACACACCTCCCCTCTGGTAACTATCTGTTCTCTAGAGTCTGTTTCTTGATTTGTCTCTCTCTTTTTTCCTTTGCTTGTTTGTTTTGTTTCTTAAATTCCATATGAGTGAAATCATACAGTATTTGTATTTCTCTGACTTATTTTGCTCAGGATTATACTCTCTAACTCCATCCATGTGGCAAAATTTCATTCTTTTTTATGGCTGAATAATATTCTATTGTACATTTACACCATTTCTTCTTTATCCATTCATCTGTTGTTGGATGTTCAGGCTGATTTCAAAATTTGGCTATTGTAAACAACGCTGCAATAGACAGAGGGATGCATTTATCCCTTTGAATTAGTATTTTTGTATTTTTGGGTAAATATACAGTTGTGTGACTACTGGATCATGGTGTAGTTGTATTTTTAATTTTTTGAGGAGCCTCCATACTGTTGTCTACAGTGGTTGTACCAGTTTGCGTTCTCACCAACAGGGTGTGAGAGTTTGTTTTTCTTCATATCCTCGCCAATACCTCTTGTTTTCTGTGTTTTTATTTTAGCCATTCTGACAGGTGCAAAGTGAAATCTCATTGTAGTTTTGATTTGGATTTCCCTGATGATGTGTGATATTGAGCATTTTCATGTGTCTGTTGGCCATTGGGATGTCTTCTTTAGAGATATGTCTGTTTCTGTCTTCTGCCCATTTTTTAATTGGACTATTTGTTTTTTTGGCTGTTGAGTTGTATTAATTCTTCATATATTGTGGACACTAACCCTTTATCAGATATGTCACTTGCAAATATCTTCTCCCATTCACTAGGTTTCCTTTTAGTTCTGTTGATTACTTTCTTCACTGTGCAGAAGCTTTTTATTTTGATGTAGTCCCAATAGTTTATTTTTGCTTTTATTTCCCTTGCTTCAGGAGACATATCCAGAAAAATGTTGTTATGGCCAATGTCAGAGAAATTACTGCCTGTGCTCTCTTCTAGGACTTTTATGGTTTCAGGTCTCACATTTAGGTCTTTAATACATTTTGAGTCTATTTTTGTGTATGGTGTAAGAAAATGGTCTAGTTTCATTCTTCTGCATGTGGCTGTCCAGTTTTTCCAACACCATTTATTGAAGAGATTGTCTTTCCCCATTGCATATTCTTTCCTCCTTTGTAGAAGATTAATTGACCACGTAATTGTGGATTTATTTCTGGATTTTATTATGTTCCATTGATCTATGGGTCTATTTTTGTGCCGGTATCATACTGTTTTGATTCTTACAGCTTTGTAATAGAACTTGAAGTCTGGAATTGTGACACCTCCAGTTTTGTTTTTCTTTTTCAAGATTGCTTTGGCTATTTGGGGTCTTTTGTGTCTCCATACAAATTTTAGGATTGTTTGCTCTACTTCTGTGAAAAATGCTGTTTAGTAGGGATTGCATTAAATGTGTAGATTGCTTTGGGTAGTATAGACATTTTAACAATATTTGCTCTTCCAATCCATGAGCATGGAATGTCTTTCCATTTCTTTGTGTCATCTTCAATTTGTTTCATCAATGTCTTATAGTTTTCAGAGTATGGGTCTTTCACCTCTTTGGTTAAGTTTACTCTAAGTATTTTATTATTTTTGGTGCAATTATAAGTGGGGTTGTTTTCTTAATTTCTCTTTCTGCTGCTTCATTATTAGTGTATAGAAATGCAATAGATTTCTGTACATTGATTTTGTATCCTGTGACTTTACTGAGTTCATTTGTTACTTCTATAGTTTTTTGGTGGAGTCTTCAGGGTATTCTATATACAGTAGCATGTCATCTAGAAATAGTGAAAATTTAACTTCTTCCTTACCAATTTGGATGTTTTTATTTCTTTTTGTTGTGGCATCAGAGGTGGGGTCTTTTTATGGCAGTCACGTTGTAACCAACATGAATCACCAGACCCCAAAGTAGAAGTAAGCCATTAAAGATGTTATCACCAGTCCTTACTCAAACCAAGATGTCACAAGTATGTTAAGGCCACAAGCTCCCTGGTCAATTTTAGATAAAAGACTGTCCATGGAGGCCCATGTTGGCAACCCTGTGGGGACCCCTCCCACTCCTGAGAGCTTTTCCTGTATTTTTGTTTAATAAAACTCTATTGCTTTCTCACTCTCCTTTGTCAATGAGATTCATTCTTCAATTCTGTGAGACAAGAACCTAGCTCTCCTGCTTCAAATAGCTATTAACTCTTCTTTAAATGTCTGGTAGAATTTGCCTGTAAAGCCATGTCGCCCTGGACTTCTGTTTGTTGGGAGTTTTTGGTTACTGATTCAATTTCATTGCTGGTAATAGGTCTGTTCAAATGTTCCCTTTCTTCCCGTTGCCAACACGGCGGGGCAATCCAAGTACTTCAGGTCGGCATATTTTCTGAAGTCCCAGACTTCTGCAACAAACAAGACTCCCAAGTGTCTCTTATTGAGGATACCATGGTCAGCATACAGGAATCAGCCTTTGCAAGGCTTCTGGATACCTCTGTTCTGCCAGTAATCAAGGCTCTCAGGTGTCTCTTAGTGAAGGATATTCCTGCAGCCCAACAAGTCATGTACTTGCAAAGCAGTCCAGCCTCCTCCACCTGTACCCTATAGACAGGCTACATGGTGTGTTCCCAAGCTTCCCCAGAACTCGAGGCTCCCAGGTGCTGCTTTTGGTTGGCTTCTCAGTCCTCTGGGCAGGCTCTGATCTGGCAGGGCAAATGCAGTTCCTCTGGATCTGCCTCAGATCTAAGCCTCAAGGGCTGCATGTACTCAGAAGTGATTTCTGGTTGTCTGTCCTGGGTCATTGAAAATTTTGTTCCTTCAATTGCTAGAAGAAAAGGCCCAATTTCATTGCCAACTCTCATTTCTCGTAGAGCACCTTCAGCACTGGATGCACTTCATCTGCACACTTGCATCCTGATGTCTTCACTGGTCTAGCAGCTCCTCATCCTTCTCGTGTCTGCCTTCGAGTTTCATGATGCTCTCAATCTCATACAGCTCCTGGGCCAAGAGGCTGCCCGTGCACTTTTCTTGGTTCACCCTCGCCAGTGCTGTCAGTACCCTATTGCCCTTAGACAGACTGCATGATGTGTTCCTGGCCTTTTCCAGAACTCAAGTCTTCCAGGTGTTGTATTTAGGTGGCTGCCTAGTATGTTGGGCAGGCCTATATGATCCTGAGTCTGACTTTCTTATTCAAGAAATAAGAATATTGTTGTCTAAGTATAGTCATATGAAGCACCAGACTCACAATAAACACTCAATAAATTAGGTCCTATTTCCTCAGGTTTGCTCCCAAGGCCTATGCTCCCCCATTCTCCAGGGACTTGAAAATGTGCCCAGCACTGGAACCAGGGCTTTAACCATTTATCTGAATCTGTGGTAGTACATGTTTACCTTCCCTCCTGCCCCCTTCAGAACTTTGTCCATGTCAACAGGTATTCCCAGGAAATGAGATATTTACCAAAGGTACTTATTGATTACTGCAAGGCCTACATGGTATAACCTTGAAAAAACAAGTAGGTTGACATGACTCATTTTAAAATCCAGTATTCATTAATGAATGCCATCCATTAACAATATTTCTCCATTGTCATGAATTTCTTCAATATTATCAGGGTCGTACTGGCTTAGAAAAAATATTCACCAGGAAAAGGTTAATTATTAATAGTAATTACTGGAAAAGAATATAAAAGGATTCTTCAGTTCTTTCAGATGATAGAGCACCTTCTTTTAAGGTTCATCTGGAACAATGAAGACTCTTAGACCCATATGTTTTCTTGTTTTCTTCAGCTACGTTCAATGTCAAACTCTTCAGAGAAGTTTACTAGCTGCAGGTAGGGATCCTATTTACAATCTATACATCCCATGTGCCAGGAGAAAAGGCATAATGACTACTAAAAATATACTAAAATATAAGGAAAGGCTAATCTTCCTCAGTGCTCATCATTGTCAACAGAGTCATCGGAAATTGCTAGAAATTAATTTGTGGCAGGGATGCAGAAAGAGAGCTAATATATAGAGGCAGCACACACAGGAAGATCTCGTTTTAGCCTTACTTCCACTCTAGGTGAGGGAACAACACTTTTCAAACTTGTGTTTGAAATCGGATGAATGATTTTGGGTAAAGCAACTGTGTTTATAATAGCAGGAGTAATATTATGAGCTACATTCTTCAGTACCTATTCTATGCTACATGTTGTGCTCAGCACCACACACGGGTGTGTCCATTTAATCCTAACAACTATCTAATGTGGTAGAGTTTATTTATGTTTTCTAGGTAGAGAAACAGAAACTTCTAGAGCTTAAGCTATTTTTCCAAGGCCACACTCAGTATCAGAGCTAGAAAATGAACTCAGAGTAACTGACTCTAAAGCCTTTCCCCATAATAGAGACGATAATGGTTTCTTTATTTAACAGAAAGCTGCTCAGCTCTTTAGAAGCTGTTAGTATAAGAAGATATTGTTTTCAATAGGGAACGTGTGTGTGTGTGTGTGTGTGTGTGTGTGTGTGTGGTGAGTGGTGAGTGGAGGTGATAAGAAAGATAAAGTTGATGAGTAAATCCAGAATGGGTGAGATATTGCTTTTGCCAAATGAAGTCTGGCAAAGTGCTAATGTTTATAAGTTTGCTCCCAATGTTAAACTTTAATTTTCTTAGTATTCCTTGGATATACTAATAACTTCTAATATAAAGAGTTAAATAACAAAATCATGTTAATTAATTCAGCTGTGTCAACACAAGTACATGCAACTTATTTGTGGGCTAATGACAGATTTCAAGTACACAATATATTTGAAGAGAAATAAGTTATTCAGAGAATGCAGTTTAAACTCAAGTGAAGACGTAGTCTGGTAATTCGTTTTAATTTTTGATGGTAACTAAAATATATCTGGTAATTTATAAGTGAATAAACATGGATTTCAGAATTATAAAGGGAGATTTCAATTTTGAAAATATCCTCTTATACAAACAAAATCTCATTTTTTTTTCAGCCTTGCGCCACATTAATAGCCCGAATTATCTGCAGGAGAACTTAAGGGACATGTGAGTTTTGTTACCAATATTCTCTCCTCTGAAATATGAAATCACAATCATTTTGGAAGGGGGACAGGGGTAGTGATCTAACGATGATGGAGGAAGAGTTTGATTTTATCTTTAACGCTCTTCTAAGTGTTATGTTTCAGCACCAGCATTATGGTTGCTCAGTTTCTTCAGAAACTAACTTATGAAGAAGTACAAACCATAGTTGAAGAGTTGGTAGATCTCGCAGAGAAGTGCAAGGTCCTCAAGGCACATGAGTCACCGTCAGAATGCGCTCACCAGTTGGTAGGTGGATCATGTTTTGCCTTTCTCTCTCTTTTTTTAAAACTAAAATTCCAACCAGAGGTGTTGTTATGAAGTGGGATGTTGAAGAAGTAGATAGGGGCTTTTAAGGCAACAATATGTATATCAATCAATACTCAAAATATAATCTTTGTAGGTTTATATGCCTACAGTTCTTCATTGCATCTCTGGGAGATCAGACTCAGAGAACCAAATGCTCAAGAGAACGAATTATAACCTAGAATGCCAATTTGTTCGTTTCAGTTGGTTGCTCTGCCTCTCCCACTGGAAAGCTATTATCTGACATCCTTGTATAAAGGTTCCTGGGAAATCAAAGTACTAATTTAAAAAAGTTTCTATAAGCATATGAAAAAGAAGAAAAAAGTGAATATTATCATGGGCTCTTTTCCCTAGTTAGTAGAAAATCTTGGGGATCACTACTGTCTTATGAAGTGTGTCTATCTTATTATGAGAAAATTCTTGATGAACACTAACATATTTGCACAATCCACATGTTTTTTGGGTAATGTATCTCATCCTAAACATTTTAGACTACAGATCAATAGTTTTCTTCTTTATTGGTAAGTTGTTTTTTTCTTTTTCCATCTTCTCGGGGCTAAAACCTACCTATCTCTTAATAGACTCTTAGTAGACATAGAAAAACCGTCAGTCTAATTAGAAACACTTTTATTTTATTTTATTTTATTTTATTTTATTTTTTAAGGATCTATTTTTTTTTTGAGAGAGAGAGAGAGAGGTGGGGAAGGGACAAAGGTAGAGAGAGACAGAAAATCCTCTGGCAGATTCCCTGCTCAGCATGGAGTCCCATGTGGGGCTCAATCGATCCCAGGACCCTGAGATCATGACCTGAGCCAAAATCCAGTCAGCTGCTTAACTGACTGAGCCACCCAGGCATCCCTAGAAACACATTTGAAATGAAGTGCTTCTGCTAGTGACTTGTCTCACTTATTTTATAGTGATTCCTTCTTATCTCTACTTCAAAAGATGGCCTTTTTTCTGCCTTTATTCCCTAAATCTAGACATGTATGTTTGAGGTTTACAGCATCCCACACATTTACTGCCACTCAAAGGTATTTGAAAACTAGCTGAATTATTACATTTTCATTTGAACATTTGACACTGAATACACACTGCCTTGGAGTTCAATTCTTAAAATAACTTTCCATGGAAACCAAGCTAATAACAATTAGGAAGCAAGGAAAGCAAACTCCATTTATTTCTTGGTGGATAGTTATAAAAAAATACCTTGATTTCGTTAGGCTCTGGAATTTGGCTAATGTTTAATACCTCTTAATGACTGTATGAAAATAAATTTGAAATCACAATTATTTTGGAAAGAAGAGAATGGTAAATTCCATTTGGTCCATGTCCAGCATGTGGGAATTTAGACTTAAAAACCTACAAAAACTTTTGCTCAAAAGAGCTATGTCCAAGGATTATTAAATACAGAGTGTAAGATCATACGCTCAGTGGCCTTTTTCTTGATAATAATTCTTTACCTTTCCTAAGAATGTAGATCACACATGCTTCCCCTTTAAATTATTATTCCTCCTACAGATGACTACCTTCCTAGAGCACATTTGTGATAACCAAGGAAAGGCTGACAAACAGGAGTTTTCTGACTGTTGCAATATAAATAACAAAGCAAGACTCAAGTGCTTCCTATTACGCAAAAAAGGTGATGCAGATGACAGTGATGTCTTCCAAATTCCAAATCCTGAGCGCATCTGTGAGATGGACGAAGAGAACCAAGTGCCAGGGAAGGAGAGGTAAGACATTTCTCCTTGCCATACTCTCTGAAGAAGAGTGGTTTCCAATTTTGAAGACAGATCTTTTTTTATATGTATGGGACTCTGAGAACACAACTTTATTACATGAATTAAGGTAAAAATTTGAGCTGCAATACATATTTTTCTCCCTCAGAATGACAATTACAGTCGCAGTGAACCTGACAGGGTATGGAAATGTCTGTGTGTAGAAACATTAAAAATGACTAGGACAAAATTTTTTTAAAAAAAGATTTACAAAATGACTAAGACAATGTAAAGGACCCGTCTCCTTAATGGTTAGATGAGTCAGACCAAGCAAATGATGTAGAAAGGTACAGCAAGTAGGCAGAGCATAATAGACGGAGTATTGGGGACAGAAAGCCGGTAATAGCTCCGAGAAGGGGCTGGCATTTAGAAGGTTCATCAAGGGATAACATAGAGGGTATCTGATAGGCATGGAGAGAGCCTGTCATTGGGAACCTACGAATAAGTGACAATTGCAGATTAGACAGAGATGAATTTTCTGCTCATTAACTTTGATTCTATAATTCCCATCTGGAGTAGATAGCATTATAGAAAATGAGCAGACAAGCTTCTATTTTGTTTACCTAGTGAGCATAGAGGTCTATCTGTAAAGGAGTGCGAGCAAGTGGCTTGGGTTTAAGGCAGGAAACCATGTCTAGAGAGGTAGAAATGGTAAGAGAAACAAAACACTTCAATTCTCAAGGAATGCAATTCTAGCCATCTTATCAAGACAGGCTTAGACAATGGGAATCAGGTAAAGAGATCTGTTGCTGGTTCTAGAGGGCAAGGAGCGTGGTAGTGATTTGATTTCAGATTTTAGACATGAAATTTTAAACCGGAGGTGAATAAACAGGGTGACTTGATGTTGAATAATGTAAACTCTTTTAATTCACCCATGTGGAGGCAGAATTGCCCCCAGACATTATTGAACCTTCAAGAAGAAATTAATTGGTTCTAGCCACTTAGGTATAAAGGCCTGGGGTTCCCGGTGGCTCAGTCGGTTAAGTGTCCAACTCTTGGTTTCAACTCATGATCTCAGGGTCTCAAGATCGAGCCCTGTGGGGCTCTGCGGTCAGGGTGGGGTCTGCTTAAGACTCTCTGCCCCTCCCCTTTGTGCGTGTGTGCATGTGTGTATGTGTGTGTGTGCGTGTGCTCACATGCTCCCCCCTTCAAATATATAAATACATCTTTAAAAAAAAAAGGAAAAGAAAGGACAAAAGACGGGATTGGACAGGTTCCAACTTGTCTGACATTAGGGGCAACCAAATGGGAACCAAAGTAGGACTCAGCTACCCTTTACTACAGTGCTTCCACTCTAAGGGAGAATTATAAAATCAGGTTTTGGTTGAACCCTCTGAGATTACAAAAATCTAACCAATACTCAGGCAGTGAGTCTAATCTCTTCTTGAATATTAACAATGAAGTCCATATTAAGGAGTTATTTTAAAAGCTAATCTTAACTGATATGCAGACAACTATAGATATTCAAGGAAAAATAATTTTCTAATTACTTGTCTCATAATTATAAGGCAACAACTTCATTTAATTCTCAACCAAGGAAACAATAACATATTTAGAGCTGGGGGAAGAAATCAGCTCTTTAAGACTTTTCAGAAGATAGCATAGGCTACAAATACACAAAACCATAATTACTGTACCTTTGGATTATCTGAGGAATTTTCAATAGCAGTTTTAATTATTGTAAGCTTCTATTGTATGTCTGACTATAGAACCCAACTTCCAATCAAACGTGACCCTATGTTACCTTACAGTTGAGACATTCCATTTTTTAAATGGCTCTAATTATTAGAAAGCTTTTCCTTATACTAAGTTAAACTTTGTCTTTGGAGATTTGAAATTAGATTTGCTCATATTGAATATCTTCTAAGGGAACTGTTACTGTAGCACAAAAATAAACTCTTAATTCAGCACACACAATAAAGAGCAAGGTATTGAATGGCTTTGGTGAAATTTCATATTGGCCAAGAATTTTGCCTTATGCTGGGAGGCAGATTGTTGAAAATATCAGTTCTGCTCTTCTGTTCTGTTTCTACAAGTTGGGCTTAAGAAACTCTGCTGATAGAAGTCTATTGATGAAAATTCCAGGGGTTTGGGACCTCTTAGTGAGAATGAAGAGGGGTTTTTTGGGGGAGCACAGACCTACTTTTCTAAGTCTTGCTAATGAATATTGTTTAGTTCTATTATTTGGCCTATTTTTCTCCTTCCATGGTTTATGGATGATTTTTTCCTTTAAAGGTTTTTAAAAAGCAAAAGTAATAACCCCAGGATAAGCCAACTTTAGTGTGGTAGCAAATAATCCCTAATTTTCAGCAGCTCAATATAACAAAATGTTTGTTTGTTTGTTTGTTTGTTTGTTTCACTCATGCTATCTGTCCAATGTGGATTGGAAGGAGGTCTGCTTATCATGGTCACTTAGGGACCTAGGTTGACAAAGACACCATCTCAACACTTGCTTCTTTGATTACCATGGCAAGGGAAGGGGCTAATAGTAAATCGTGTATTGCTTCTTAAGCTCGTTCAGAAGCAACACTCATTATTTCTTCTCACACATCATTAACCAGCAAGTCACATTGTCATTCCTCACCTCAGAGGGGGTGGGAATGTGCAATCCTACCATTTCCCTGAAAGGAGGGGAGCTGGAAATCTCTGGTAAACAACTCTAATGGCCACCACCTCGGTCATCCACCCACAAGAAAAGATTTTGTACTTTCAACTGAAAGGAAATGTTACCACGGGATTGCTACACACCAGTTGCTAGATAAGGCCTCTGTTGATGTTTGGTTAGTGCTTCAGGGCTCCTGCAAATCTCCAGTCTTTCGTTTTGGCACCATTATTCCCTATTGGGTCAGAAAGCAGCAAGAAATACTCTTCTGATGAAGTCACATATGGATATAGTCCCTGACCCCAGAAACTCTAGACACCTTCTTGGGTGGGATTTTGTCTTTTAGACTCTGTAGTACTCAGGGATTTCTATTGAAATATTTTAAGCATTTCCTTGGCTATTTGTCATGAGACATAATTGCTTTTTCAATTGTTCCAGGGAAGGCAGCGGTAGCAATTTTTCGTTGGACTTCAGTGTTTTCTGCAGCTGTATCTTTCTCTGGGATCCCAAAAGGACTAGGAGTTAGATCCCAAAGGAGCAGGCATATAGATTTATGTATTATCCAAGCAACTGGGGGTGGGAACAAGTTAAAACATGAACCAAGTCCCTATTCTATCTATTGCTTCCTCCATTATCCTTTCAATGTTGAAAACCCGGTTTTCTGGTATCACCATTTTCCCGCTGATTTCAGCCTGCTTTACAGATATTACATCTTAAACTTGTATTAGGGATAGTAGTATAATAATCAGGATGCACAAAGCTATGCTGTGGTCACGAGGAAATCCTAAATTTATAAATAAATCCTAAAGTACTAAATATTGACTGAATTCAGTAAAGATTTTTTTTTTTTCATACCACAGTCTAAATTGGGTAGTTCTCTTTGGTGACTCTTGAAGAGTCTGGCTTCTGGTTGAATCTTGGGCAGATTTTTTTTTTCATGCCTGACAATAGGTAATTACAGGTGACAGGTCTCAGGGGGGCAAGCTGCCCTTCCCACACCAGATTGGGGCAGAACACATTTCAGTCTCTGAAGGAGCTGCAGTCAAGGGCTCGATCCCTCCCCGCCCCCCCAGATGGGCCGTGTTTTTGTGCACAGCTTCATTCCTGGCCCTGGGACCTCTGCGGAGACTTCCTTGTAGGGGTGATGGAGGGAGAAACTTGGACACCTCTGTACACTTTGGCTCAGCACTCAGGGCTTTCCCACTCCCGGCCCTTTCCCCTCTCCTTCCGCCTGCCCTAGGGTCCTTCAAACCGAAAGGGCTTTTGTTTGGGAATCCCACAGGAGAAAGCCATTTCCCAAGTCTGTGGTGTTCTACTGGATCCTCAACGGGTGCAGGACCTTGGGGGGAAGTGGACAGGGGGAGAGGGGGAGGAATCGACACTTCTGCAGTTTAACCTCTTGCTCATACTTTCCCAGTCGGTGATTAAAGTCTTGAGTGTTACTTTCATTTGGTTTTAGTTGGCTACTCTGACACTTGGCAGTTCATCTCTCTCTAACTCGGCTCTGGTCCTGACAATTCTCCTCCAAGGGGTAACTCGGGAATGCAAGATGTTTCCATCTCTATATTATCTGAAGCGTGTGTTTCCAAGGTCACTGTGAAACAGAAAGAGAGAGAGCAGGGAACTGTGCTGAGACATTAACAGCCACACCTCAGAGCACTGTGGAGCACATTCATTCACATTTCCCCATCTGTGACTCAGTTACATGTTCTCAGACTAACTGCAAGGGAGTCTGGAAAAGGAGTCTCCCTACGCACACGGATTTGGATTTGTGTGAGCATTGAGCCAGTTTTTGCCTGTAATGTCATCTTGTTGAGTATTTTTGCATGTGTGTCTGTGGGGTCTTTTGAGCAAGCTTTGCAAAAATAAGAGGAGATATGTATTATAAGTGAAAGGCAGACCTAATGCCCAGGCTTTACTAGTGTGAGGAATGAATGAACTAGAGAGAGAAATAAAGACAGGAGACTTAGTAACAGACCAAAATATTGAAGGGCACGTCTTGGAGGACAATGGCGTTAACTTTCTTAGTCTAGAAAGAACTTCCGGATGATCTTGAGAGTCTCCTCCGCCCTCACTAATAGATTCTTAATTTAATCCTCCTGCACCAGTTGTACAAGCCTGCATTTACAATTCAGTTTGGACTACTGAACTTTCTTTCTTACATAAAAATGAAAGTTTTAGTAACTTTTTCTTTCCCCACCAGCCTGGAAGTTACACTTCATGGGCATTCAGTGAATGTCCGACTAACTTCACAGTGATCCGTCCAGAGTGACGTGAACATGTGGTGTGTTTACGTACTGTGCTACCTCATCTCTTTCACCATGAAATTCTAGAAGCTCAGGTCAACAAAACTAGATGAAGACACAGTGTTGGCACGTGTCCTTGAATTCTAAATTACACAACTTCGTATTTGCCCAATTACAGGTACATTTATGAAACATCTCGAAAGTATCCATTCTTGTATGGACCCACTATTCTGACCATGTCTGCTTGCTATGAAACCACTATTCGGTCATGTTGCCAAGAAGAAAATAAAACTGAATGCTTCCAGATAAAGGTAAACTATTCGTACGTCAACTGTTATTTAGAGCCTTGCTCTGCAAAGTGTGGACTGTGGATCAGCTCATATGCATAGGCTGGCAGCTCACCGGAAATGCAGAATCTGAAGCCCTTCTCCAGACCTACTAAATAAGACCTCATGGTGATGAGAGACTGAGGCGATTCACATTGTTATCACAATGTGATATATATATATATATATATATATATATATATATAATATTATATATTATATATAATTTATATTATTATATTATATATATTATTATATTATATATAATATATATATAATATAATATATATGTAATATATATATTACCTCCCTCTTCATTTGTCCCCTAGTGACTCCTTCAGAAGTCAATCTGAATTCCTAAGCAGGACAGTCTTTTTTTTTTTTTTCCTTTTAGGCTTATATTAATTAAAAATGGAAAAACAAATGATCATGCAGACTTATATCTCATTACTTCACATTTCTAAGGAATGAACTTTTTTTGTGGGGGTTAAGCTTTTTTTTAAAGCAACTTGTGCTTACTCTTTTAAGTTACAAAGTTTTCTTAATTTTGACCCTTCTCAGTGGAGAATTTTCCTTAACGTATAACATGCCCCTATGAAGTTAGCCAAGAGTTCTTCCCTCTTCTATCCCACTTTATGATCTTGACAGTATTGCTGCTTCTAGGATGTCTGTTCCTAATAGTTCTTCATTCTTCCTCAGAGAAAATGACATGACCAAGTGTGTAAAAATTGTGTCTCTGATCAGAGAATGTGGTTTATGAGTTAAGTCTTCAGAGACTCTTGAAGAAGTAGACAAGCTTGTTTGTACTAGATTTTAAATGAGTGTACTACAACAAAATAAGGATTAAAGTAATAATCATATTTACAATTAATTATAAAATACAGTTATATTTAACAATAATTACTAAATTAAGTTATAATTATTGTGCTAGTTTTGTGGTTTGACTGTTGCCTTCGTATATATTTTTTGACTTGTTCTTAAAAATAGCACGGTACGGTACAGTTAGCCAAAGTAAAAATAATCTGTGGTCGCTATAATGTTTTAAGTGAAAAAATAAAGTTGTTCTGAAATTTTTAAAATATTACTAATACTCCCAGTACACGGAGATACCACTTTTAGTATATGTCCTTTTATTCATTTTTCCATTCACAGATTTTATTTTTACATTGTTGTGATCACACTGCATATCTAGTTTTGATTTGAGATTTAAACATACCTGCTTTTTATTAGAAGTATACATTTTGTCAAAATTAATGTGCCATTATTTACTTTACCATCACTCTGCTGTTGAGACATTTTGTCTCCAAAATGTTGCCATTGTAACAAAACATGCATGTTCTTCTTTTTGCATAATTATGTTTTTTTTTTTTATGTAGAAGAATTTATTTGCAATTGTTTCCAAAGTAAAAATCCTGGGTTAAAAACTATGAACATATTGGGGGTGGGAGACTTCTTTAATGTATATTGCAAAACTGGAGCATATATTTTAGATAAGCAGTAGGAGACACGTCCAAGATGACAGAGCTAGTAACTTGAATAAAAACAAAATACAACTGTAAGATATTATTGAAATTTATTCTTGTGGCTCTCTGGACTTTTGTTTGCTCACTTTCATGTCTTCTTTTTATTCCCTATGTTTGAGGTTCTAGAACAGGTGATGTCTGGGAAGTGAGATGCTATTTTATAAAACCAACCAACCAACCAACCAACCACATTGTGCTTTTGCATTTGGTCTCTTTTAAATAAGACAATAAGGACTTCCTAATTTTGAGGAGATAAACAACTTTTGCTTTTCTTTCTTGTTTACTAATGACAAGAGTGACTTTTTCTGTTACGACCACATTTCTTTGATGAGCTGTTTTTCTAATTGCAGCTAGAACCCATCAGAAAATACATTAGAGAAATATCTTTGAGGCATCATCATTTATGTGAAATTGGGATTAAATTCAACCACAAAGTAGCAAAAGCAGTGTAAGTTACTGAGTGAGATATATGAACTCTGCTGCTGTTGGATCACCGCATTTGATCAAACTCATTTGAAAAATCATTTTTCTTTCAATTAATAACGTCTCTCAATGCAAACCTGGATCCTTTCTCTACACGTATGCTACTTGCCTGTTCAATAGGGCACATGGAGCTGGGCTTGAAACCGCACAACCCACTGTCTCCTGCCTCAGTTTCTTCCTTTGCACACAAAAGATTCTGTACATGAACTTAATTGTTCTGCATGATAAAAGCTGGCAGACAAAATGTATTCTTTTCTCTGGGAAAACAGGAAAGATTTTGGTTCCAGTGTCACGCAGAACAGAAAAATCTAGTGTTGCTTTCTGGGTGGGGATGGAAGAGTGTGGGGTGAGGAGAATTGGATGTTACTCATTGTGCCTTTTTCCCGGCCCAGATTGTGATTCTGTCCAAGTTTACCTGTGAAGTGATGTGTCCTTCCTTTCTTCCCCAATTTGGAACAACACTGGGCTGCATGGAAGCTTAGTTCTCCTTATAAGGCATTTTCCCTATTGCCAGAGAAATTTGGGGGATGTTGCTCAGTTGTCAATGGGGAGAGGCAAGGGAGACCCAAGACTCTTAGAATTGTTGCCTTTATGATGAAGAATTTTACTTGAAAAGTCAGGTCAGATAAATTTCCAAATTACCCATCTAAGCAACTCAGCTTCTTTAAGTGATCATTTCAATGATGAAAATGACTGTATTTTGCATGATTATGAATTGAATGATATTTGTTTTGTGATTTAGATCTTTGTGTGACTCTGAGTGCTATGATTGAAGAAATAGAAGGCATTTAAAATATACTGTCTTCCTCCTACATTTGCAAATGTGTTTATTATTTTGGTTACTCAATGAACTAGAACTAATTTTAGAAAGGATTGAATTCAAAATATGGTTTAAAATGTACTTATTTTTCTTTTCAGGGAATTGGTTCTGCTGACTAAAAAACAACCGAAAGCTAACTTTTCTGAAATTGCCAGGCTGGCCGTGGATATTAAAAATCTGCATCAGACGTGTTGCGAAGGAGACGTAGTCGCGTGCGTACTTGGCAGGGTGAGAGCCTCTCCTTTCTTAAAACTCACTTCAGCCTTGAAAAAAACTTGCAATTCTTTTTTTTTTAATGATTTTATTTATTTGACACAGAGAGAGAGAGAGAAAGGGAAGCACAGCAGGGGGAGGGGAGGAGGAAGAAGCAGACTCCCGCTGAGCAGGGAGACCCACATGGGGCTCAATCCCGGGACCTTGGGATCATGACCTGAGCCGAAGGCAGATGCTTAACCAACTGAGCCACCCAAAGCGCCCCAAAAGTTTCAATTCTTAAAGAAAGGTGACCATGGTACATAATGAATCTAAAATAAAGTAATGAGCATTTCTCAATCTTACCGGAATTACCAGAATGTCTCCCCTCTTGTCTTGTCCCAGCTCAGGCAATGATTTGATTTGTTTCTTTCTCCCTCCCACACTTCTTTTCTCCCTCCTCTCCTCCTTCCTTTCCTTTCTTCCTTACTTATCCTGTCTTTTTTCACTTTATTCTGTTATTCTTTAATTTTTAGAGCTGACCTCTAATTGCCTTCCAAATAAGGTTTATATTTCATTCACCTTTGAATCCCAAGCAAGTCCCAGAATTGCAACCTAGAGCCCCAGGCCACATCAGACTGGAGGAAAGAGAGACATCAAGACAAAGAGGTGGGCTTGCGGTTTGGGGGCATGGACACCATAGAATTCACCTGCTCCTCATCCAAGTGTAAAGTCTCTAAATCCCAGAGAAGGAAAAATTGTAACTGTCAAAAACCCGACGAGGCTTTAGTAAATCACAGGTTACAAGTCATGTTCCTACTCATTCTGCAAGTTAGAAAATTGAAGAATTTTCATCATGATAAATAAAACCCAGGAACAAAGAAGACTAGTATCATCATTTCATGGGGATGTCCACGACTCTTATAGACAGGAGTCTCCACCTTCAACGATTTTAGTCCCATTCCATGAAAGATTAAGGGATATAAGCAACTATGGTGTTAAAATAGAAAGTCATCGCATAGACAATAGCATCCTTCGGATTCTACGTCCTCAACTATTTACTTTGCTAGAACAGAGTTGGGGTCTGACCACAGCTTTTCTTTGGTACCTCTTGTGGTTGTGAAGTCAGTGCCATATTCAGCCCGACTGCTGGGAAGGGTGACCGCAGGCACTGCCCCTTTCATCCTGGGGATACACAGTATAATGTCATTCTTGAGCTTCTGTCTGTATGGCAGGAATCCCAGCGAGTGCTGGAAGACAGACTCCCCCGCTTACTTAGAAGGAGTCCTGGATTTTCAGGACAGACTATTAGAATGTTATTTGTGTGAAGATTAGGTGAACTTGGGGGAAGAGTAAAGAGAAAGTGGGGACCAGACAGACTCCATCGTAATTAAAACAAAACAAAATCTCTAATATCCTTTAACACATAAACAATACCCGTGCCAAAATAACAACTCCATTTATAGTTCTACACCATGTCAGGAATGCCAGAACAATCGTTAATGATTTCATCATATTGGCTAGTATTCACAAACAATATAAAATAACTATAAATGGTTCTAGCATTCCTGTCTTGGTCCAGACTTTCATGGAAACAGATTTAAAGTTACTCACTTGAGAAAGGTATTGTCTGTGTGTTAAGAGATTTTTCATTCTTATTTTAGAGGTTAGTTTTTTTAAAAAAAGAATTTATTTATTTATTTGAGAGAGAGCGTGCACATGAACAGGGTGGAGGGGGGCCGGAATCTCAAGCAGATGTGCTGAGCACAGAGCCCGACAAGGGGTTTTATCTCAGGACCCTGAGATCATGAACTAAGCCCAAATCAAGAGTCTGACACTAAACCAACTGAGCCACCCAGGTGCCCCGAGGTCCTTTTGTTTTTAATTGGGATGGATTCTTAACATTAGTAAATGTTCTTTTGTTTTCTTAGGATCATCCTTTGATTTCCATTTAACTTATTCATTGGTGAATCATATTAAAAGATTTCTTAATTTTTTTTATTTAAAAAATAAAAGCGAGAGAGGGAACACAGCAGGGGGAGTGGGAGAGGGAGAAGCAGGCTCCCAGCAGAGAAGCCTGATGTGGGGCTCGATCCCAGAACGCTGGGATCATGCCCTGAGCCAAAGGCAGATGCTTAAGGACTGCGCCACCCAGGCGCCCCAGATTTCTTAATTTTTAATCATCTTTACATTGCTTACATTCATCTCATTTTGCTTTATTTCTGGATTTTATATATGCATAATTTTCAAATTTTTGCATTTGTGTTTACATGAAATTGATCTAGAACTTTCAGGTTTTGGTATTCAGTTATGCTACCTCCCCAAAATTGCACTGTTCTTCCTTTCAAAATCTCTGAAATAATGTAACAGTATTGAGCATGACCTGTTTTGTGAAGGTTTGAAAGAACTTGTCCGTGAAACTGGAGCAGAGATTGAGACAGAAACCCATGAGACAGCTTTTCAATTTCTTTTGCTATAGATTTATTTTGACAAATTTCAGTCTATCCTCGCGATTTATTAATTCAGTGTTTGTGAATTCACTTATTTGCCAACATTTATCTGTCACCCCCAAGTCAATACTCACAGCACTTTGGTGGTCGTCCGCAGGCTTGCTGGGCACGCTCAGAGCAGTGGAGAATTTGAGTTGCCTGATGCCCGTAGTCCCGCTGGGAGGAAATACATCAAGGTTCTGCCTTCTTACTGTAAATAAGTGTCCTTTCTGCAGTCTAGTGCCACATTTTCCACATTTTTGTGTTTTTTTGTTGGGGAGTTAGCTGTTTGAAATGGCTCCCAGGCATAGTGTTGAAGTGCTGTCTGGAGTTCCTAAACACAGAGAAGCCATGATGTGCCTTATGGAGAAACTAACCTGTTAGATGTATTAGTTCAACATTAATAAATCAAGTGTGTATTAAATAAGGGGTCTTTAAATAGAAACACACATAACACAAGGTTAGGTCTTGATCTCTTGACAACAAAAATGTGACCAGAGGCTTGCAGGCAACTAATCCTGGATTCCCCCAGGGCTGATGCATCAGTATTCACAAATTCAGTGAATTTATAACTATTGTGACCATTCAGCATCAACGGCACCATTTTTGGGTCAGGTTTTAGAACACACATTTTTTAAAAATAAAGTCTCCTTTATCAGCATTTTCTCATTTAGGTATTGAGTTCTACATAATAATGTTATTTGGTAATTAAAAACATCAAGTATGTAGTTATAGTTCCTTTTCTCCATGTATTCGCATTTTCTCCTTTGTTTAATTAGCTTTGCAAAGGTCCTGTTTAATGCATTGGTCTTCTCCAAGGCAAAGTTCTCGGGCTTATTTATTAATTCTACTAAGTTTCTGCTTTTAATTTTATTAGTTCCCTCAGATTTGTTTAGCTGTTTTTTTAATGTTATAAACATAATTATTTATTGGACATCCACGAATTTGATACTGAACACAAGAACTAAAACATTCCCAGTCATTTGTATTGTAATTGTAAATTTCCATAATTGTTAGTGCTTATTTTTATTCAACACACACTTTTATAGTACTTAACGTGGGTCAGGCTCCTTTCTTTGTTCCTAATAATTATTAATCCGTTTAGTTCCTACAACCTTAGGAAGTATTACTTTAACCCCATGTTATAGATGAGGAAAATTGAGGCATCAAGAGGCAAAGTGGCTTGCCTAGGTCATGAAGTTGGGAAGTAGCAAAGTCAAGATTAGAACTCAGGAAGTTTGACTTCAGAGCCAAAGCTGTCAATCATTGCACTGATTTATTTTTCCAGGGATGACTGCAAAGGTGTGTCTAGAAGATGATAGGTGGTGGGAGAAGTTTTTCATCTACTTGGAATGTCTGTATTCTCACAATTTCTTTCATCAATTTTCTTCCCCTCTTCTACTACCCTTTAAAAATTGGTATTCCCAATAGATCTGTCTTTTTTTAATTTTTTTTATTTTATACATATAGTCCGAGATGGCTGTCCCTCGGTTTCAGGAGAAGAATTCAGTGGTTCCATACAACACCCAGTGCTCATCACAAGTGCCGTCCTTAATCCCCATCACCCTTCTAGCCTATCCTCCACCTACCACCCTTCCAGCAGCCCCCAGTTTGTTCACTATCACAAAGAGTTTGTTTTATGGTTTGCCTCTCTTATTTTTCCCCTGTGTTCATCTGTTTCATTTCTTAAATTCCACGTGAGTGAAATCATATGTTACTTCTATTTCTCTGACTGACTTATTTCACTTAGCTTCATACACTCTAGCTCCATCCACGTCATTGCAAATGGCAAGATTTCATTCTTTTGATGGCTGAGTAATATTCCATTGTATATGTATCTACCACCTCTTCTTCATCCATTCATCAGTCAATGGACACTGGGCTGCTTCCACTCTTTGATGCTGGTAAATATTACTGTTGTGAACATGGGATTGCATGTGTCCCTTTGAATTACAATTTTTGTATTTGGGCCAATACCTAGTGGTGCACTTGCTGGATTGTAGGGTAGTTCTATTTTTAACTTTTTGAGGAACTTCCACACTGTTTTCCAGAGTAAGCCCCATCATTTCTCAACTACATTTTCTCAATAACCCCTAAAGATCCTACATATCATTTCCCCAAATATGTCATATTCTTTCACTTCCAGGATTTTTTATATATAAAGATGAATAATTTTGGAATGTTCTTCCTCTTTGTTAGTTTCCAAGTAACTTTTATTTGTCTTTCAGGACTCAAATTGTTTAAGATCTTCCCTCTGCTCTCCACCCAATCTGTATTGCCAATCTTTTTTCTTCCAAAGCGTCACATATGCACTTCTCCTACAACTTCTGTTACACTGCATTATGCTTGTTGATCAATTATTTGGCTCTCTAATTAGACTGTGAGTTTCTTAAGTGTAGAGATTAACTTACTCATACGCACACATGCATAATTATTTGTGTATGTGTGTGTAAGTAAATACATTAAATATGTAAGCATAACAGTAATATTATAACAATATATGTGGTAAATGACAGAGACAAAATGTTTCCTAAATTGGAATCCTAAAACAATAACAACAATAGCAAGACAATAAAACTCTTCTTTGTATCTTGTGGGGCTAACCATGGAAACAATACTAAAGTCTGTCTCCCCTTAAGTTCCTTAAGAGATGTTAAAAGAGCTTGTGACATTTGAATGAGGTCAAATAGAGAAGCCTTCTTTATTAGAACAAGTAACTATACATGACCTTTTTGGTCTCTCACTCAGTTTGCCAAGGATAAAGCAATGGAAGATACCAACTTTTTCTCTGGTTTTCTAGTAACAACAATAAAAATAAATAAGTTCAGAATGAAGTCATCAAAAATAACTGCTCCTTTTGATGTTTTATAGAGCCAGCTTATGAACTACACCTGTTCCAAACAGTCGATCCTCTCCAGCAAAATCAGTCCGTGCTGTGCACTGCCGGTACCATTCCGAGGGGAATGCATTATCATCTCAGAAAATGACGATAAGCCTGATCTTTCATTCATGCCACTCGGCAGGTTTACAGAAGACCGATCTGTATGCAAGCAATTCTCCAACAAGCCAGATGATCTCCTGCAAGAGTAATACAGATTTTTGTAAAATCTTCATAACGGAATATTGTATTTATGGATTTGGGGGGAAGGTTGTAGGTTTGGGTGATGACAGAGGCTAGCCCAAGATGTAGATGAGTGACTTAAATTGTTCAAGAGGAGATGCTTGGCAGAGTCTGAAGTGGCAGCTACTTATACAACTCCAGTCACTTGTTAGCATATGAGAATGCAGGCTTTGAGTGATTGGGTCTACAGCATTTTTATTTTATTTTATTTTATTTTTTATTTAAGTTCATGAACTTAATTACTTCACATATAGTGTATTATTAGTTTCAGAGTTGGAGTTCAGTGATTTATCAGTCTTATATAATACTCAGTGCTCATCACGTCATGTTGCCCTCCTTAACGTCCATCACCCAATTACCCCATCCCTCCCACCCTTCTCCCCTCCAGCAATGCCGAGTTTATTTCCTATGATTAAGAGTCTCTTATGGTTTGTGTCTCTCTCTCTGATTTTGTCTTGTTTTATTTTTTCCCTCCCTGCCTCTATGATCCTCTGTTTTGTTTCTTAAATTCAACATATGAGTGAGATCATATGATAATTGTCTTTCTCTGATTGACTTATTTCACTTAGCAATAATACCCTCTTGTTCCATCCACATTGTTGCAAATGGCAAGTAATATTCCAGTGTGTGTGTATGTGTGTGTGTGTGTGTGTGTGTGTGTATGCACACCACCTCTTCTTTATCTATTCATCTGTCGATGGACATCTGGGCTCTTTCCACAGTTTGGCTACTGTGGACATTGCTGCTACAAACATTGGGGTGCAGGTGCCCCTTCGGATCACTACATTTATATCTTTGGGATAAATACCTAGTAGTGCAATTGCTGGGTCATAAGGTCTACTGCATTTTGAAAGAAGCCGAAAAGCACTTGATTTTTAAATGTTGACAACTAATACAGAATTTTTAAAAACACAGTGAGGGTCAAGTGTTTGCAAACTTTGCTCCAAAGTACTCATTCCTAAGTAAGGGCTTCAGATTGGTATACCTGGTGAACTCTTCTATTCTAATTAAATAAATACCTACTACCAAAGCCGTGGTGTGGCATTTAAAGATTAGAGAGATGGAATATTAGCATCTCTGGTGTCCATTCAGAAATGCCTATTAATTTGTGCAAGACAAACTGATTTCAATACGTAATATTAAAGCAATACCGCTGTGTGACTGAAGTATTTCCAAAGTCACTTTGTGAAGCATTATTTAGAGCAATTAAACCAACAAAGCCTAAGAATTTGAGTTTTCTTCAAAGCACTCTGTAGAATGATTTGAGCTATATTTCCGAAATTACATTTGATATGGCTTATAAAAGTAAATGTCACTGCCTGAATCCACTCATTCCTAAACTTGCATTTGGTACTAGAAAAGTCGATAGGCACAACTTCGTAGTGGATATCACATTAAGCTATGAGTTGGGAGACCAGAGTTCCAAGACTAGCTTTGTCATGCGTAAACTTTGGAATGTAGGTCAAGCCACTTAATTTCCTTAGGCTCTTGTGTTCGAGCTACTAACTTAGGTGGTTGGATAAGATCACTTCAAAGGTGCCTCCTGCGACTCTGTGATTCCTTTGTAAACATTCTAGGGTCCAAATTCCTCTTTCTTGTGACCCAGAAGAATGTGTAGATTAGGCTCAGACTACTCGAGCTTGAAAGCTTATCTGGAAAAGAGGGGAAGATGATGATTTTAATAACTAGCTAGCACTTCCTAGCACAAAAATTCCAATACTTATAAAATCTAGGCTCAAAGATATTTGAGAAAAATGTGCTCTCATCCAATCACTGGAAATTAATTTCTCATAAAAGTAAGTTAGTGACCCTGAACCAGAAACTCTCAGCTAATCAGATTGTTTTAGTTCCAAGTTCTGAATCTGACGCCACTCCTGTGTGACTTTGGAAAAATCTCGTCATTTTATTGATTCTGTTTCCTTATCTCAAAATGGAGTCAATGAAACCTCCCTGCCATCCACTCAAGGTTTCCAAACGCCTAGAATCAGTGAAAATATTGAAAAAAATTCATAATCATAATTAGGTTTTGAAAGAAAACTCATGTCTTCTGAATTTTACTGTTTACTTTCTAATATGTTTGATATGGATACAGGTTTCTTTATGAATATTCAAGAAGACATTCAGAATTGGCAGTTCCTGTGATTTTAAGAGTGGATACTGTATATCAAAATTTATTGGCAAAATGCTGTAAATTAGAAAATCCTCTGGAATGCTATAGCAATGGGGTAAATGCCTTTTTATTTTCTAACTTGTTACTCATAAGTAATTACCAACCTAGGAAAAATTCCGGTGCTGTTGGTAGTGCCGTATTTTATAAAAGCATTGTGCGTCTTCTTGCTAATTCCCAACACTGCACGACAAATATAATTTTCCTCTAAACCAAAGGCCACATCATCATACAGTAGCAGCTCTCTGTGAGTCACTGTCTTATAGATTCTGTGCTTCATGAAAACTTCTCTGTGCAATCTACTCTTTTGATGAGTGTCTGGGCTCCGTAGCAGATGGCATGAAAGCACAGCATATTAAGGTCTGAGAACGTTGACTATTTTCTTTAAGCAGTCCTGGAAACTGTCCCTGTTTCAGGCCAGAAATCATACTGTTTGCAGCAGCTCTGTTTGTGCACCTGACATGAAAAAAGCAGGTGACCTTACATATGTGACCAGATGATCGCTTATCCATGCATTACCAGGAGCCAGGTGGTTCTGGCTTCTGTTATTCTAAGCAATGGCTTCCATGTTGACAGAGGGCAGGGTACTGGTAGAGGATTGACGGATCTCTTGTCCTGTCTGGGCTCAAGCAAGTACATCTACCACCTTTCAGTTCCCAGAGAGAAGGATCAACGAAGGTAATTTATTCCCCTGAGGGTGAGCACCCTTTCACAGCATCCCCAGTAGACCTCCACAATAATCATTGTGACAACAGCACCTTACAGGAGCATGGATGGTTAGAGTTCACAAAGCAACTCTACAACCAGTGTCCTATTGGATCCTCACGCCAGCCCAGTAACATAGGTAATGCCAGAATTAGTAACTGCATTTTACAGATGAGAGTACTGAGTTGTAGAAGGTTTAAAAGACTTGCCCAACATCACACAGGCAGTACGGGCAAGGCTAAGGGTTCAATCCAGGCAAACAGTTTGCAAATCTGGTAAAATTGTCACTGTAACAAACACTGTTCAGGAAGACCAGGTACGCTGGGTCGGATTAGTTGAGATGATAACCTGTCCTCCTACTGAACAGCTATGCCTGCAAGGTCACTTGTATTTTCCTGCTGGAATTTTATGCACACAGTTGAAGAACTCTTTGAACTAGCGGTTAGTTCTGAGAATTCCATTTGATTCGCTTCAATGTGTATTTGTGGAGTGCTTTACTATATTAAAAGCTGCTACCTGTTTTTATTAAACCGTGACTTCTTAATACATATCTATATTTCATGCCTATATCTGTATCTCTGTATCTGTGCTGTTTATGTAAAAAGGCTGTATTATTAAATACAACCAGCACACTCTGACCAATCAAACTGAGATCTGTAAACTACCTTTAAAGAGCTCTTTGGCCTTGATGAATGATTTGCCTTATGCTTGGAAAATACACCGTATCCACAAATGAGTTTATATCGCCAGAAACTAAATATCAATCTTGTTAGACCACTTCTTTTCTCCATAAAGTACTTGGCCGTTCCTATTTTAACAGAATGTGTTTTTCGAGATTTGCAAGCTCACTAAGTAAATAAAGTCCTGGGTTTAGGAAAACAGTTACATTAAACTATCAGGGTTTTGCAATCTTACCTCAAGATATTTTGTTACAGTGATAACACTGATTATCTCTATTTTCCAGCAAGAGATGTTCCAAAGAGTGATTCGTGAAAGCCATGAGCGTGTAAAACATCACTGTGATTTACATGAGAAACTAGGAAATGCTAACTTCCATGACAGGTAGGCTTCCACGATATTGTCCAGATTTATGCTTGTTAGTGAGTTTGTGTTAACTCCTGACACTGAGGGCTACTAAAAGTCTACATCCAACCTTGAAATCTCAGAGGCCAAGGAAAAAATGAGTTCAAAATTAACCTTGCTCTCTTTGTCTTGATAATGCGGATGTCCTCATAGCCTTAGATGTTTCCACGTGGCTTTCCAGGCCAGTTTCCAGATTCCAGCCAATGTCCAGAGGTTAGGGAAACAAGCAGGCCCTGGCTGCCTTCCTGCAGTCTCTTTGGGATCTTCTCCCTCCCACCTGGGCATTTAGTTTGGGGCTTTGCCTGCAGCTATAGGGTCCCTTTGTCAGTTTCAAGTCTGGTCATATAGTAAATTTAGTATTTTCACCATAGAAGGTAGAGATGAATAGATACCTTAGCTATTTGCCAGAGAGAATACATAAATCTCTGTGTGCAGAGACTGATATGTCAAAGACCACTCTATCAAAAACCAAAGGCCAATTTTTAGTCATCTTTAGGGTCTTACTGTAATAGTCTATTTAGAAGTAGAGTATTGAGGAAAAAAATCAGTTTGATATGGTGTTCCATAAATTCAGCTTGAAATTGATGCCCAGTTTTAGGACTCTACTTATATCACATTTGCTACTATCTGATTAGTCAAAGTAAGTCATATGGCCAAGCTGAGTCAAGGGGTAGAGAAATAGATTCAACCTCTTGATTGGAGGATCTGCAAAATATTGTGTCCGTTTAGAAATATATATATATATATATATCACACCACGTGACTTGATTTGGCTAATAAAATATGAAAACTTTGGGGGCAGAAGTTTAACAACCAATGCGTGCTTTCCTATTTTCTCCTTTCCTTCTTACACAATAGCCAGATACATTTGAGAAGGTAGCCTATTTAGCTGCCTTGGTTCCAGAATGATCAAGGTAAGCAGAACCACCATGCCAAATTGTACTGGACATATGGCTTGAATAAGAAATAAGCCTTTGTGGTTTAAAGCCATGCAACGAAGTTGCATTTTTTTGTTATTGTTACAAACCTAGTCTATCCAAACAAATACAAAAATTGTGCAGGATTAAAGTGATATTTTAAAGGAATAAATAAATTAATTAATTGATGTCCAGAATAATGGATCCAGAAAAAATTATTCTTTCAGAAGGAATATTTGGCTTATTACTTCTACATTGTGTTCATTTGCTAATGTTCAGTTTAAGGATTAGATCTGTGGTTCTCAAAATTTAGAGTACATCAGAATTACCTGAAGGACTTGTTAAAACACAGCCCCATCCCCAGAATTTCTCATTCCATACGTCTGAGATGAGGCCTGATAATTTGCATTTCTTTTTTTTTTTTAATTTTTTTTATTACATTATGTTAGTCACCATACAGTACATCCCTGGTTTCTGATGCAAGGTTCGATGATTCATTAGTTGCATATAACACTCAAGTCCCCAGCGCTGCTGATACTGCTGGTCCACCAGTCATACACTGAGAACCACTGGATTAGGTTGCCTGCTCTTTGGATGTTACAGCTAAATTCTTTCCCAAACTCCATTGTAATATAAATGCAGTGATTGAGTCTGACTTTTTGTTGTCTTCAAATCCAGGTCAGTAGACTCTTTCTCCTTAAAATCTTCCTCATATCCCTCTATTCCCACTACCACTTTTCTACTTCAGGCTATCACTGTCTCTCTTCTTGAATGGCCTTCAACTTCTTCTTTCACAATGCTTCTTGACCACCTTCACTCATCCTTTATGTGGCAACTATAATTATCCTAAAAACAATGCAAATCTGATCCTGTAACTAAGCTTTGTTCCTCTTTCTGTATCCAATCCCCAATTACCCCCCTGAAAAACCCCACAAAACAAAGCCACAATCACATTCAATGGCTCCTCTCCCACTTTCACTCCCTTCACTTGGCTCATTTTTTGTTATTGTTAGATCTCAGCCCACATGCCATTACCTCCGGGAGGTATGCCTGACCTCGCTGGGATGGGATTAGCTGCCATTCTCTGTGCACCCACAGCACTCTGAATTCCTGTCACTAAGTCAAGTGTACCTGCTATCTCACCCATTAGGGTGTGAGCCCCGTGAAAGTAGGGCCTGTTTGCTGATTGTTGCTGTGCCCCTATTCCTACACACTGTAGACAACCAACACAAGCTTTAATGGCCTATGTATACATTTATTTCAGAAGCTGATTTTACTAAGACTGATTTTGCAACCATCCACATTAGCTCTCATAGTATCCTTGATAAGTACTACCCCCCACCCCCTCCCCACGCCCTGCAAAGGATCAGGGTGGAGTGATGTGTGAAGTGTGAAGAGAATTCCAGGAATATTGAGTAAGTTATTGGGCCATTGGAACAAGGACTAAAAAGAATTAAACCCTATTTAATGCTTTGTTCAATCTAAGCTGGAGATTGTCAAATATTGAGGAAACTCCAGAATTCTTCCTTTTAGGCACATGGTCATTGCCAGGAGTAAGAGGAAATTATTCTTTCAGGCTCATAATCCTTTATACTAAGAAAGCTCCCCAACTATCTGCTCAAGAGTTGGTTACATTCACGAAGAACATGGCGGCCGCTGCCACCAAATGCTGCCCACTGAGAGATGAGCAACAGTTTGCCTGCATGGAGGACTCGGTAAGTACATCTGTGACTTTATGTTTGCGTGTTCTTGAAGTCCTAATCTCCAGCCTCCAGCAATCGATCTCATGTTTGTGGACACATCATGAATTGTCCATGGAGCTTAATATTTCTGTCTCTAGGAGAACTTTCTCTAGGTCAGATCATGCCAATTGTCTTGATTAATGGCAGAGATAAGATTGTTACTTCCCTAACGGTGGTGATGTCAGATTCAACAAGTCTTTACTTGGATCATACCCCAGGGTCTAATTCTTGGATTTTCAAGCCAACAAAAATGACTTTGTCAACAACTTCAAAGATAATGCTGATTTTAGATTAAGTCATCCTAATCAAATGTATAGGGAAAAAAAAACCCAAAAAACAGTCTTCCTCCCATGTTTCTCCTTTATTCTTACAATAACTACCACACTCACAACACCTTTGACACCAGATGTTTTTTTGCACAACAAGCAATTCTCTGTGACACCAGCTGGGTGTCCTACAGTTTAACTCATGCTGACACTATCTATCTGGAGATAGTGTCATATCCCCCAGGTTAAGGGCTCAGTCCTACAAGACTGCCCCCATCCCACTTCAGATAACAATTGCAAGTCCAGGTCGTCCCCTATGATTCTAACTGACCAGCTATAAATCTAAGGTTCCCATGATCTCCTCCTCAGGTTTGATTAATTTATTAGAGCAGCTCATAGAACTCAGAGGGCACTTAAGTTTACCAGATAAGTAAAACATTTGATAAAGGAAATAGGTGAATGAAGAGATACATAGGGTGAGGTCTGGGGGCATCCTGAGTGTAGAAGCTTCTATTCCTGTGGAATTGGGATGTGTCAATCTCTTAGTATGTGGATGGGTTCACTCACCTGGGACCTCTCCAACCCCCATACTACTGGGATTTTAAAAAGCTTCCTTATGTATATATGATCAATTATTAACTCATTTCCAGCCCATCTCCTCTCTCTGGAGAATGGGAAGCAGGGTGGGGCTGAAAATTCCAAGCTTCCAATCATGGCTTGGTCTTCAGCTCCCACTCAGGAGCCCACCCAGAGTCACTTCATTAGAACAAAAGATGCTCCTAGCTCTCTTATCACTTAGGAATTTACAAGGGTTTCCGAAGACCTTTTGTCAGGAGCTGGGGTCAAAATCAACTTTATTTTCTATTATCTCACATCAAACTCACAAGTGTTAAATTATTATTAGACAGAATACCACCAGTGTGTTCATTTGCAATAAGAAATGTCTTTCCAGTGGCAGCAATAATTGGGCCTAATAACTAGACTACACTTTTTCCTGACTCAAAATATTTAGAGATGGTCTTAAGGGATATTTCTTCCAGGCTATCCCGAAGAATGCGAAATTATGTCTTCCTCACAATGGAGAGGGAGAAGTCCCTCGAGGGACTTGTATGTTCCTGTCTCCAAGATGTAGTCTCCAGGTCTCTCTCAAGTGGTATTTTTTTTAACACTACTGCATTCTTATTTGGTGACAGCTTTCTCTGCTCTATGTTCTTGATAGAACATCTCCTTTATGCTAAATTGGTCTTTCTTCTGATAAAACAGAATTTTTTTTCATAGCAGATATAAAAATTTTATTATCTAGCCCTGTCTAACTTTTATTTTATTATAAATTTTTATTATCTAGTCATGCCTTCCTTGGGGAACTCTTTCAATTAGACATATATGTTTCTAAAGCCTTATTTTAAGGTGATCTCTTTGGTTACATTTAAAATGGATAAACTCACACATCAGGGTGCCTGGGTGGCTCAGTCGGTTAATCGTCTGCCTTCAGCTCAGGTCATGATCCCCGCATCCTGGGATCGAGCCCCACGTCGGGCTCCCCGCTCAGCAGAGAGTCTGCGTCTCCCTTTCCCTCTGCCTGCTGCTCTGCCTACTTGTGCTCTCTCTCTAACTCTCTGTCCAATAAGTAAATAAAATTTTTAAAAAGATAAAATTAAAATGGATAAACTCATACATGAAATGTTGATGCTCACTGACTTCAAGTACTTCATTCCCAAATACATAAATGATTGGGAACTTGGAGAGTCATGCTTGGAAAGGCATACAGACAGACTTGTAGATAGCATCAGGCTAAGAATCAGACACACGAGGAGCAAGGCAAAGTGACAGTTCTAGAAGAAGACAAGGAAATGAAGGAGATAACTGGAATAGGATCCAAGGATTTCTTTCACCATTCATTCATTCATTCATTCATTTATTCAATATTCATAGAGCATCTACCATATGCCAAGTTCTGTGGTGGTTACAGTTGTCCAGTTATAAAAAAAAAAAAGAAAGAAAGAAACAAATTGGATTTGAGCTTCTTAAGTAAGAACTCCACTCATCAAATATACATCTGAGTGAAATTAGCAGTGCTGTTGACTTGAGGCTTGATTTTAATTTAAAAGAGCATAAGAAACTCCTACCTTAAGTCAACACTGGTCTACAAACTGGACTGGGAAGGAACCTGGAGGTGGAGACCAAGTGAACTCAACTTGAGGATGAGGGGAAGAGAGAGGACAAGTCTGGGAACCAGGCTGCATCTGACGCTCCTGCTTTTTCCCGAATGGTGAAATCCAGGCCGAGCTAGCAGAAACCAGAATTTGAGATATTTATGAGTCTTATTTTCTACGAAGTTAAAAAAAAAAAAAAATACACACACACACACACACACACACACACACACACACACACGACCAAAACCTTATGGCTCTTATTGTAATTCTCTTCTGGGAAAGGCAAAACTAATTCTTGGAGCTTTATGCAGAAGACATGAGGCAGAGGCTATCAATGCTGGTGTGGGCCACTGCTGTGATGACTCATATGCCTTCAGGAAGCCATGCTTTGATGATCTGCAAGGGGATGGAACTTACATTTCTCCGCCTTTATCCTGTGACCAAATCACCAACCTTAAAGAGAACTTGTGCAAAGCTCAGGACGAGGAATTCCAAACTGAAAAACAAAAGTAAGAATCTTTGTTTAATTTGTTCTTTAATTTGTTCTGCCCTTAGCGAGCAGGTATAGAGAACTGTAAACTGGGCTCGGATGTAAATATTACATAATGGATGGATCAGCTGAATGTTATGTTAGAGGTCAAGTAGAATTGAGAATATTCTGCAGTTTTGCAATGCGGCTATCATGGTTGCTACCCCAATTAGATCAGTTAATGAGATTGAAGTCTATTGATCAGAAAATATTGACAGAGAAGTACATTAATGTATTTTTCCCAAAATGGGAAAGTTGGAACATTTGTACGTGTGTGTGTGTGTGTGTGTGTGTGTGTGTGTGATATATACGTATGTAACGCATATGACAACATTTATTAATTAGAAAATTTTATGAATATAAGTTATTACTTTGCAAAGTGCTATATGGATTTGGTTGCTGTTTCCAATACTAAAGCCTATTGGTCAGAAATGTTGCCAGTAGAGTACCATGTCTATACATTCGAGCAGAGCTTCCCAACATGTGTTCTGTGTAAAAAGGGCTTCTGGCTGAAGTCAGCAATGGATCTGTGGGTTGACTGGATGAGTCTGTTGACCTGCACCAGCCTCAGCCATTCGCAGCTGGGCTTACTCACGAGCGTATGGTCAGCAGCTAAGTCAGCTGGAAGCTGGGTGGCCAAGGCTGGCCTGGGCTGGGACGGCTTGTCTCCACTGCATGTGGTCTTCCATCCTCCGGCAGGTTAACCTAGGCTTCTTCACATGGAAGCTGGGAGAAGGTGGACGTGTGGAGGCCTCTCGAGGCCCAGATTTGGAACCGTGCAATGCCACTGCTGCTGTACGGTAGGCCCTAGGGCCGGCCCGGATTAAAGTAGGGTGAGGAAATAGGCTTCATTTCTTGCTAGGAAGAGTTGGAACATCACATCGTAAAGGACATGAGTACAGAGAAAGACGGACAATTGGTCCGTTTTTGTAATCAATCTGCCACCTGTGGATCATTAATGCAGTTGTTGAAACTACAGAAAATGATAAATGTCAAGATAATGGTGGAAAGACAGGTGATACACTGGGTCTGAAGTCATCAAAAATGAGGGGGAATGGCCAGACTTTCTATATGGGGCAGGAAGAAGTAGGGGTGAGGGATGTTAGAGCTTGATTACGTGTTACTTCGAAGGAGCCATGGCTTTCCCAAGAGCATGAAGAAGAGAGATGTTGGAAGTAAAAGAGACCTAGGTACTAAGGTAGGTGGAGTTCAAGCAAAAACAGCCAGCCTCCTCTTGAAAGGTCCCGGGGGGAGCTGTGTCCTCTGGGGAGCCTCCTGTTTTCGTACAGAGCCAGACAGCAGTTCAGAAGAGAAGCTGTGGCTAGGGGGATGTTTTCTTGAGAAAGCCTCAAGTTACAAAGGAGACAGAGGACCAGGAGCACAGGAGATGGGTCAGATTAGGGGTGTAGAAGGCTCAGCATGATAACAGGTGACCTGGGAGACTCGGATTTCTGACTGTGACCGAGGCTGAGGTGACTGAGGCGTCACGGCTTGGCTTCGGAAGTAGCGCATCAGCACCCCGAACTTCAGAGCAGCCGATTCGCCCTTTGCCCCCGAGAGCACAAGGTGATTAAGATCTCACAGGTGGTTGGCAATTCTCCCGCTCCTGCACAGACGGGTTGAATGGAACACTTATTGTCAGCTCTTAGAAAAGAGGCTGCTTGTTTGCTGTAGACAAAGAATTGCCTTTCTTAGCGGCCGGCATCAGTCATCCATCTCTTCACCCCCATCCTGCTCCTGAGCCTGCAGCCAAGATATCCCATGGTCCAGGCATTTTCCCGCAGAATGAATTTTGCTTCTGGTGAGTGTGCTGTTAGAGGTCCCATTTGGAGATGACCAAAGGTGACTGTTCTAGGAAAAGCCAAAGGGTGAAATTGTGGTTTCCCTGAATCGGCAGCACGCACTGAAAGCACTCCAAGCCCCCGACGGTGGGGCAGTTCCCTTCTAGTGCCCCTGCTCCTGTCCTCAGGAGAAAGCAAGGAAGCCCTAGTGCTGGTTGTTCCTTCTCCCCCCAGATCATTAGACGCGGTAGTTTACTGCATTTCTAATTCATGTATTCACTCTAAGACGTGCACTTGCAGGGTCTAAATATTCCGAGTCCAGCACTATCATCTTGCCAAGTGAGGCAGAGTTTCTGTTGCCTCCAGAATGACACATCCTCGGGCAACAAGCACAGGCTGTTGCTTGCTCAGTTTTATCCCCACTTGCAATTCTTGAGCCCGCTGACCCTTGGAATCCTTTCTGCAGTTCTCAAGGCGAGCCGATCCCAAACTAGACTTTAACACTGCCCAGTAAACAGCCAAAGACCCTTGGAACATTGAGTTCCATCGCTCAGGCTGGATGGGAGAACGTGGGAGAACGGGGGCTCTGTCTCTCCTAGCGTGCGGTTTGCCTTCCCTCGAGGAAGTTCTCCAGGCACAGACAGGTGCTGCGTTATGTGTGGCTTCTCTCCAAATCCTTACCACAAATCGATGAGGCAGATAACATTACATGCCATCCTAATTGTACGGAGACTGACGCTCAGAAGGCAAGAAGCCTTGGTATGCAATTATGCAATGGGGAAATAGGTCGTTGAGCTGGAAAATTCACCCAAGCTATCTGGCTCGAAGCACATATGCTTTAACTACCAACATATAGCTTTTAGTGTGCCCTAATCAAAGGGTTATAATACTGGTTATAATTTTTAAAACACTGAGCTCTTGGGGTGCCTGGGTGCTCCGTTGGTTTAGTGTCCCATTCTTGATTTCAGCTCAGGTCACGATTTCAGGGTTGTGAGTTCGAGCCCCTGGTCGGCCTCTACACTGGGCATGGAGCCAGCTTAAGATTCTCTCTCTCCCTCTTTCTCTGCCCCTCCCCTCCTACCCACACACACACTCTCTCTCTCCCTCTCAAAATAAAATAAAACACTCAGCTCTTAGATAAGGGCTAGATAATAAAAAGTATGAAATATTAGGAATCATCCCTGTTCTAGTGAGTTCACTGTGTTCTCTGTATGGAGAAAACAATAGCATAGAAACAGTTAATGTAGAGATTTCTGGAATATTCTGGGAGAATCTATATTGGGAGTCAAGGGTCAAATTGGAAAAAATCCCCTCTTACTTCCTGGGATATTGGCAAGGGCTTGCTATGGTTTTTATCCGTTAATAATGCAGGCTGACTATCACAGCATAAATGCAAAAACAAGCAAACACAAAAGCCAGTGAAGGGGCTTCTGGAAGGGAAGGAAAAATTGAGCAAGTAGAAGAGAAGGTAGAAGTTGAGATCATGTAATAAGATAGAGACAATCAAAGGGAAACAGAAGTTCAAAGTAAAAAAAAAATTTAAGTCCAATTAAAAATATTGAGTTGAAATGTGAAGATTTAAGATAGTATATAAAGATTAGAATGTACTGTAAATGAAATGGTGGGTAAATTTAACGGAAATAAAAGATTAATATCATAGAAGTGAAAAACTGAAAACAAGTTGATGGCACTGAATTAAAAGAGGATTTAAGATTTAAAAAGGTAAATTAAAAATTTTAAGCTAAAAAAGAGAATTAAGGGAACTATTTTTAAGTAACAGCAGTCAGGTGGGAGGGGAGGGAGATCAGGTGGGAGAGGGAGAAAGTGGGCAGGAAAGGTAAATCACCTGCAAGCAGATCACAAGTATTTGACAGTTGGGGAGTGGGGGGAGTCAAGCTTCTAAGTGGCACAGAGTCCCCAGCTGTAGAAATGACCACCTTTATGTCTGGAGTTCCAAGAAAGAATAACATGACCTCCTGACATCCCTGCTCTGAATCTCATTCCCAGACCTTCTGTCTTCTCCTAATGAGAGACTTTTTTCCTCTTGCCTATTCTAGTACAATTTGGATGTTTCTCCTGGTTTAAATAAACAGCTGGCTGATGTTCTGGAAACCCAGCAGTCATGCTCGTCTTCCCCCTACTGGTCCCTCTGGGGAAGTGCAGTTGGAAACCAGCTCACCCTGCAGGGGAAAGAGGAAAGCAGAGTAGTTCAGTGTGACTGAGGCCTAAGTGAGAAGGGAGAGAAACTTTTGGGTTGATACTACAGGGTTTGGGAGGGGCCAAGCCATGAAGGCACTTGGATCCCACAGCTTGTAAGTGAGAGAAGAGGAGGGTATAGACACGGGAGCTTTCCTGCCTCTCCCATTAGGTTTCTCTATTACTGTTGAATCTACAGCTCAGGTCCTCAGGGAAATTGTAAAAAGCCTCATCAATCATTTGCTGAATGAATAAATGAATACATAGGAGAAGAGCTATGATGATGTACTATTTATTGTGAAAATCAGTGAAGAAAGAGACCATGGTTGGAAGCAACCGATAATTTGAAATGGAAGCAAGATGTGCTATTATTATTATAATTATTCATCATTATTATTATCTTTGCCATTATTTATTGCCTGAAGTATGCCAGTTACTGTACTCAGCCCTTTAATATGTTATTTTTGGTCCTTACAAAAGCCTTTCAATGTAGGTCTTCAAATTTTCTTTTTAAAAATAAAGGTCAGAGAGGTTAAGTATCTCGCTCACCATCACACTACCTAGTTGAGCCAGAGTAAGTTTGACTTCGAAGTCTGTGCCCTTTTTATGACATCAGAAGGAAACAGAAGTCCAGATTTTGCATGAACTAGTAGTAAACTCTGTCCCCTTCCTATACCAGCTCCTGCCCTCTCAGCGCTGAATCCCTTAAACCAGACCAGAGAAGCCCCAACTGCATGGGTACCCACAGTGTGGGTACCCATGACAAGTAGTTTCTATTACTTGGGACTTCAGCAAGCCTATGCTTTCACGGATTGGTGAGTGAATTTCACCATCTTGAATTTCACCAGTGAATTTCAGCATCATGAGTAATATTGTTTTTGTAGGAAAATACATTCTTATACAAATTCTACCAAATTCCAATAGGAAATGGCCTGTATTTCTCACTTTTACTAATTAATTTCTTAAAAACTGATAAGTATTCAAAGGTAGTGGAAACTGGTTTGATGATATATCTAACCATACAGACTTAAATTATATAGAGACACTTAAAAACAAGTACAGCATTTTCTTTCAAGCAGGATCAAGTTTAGGTCTAATTAGAAGATTGACTATGTACAGAACCATCAGAGAGGAAAAAATATACTATTCTATTTCTTTATAAAATATTGATTTCCATTATTATTAAAGTAATGCATTATCATTGCAGAAAACTTAGGAAATACAGAAGAGAGAAGAAAATCATAACACTTTTATTCCAACACTGCAGACATGCCCAGTATAAAGACATGAATACGATAAGAATATATAATGTCACATATGCATATAAGCACATGCTCCCACAATTGCCCTTTGTCCATCAATCTATGGTTCTAATATTTAATAATACAAGTTTTGCACAATCTTGCGACTAGCTGCTAATACAAAATTTCGGTTCCTGCAATTATCCCTAGAGTCCTCAGGGGAGAGCTTAGGAAGCTCCCTTCACCCTCAGGAATTCTCCAAGCATGCTCTCCCTGGCACCGCTCCTGGGCCCCTGGAAACAGTCACGCCTTCCAGGTGCTGCTGTCTCCTGCTCAGCTGCAAACTGGATCCCTTGACATGACAAAGCTGCTTTCTGTTTTGTCGTGAAAAGAAAATCACCCCTTCCACCTGACCCTTAGGATTATACACTTACGGCGGGTACCAGGGCAGTGCTGTGTGAAGTCGGCAGGACTTCAATGGAAGTTCTCTTATGGCACTTTTTCAAAGAGGAATCCCGATGCCATGTAACTCAGAAATGAGTCTAATGAAAGCTCACTTGGGGAACCACAAAATCATTTCTGCCTTCCACTGCCCAAGCCTTTCTCACTGGGTGGAAGTCTGTGAGGCTGACTTCTGGTCTCACGAGGAGTTCTCCCAAGTGGTTCTCAATCCTCTTACCTTTGGGGAGGGAGGCTGACCTCCCTGGTTTGCTGTATAAGCCCAGAGCTGTAATATTCCCAGGGGGGTCTGAAATCACGGTTATTAATGCAAAATGGAGCTGACATAGAGACTTATTAAAAAGGTAACGGACAGTATTACATGGGATAATATTTGTAAATTCTCAGCACATTGCCTGGATCATAGTAAATATCAGTACACTCAAAAAACGTTGGCTGTTGCCATTATTTTTTGATATAGCTTTAAAAAATTATAATGTATGCATTTTGGTCACTAATTATTTTTCAAAAGCACATTTTAAAAGTACTGTAATATTCCACCATCTGGGTACCATAAGGAATTTAACCATTCCTTATTGCTGGACATGAAAATTGTTTTCAATTTCTAACCAGTATACATTGTGACAATGAGCATTTTTGTACATAATTCTTTGTTCCCATATCTGATTTTCCCCCTAGATTCCTAGGACTTAGAATTAGAGGCAAACATGGAGGCAGTTAAAATCTCTTAGCTTCTCTCAGCTCTGTCTGGCAGCCTAGGGGCAACAACTGTGTGTTCCTCAAACCAGCCTCCTTTTTGAGGTAGTTTCTGGAAAGAAATCATTAGTGGGATGCCTGGGTGGTTCAGTTGGTTAAGTGTCTGCCTTCAGATTAGGTCATGATCCCAGGGTGCCGGGATCAAGTCCCAGATGAGGGTCCTTGCTCAGCGAGGAGTCTGCTTCTCCCTCTGCCTGCTGCTCCCCCTGTTTGTGCACTCTCTCTCTTTCTGACAAATAAATAAAATCTTTAAAAAAAAAAGTCATTAGCTCATGCTTTGCTAATACTTTTAGTCATGCTGTTGTTTTAAGTTTGTCTATCCTCAAGGCGGGGTGTGGGTGTGAGGGTTGGGGGCGGTGGGAGAGGGTGGAGTTGAAATGGCAAGTTCAAGGAAGCACGTCCCTTGGGCTACCATGTTAAGCTGGGTGTATTGTCCTATTGTTTAATGGGATCGGTACGCGATGGACATCTGGGTGTGGCTGTTTTTGTAGGTCCTGAGGGCTCTGCTTGATTGGGCTAGGCCTGAGAGCTGCAGAGGGCCAAGTTTGCTTTAGCCATGTCCCCCACTTTGCTCCTGGTGCCTGCCTTCCCTGCGGGTGACCGTGGGCACTGCTGCACACTGCCTGAGCTGGTGCCCCCTATACCCTGGGGACGTTGCTGTTGGTCACTGCTGGGCAGCAAAAGGTAGAGGCATCTTAGTCCAGGAGTCAAATGAGTCAGTGCGTGGCTTGGGCCAGCCGCCCACAGTGAGACAGCTGGGAGAAGAGGAGGGCGTGTCTGGGGCAGAGCGTGAAACTGATCCCAGTACGTACCTCCTTCCTCACTGGCTGGCCCCTCTTCCCCACCTTCTCCAGCTGATGGCCACTGGACACAAACTGTGCCTGCCACCTGCCATGTGGGCAGCCCACCCCAGGCAAACGGGGGTCTGGAGTTTTCTGTCTTGTGGTAGGATATATTTATAACATCATACTTCTATAATATCCTCCATTTTGTCTCTCTGTGGGCAAAGCCTAAAATATTTACTATCTGGAATCGTTTACTGGACCTGTGGTTTAAATTGTCATAGAAATAGCTACTCAGTGCGTTGAGATATTTTCTTTTATACCCGTTCAAGGCACAAATAAGGTCACTGGCTATTATCAGTGTGAACTTGAAAATGAAGAATAAGCAAAGGTTTTTGGTTAAATAGTAAAATACCGATTAATGTGCATTTTCCCTACCCCTCATGCCTTATTTTCTCTGTGGTTAAATCTGTCTTGGTCTAAAACAGTAAAAAAGAGAGAGAGAGAGAGAGAGAGGGAAAAGATAACACTGGAAGATTTGGAATACTATTTTATTAAGTAGAGAGATAGAAACCAGGTTACACTTTTGAATAGTCAAAGAGGTTGAAACTACAGATGTGGGGGAAACTCTTCGGTGAAGAGTTGGGGATGATTATCAAGCCATGTTAGAAATTAGTTTATTGGTTTATCATTAATAACATATGAAAGACCCTCAACTTACAAGGTTGTTACACTTGCAATATTTATTTGAAAGTTAGTTGTTCAGAATAAATGTTCCTCACAAAATATTATAGGAAAAACTATTTAATTTACTATATCATCTATTTACCATCCAATGCAACGAAAAGAGAAAACAAAAATCTTTACCTTAGTAATAATTATATAAAATAATTAAATTTAATGTATGAATTTTGTAAAATAGATGTCCTGGAAGAAAAGTCTGTTGGATAAAACATGAAGATGGAGGTCAGCAGTGTGAAATCTGTGAACACATCACAGCATTTTCAGGGCTGCTAAGCGTCAAAGTGGGGGTGACAAAGAGGCGTGGGTGGTGTCCGGCTTTACAACAGTAAGGCAGGTGTGCAAGCTGGCCTTCTAGAGCTCAGGGTGTACTGGTATTTTTGCCACTCCTGTCTGATTCAGGCTCCTCAGCAACCTTGTGAAGCAGAAACCACAGGCGACAGAGATGCAGTTCCAATCAGTGATGGCGGAGTTCGCCCACCTGGTGAAGAAGTGCTGCCAAGCAGAGACAAGTGACATGTGTTTCCGGGAAGAGGTATCCCTGTTTCCTTGTCTGTTCTCTCAGTGCGCTTAGGATGTACTGAAGTTAAACACAAAATACTTTCTCCATTCCAATTGTGAGTGAATGAGGAGAAAGTCACAGTCTAGATGAATTGGTGTAATCGGTTACATTCAGGTTTAGGATATGTTAATATTTACGTTTATTTGAGGAAACTAGCAGGATGAGACATGGATAAAGATGAATACCAGAGTCATGACACCAGATGGAGTAGAGATGTTTAGGAATTGGGGATGCAAGGAGGGAGGGGGGACTGAAGACTTTGGTAACTGTAGAGAAATGGTGTCCTTGGAATGTCGTGAAATTTTAAAAAAATAACAATTTAAAAACTTGTGTGGGCAAACTGTAGTTTTGTTCTAGAAATTTCTACGGGCACAGTCAGGAATAGTCACCAATTGTAGTTGGGGGCTTAACTAAGGAGCCAATGCAAAGGGTTTCATTTTCTCAGTGGTCAGAAGATCGTTAGAAGAGGGGTTGAAGAATGGAGAGGAAAGAACATGACAGAAAAAAGTATCTGTGCACACCCACCAAACTGACTCCCAGCAGACTGTTTTCTATAATTCATCTAATCCCATATAGTTAACAAGTAAACGATTTTCACTTAAAGTCGCGGGACTTAAATTTCTAAGAATATCATGGTAGGATGTGGCACAGAAAATTTCACGTAAATTCATGGAGGGGACCCAGGACAAACGGTTGTCCCAGGGACATGACTTGAGGAGCAGAAACTCAGATATAGTAGATTATAGTATCTGAGTAGAGGGATGCAAAAATGCAGGTAAAACAAATAAATAAAGCAGCCTTTATAGTGCAAACAGGCTGGGAATGGTTTGGACCAGGGTTCAGTTTAGCAGTGACCCAGGGAAATGTTTTCACAGGTAACAATTTTCACGAATCCTTGATTACCTTCGGTGGCTCTTTCCTACCTATTCAGCTAAACTGTGCATGTGTTTATGTTAAAAATCATATATCTATGGTCTAGTCAAGGGCAGGCAAACTACAGCCCTTGGGCTAATCGACTCCGCTTCCTGTTTCTAGAAAAAGGGTTGTATTGACACACAGTGGTGCCCATCTATTTACATATTGTCTACGGCTGCTTTCTGTCTACAACGGCTGCATTAAGAAATTGCAGACTGAGTAGTTGTGACAGAGGCTGTATGAACTGCAAAGCCCTAAGTATTGATTATCAGGCTGTTCACAGAAAAATTTTACTGACTCTCAGACTCGCTGATACACAAAATCAAAGTAATCACCTATGTGAGAGTCTATTTATTTATGTATTTTAAGGCCTTTTTGCTTTTTTGTAAAGCATTCAGAAAACATGTTTCCACCTAACAACCCCATAGCCACACAGATCAACACTTTGAAGAAGGAGGGCCTTGCCGGCGAACTCCCAGGGGAATTTTCTTGAAGTATTCTCGCTCCTGCATAAGAATACCACTTGGTTAAACTATTATTGGTGAATAGCACGCCAGGAAGATTTCTGCGTGCTTTTTCCCCACACTTTTTGCCTAACAGCAATCTTTAACTCAATGGTTGGAAAGCCCAATTTTTTTCCCCTTCCCTCCTCTCCCCTCTCTACTTTCTTTTAGGACTTCTCCCCCAAATTAAGGGAGAAAAAAGAAGCTATCTGAAGAATATATCATGTTAATTAAAATTTGCCAGAATTACTTCTTCAGATAAAAATGCTTGTTATCTGTAATTATGCATTATCTCTAAAGTTTGGTCAAACTTACCCTTGTCTGATTATTCTCGGGCTGTGATTCTGAAATATGAGCGTGCATCAGAATCAATTCCAGAGCTTACTAAAACAAAATCAGCCTTTTCTACCCACTGGGCGTCTGATTGAGTAGTTCTGGGGTGGGGTCTGATAATTTGCATCTCCGACAAGTTCCCAGGTGCTGCTGACGCAGCTGATTTGGGGACCGCTTTAAGAATCGCTTTGCTAAGGTGCAAGTGACTAATTATACACTGTTCCCCATCCCCTCCCCATATCTCCTACGCCCAACTCTCCGTGAGAAGCCGGAACCAAAGACAATAGCAGAAATGATGAAACAATTGGAAAATAACATACTTGTGAATAAAAGTGCAAGAATGTCGGGATATTAAATATAAGGATAAGACTGGAATATTTTTAAAAATAACCTTATAGTGTATGAACAGCCTTAGCCAAAAATGTGGGAATAGATGAGCGAACTATTTTAGAATCTTACCGTCAAGAAATCGTGTCTTCGTGCTTCTACATTTATCAAAGGAGTCTAGGTTTGACTCTTAGTGCGAAGGAATAATCCCTAGATACTCCAGGAACCCCCATGAACCAAGACACCGGAACTGAAGAGACTCAGCCAATTGGCAGTTCGTGCATGTTCCAAGCTAGCTAGAAAAGACAAACGGCTCCAAGGACCTACAGGCATTTTCTTTGTTTTCTTTTCTGAGATTTTAATAGTCGATTATGTGAACCTGTTTTGCCTGTTAAAAGAGGAAGCGGGCAGGTTTGAAGACTGCCTTTCTAACTATGGCTATTGGGAGGATAAAGCATTTTTAAACAAGATGGAAGACATATTTTAAGAAGAGAAATTCTAAGGAGAAAAAGGGTGGACCAAAGTCAATGTTGGAATGTTGGCAAGAGTACAACTGAAATATATAAAGGAAAGAAAATAAGACACTCCGCTATACAGCGTGAATTTGGATCGCCCAAAGAAAAGGCATCTCACATTTCATGAAATCATAACATGAATTGTAGACATCAGCAAGTTCAAGGAGAAAATTCGACTCACAGAAATTCTCTCTGCCGGGTCAGTGGGGAAGGATAATTATAGCCTGAGAGATTTCTCTATCAACCAACAGAATATACTATAGGAGAAAGTAAACATGAATTAGTGGAAAGGTGGGCAGGTTGAAACAATGCTTTGAAAATAATACATGAAATTTAACAATGGAAGAAAAACAAGGTTCTACTGTTAGACGTGACTTAACACAGGTTCATGTGGAAAGATCTGCCGGTTAAGTAGTCTGTACTTAACAACTTGATGGGTCTACTATCAGAGCTCCCGCGATCTTGGATGTGTTTCCAAAGGAGAAAAAGTGACCAGATAAAGCAACATGATAATCCCAACCTATGTGGATCAGGTCATTCCTGGTTACTACGTTCAGTTTCTTATAATACATTACGCACGTTTTGAAAATTATGTAGGTGATACATGAACACAGTAAAAAGTTCAGGCAGAAGGGCCGGGTGCATTTCCCGTTCCCAAAGGGTAACCAATTTTATTTTATTATTTTTTTTTATTAATGATTTTTTGTTATATTATGTTAGTCACCATACAGTACATCCCCGGTTTCCGATGTAAAGCTCGATGATTCATTAGTTTCATATAACACCCAGTGCACCATGCAATACGTGCCCTCCTTACTACCCATCACCGGTCTATCCCATTCAAGGGTAACCAATTTTAAGTTTCACTTTTAGCTCCAGTGATTACCATCATCGCTTTAACAGTTTCTTAAAATATTAACATCACATGATGAATATAGTGTACTTATGCTAACTTCAAGAACCCTATCCATAGACACTTTCTTAATTTATTTAAAAGTATTTTTAATTCTTTTATTGGTTATATTTTATTTCTTGGCCTTTTAATACCACTTGGCATCTAATGATTCTCCAGAGCATAGTTAACATGTCCAAACTTCCTTTGACTTGCTTGCCAGCTCTTCTTTTTAAACTATATATACCATTACTTCTACATTGTTTGGGTTTATTTATCTGCATATTAAATATAAGGTTCATATGCTTTGTTCATAAGTGGATGCTAAAACCTGGAAACCATTAAATGGTATATTTAATTGTGTGTTTACTTGGAATATTTTTTATATCAGTACCACGAATGGATTGACCAACAGAATGACTTACCCTGTTAAAAGGTGTAGAGATTAAACGAAATCTCTTTTCTTACCTACTAAGCTGCAGAAAATCATGCCACTTGTATTTAGTTTTGCATGTTTGGACTATGATTCCCTAGTATATCCTCCTGTTTTGGGGAGTTACTAATTGTCTTTCTTTTTCTATGTTGGCAAATAAAGCACTTACTTTCATCATACCACTAAAATGTTTCAGGTTCTTAATAATACAGCTTTTTTAAGAGAATAGTCTGTCTTCTTAAAAGTATATATCAAAAAGTGGTCTGACTTAATCTTTCAATTGGATCTAGTTATTTCTAGGAGATTCGTGGCTGTCCACAGGGGGTCTCATTTTAGTATAATCCTGGGTAAATTAGACTATTTGTAAAATCTAAAATACTATTTTATGTTTTTTTTTCTTGGATTATTTTGTTTTGCTGGGCTACCCTCCTAACATATATGTGCATATGTATGTATGTATGTATTAGTTCAGAATGAGCACCTGGGAGATAACCTTTCTAGGTCCTTGCATTTTAAAATACTATTTTGTCTATGTATTTGCACAGTATTTTTGCTGATATGTCAATGGGGGTTCTTTAGGTGTAAATAATAGGATCAAACTCTTGCTAAGATTAGTTTATTGAAAGGATAGTGGTGGCTACAGGAGTCTTCAGGAAGTTTGAAAACAGGCTGGGCAGCAGACAAGAACCAAAAGCAACTCAGAAATCAGTGACTTTCTGGTCTTTTACTGCTGTGACATATCATTTAATTATTCTGAGCTCCTATTTTTGTACTTCAAAATATTGGTCAATATCATACTGATGACTTTCTTCTTTTTTCTCAGCAGTTCATCAATATCTCTTATGTTGATTTTTTTCTTTTGAGCATCAATAAGGCTTTCTTCTTTTTTAAATAATATTTTTACCATGATTGCACTGGGATTTTGGGAGAGATGAGAGACGATACATTTTAAAAAGACACTGGCGAATTGTTATGTCCAGAAAGTATTTAGAGCAAAAAAAGGATTGAGAAGCATGTCACAGGGATATGGAGAAATTGACTGGTAATGTTTATTCTAAAGTCTCAGGTTGGGTGACATGATAGCGGTCTACCAACATGTCTAGGATTATAGGAAATCAGAGTGACTCATTTGGTGTCAGTGTAAGGAAAATGTTTCCTCGTTCTTTTCTCTGCTCTCCGCATTCCATCGTACGAGTCCATAGTTTATATTTCAAAGTCTTCCTTGGACTTGGCCTCAAGATGTCGAGTTATCATCCCTTATTTCATGAAGGACATTTCTCATGATTATGGTAGTTTCTCTGATGCCTTTCTTCTACCTTACTTTTCCCAGAAACGTCCCCCCTGCCTCCACATTTGTTATCATTACAAATTAGAAATTTACTGAGCAACTATGAAATAAAGTCGGGAAGGACAGATATGGAGAAATGTGACTTACCCCACTCTTGTTAGGTTCAGAGCCAATGAAGAAGATTAAATGTGAGGGTCTTGAGGTTAAGCTTATGGGAAAATTTCCCATGAAGATGGATTTAAAAAGTCATGGGTTACCAAAGAAACGAGGATCCCTTAAACTGGGGAGCTCTTTTTAAAAACAAATTTAAATAGATTCCAGTCTCTAGATGATTTAGGTGTGGTCTGTTTGAGGGTCAGAAGAAGGACTAAATTAATAAACTTCTAACCATGTCCCACAGGCTGCTAGGAGCTCTTAGGAGTGCAAGTCATCTATCAGCTAGGGTGTGTGTGTGTGTGTGTGTGTGTGTGTGTGTGTGTGTGTGTGTATGTGAGCACTAAGCTTAGCAATGGAGTGCTAGGGGTCCCATTCCCACTTCACTAAAGACAAGTTAACTTTTATCAATCAATCTCTGGGCTTCCAAAATGACTTTTATTTGAATAAAGCCTGTACAGGTAAAAATTGGGGAAAACTGCTGAACTTAGCATAGAGGTCAACACCAGTATATATGAAAGCAGTAGAGACACTGATCAATGTTAGTGATTTTGTTCCTCTTGAGTTCTTATACCTGATTGTATAATGATTTAACATGGGATTAGCCTAGAGAAATTTTAAAATGCAACGAGACACTGATGTTCATTGTCTATCTTTACCCTATAGCAAGAGTGCCATATTTTTGTGAGGAAAAAGCAAGTTTCTGTTTATTCCAAAACTGGGGTCCTGAGAGTGAGAGAGGCATTGCGGTTAGCTCAGTCCTTAAGCTCAGACACTAGGCTGTGAGAAATTCTAAGACCTTGAGCCAGGGGCACATTAGAGCCCCTCTCAAGCATATAACAAGTTAAGTCTTAAAGATTTTCTATTTGGGGATCATAGACGTTCAGATGCTTTGTTTTGTTTCTCTTTTTCTTACAGATGTACTAATTTGCTTTTTTTTCTAGGGGTCCAAACTGATTGAAAAGTGCCAGTCTCTCTTGGGAAGCAAATGAGTCCAGAAAATGTCAACATAGAGCCTTTGCTGAGAACTGCCTTTATTTTTCATGACTAATGAAACACATGTCTAATATTCAAAATACGAATCAACAACATCATTTTTCAGCCACTCACAACGTTACTCAAGGGTCCTTGCCAGGCTATAGTAAATCTCTCCTTTTCTACTTAGCAGAGAAATCTACTTACCGTAACCCCGATACAACAAGTTTACATTCTTCCTTTCTCCCAGAAGCTTTCAGCTTCTCAGGAGCAGTACCAGAAATATGAAATCAAGGGGCCTTTCAACACTTCAGGTAGATGCAATGGGCTGCCACATCTCGCTGGGAACAGGCTGCTGGGTTTCCAGAGTGAAAAAGACCCAAGTGTAGCTTTGAAGTTTCTGTCTATTCCACTGCTGAAAATGATTATTGATGCACTGGATGGAATGTGGTTTATAGTGAGTCACCTTTATAACTGCCTTGACTTTTTTTTTTTTTTTTTGAAGAAGTGTGGAACTGGGAAGGTACTGGAACCACGTATTCATTCATCCAATAGATTTTTAGTGGGTGTCTGCCGTGTACGAGGCATGGTTCTAGGGGCTTGTGACACATCAGTGGCCAAACAGAACAGAACAAAATCCTTATCTTCATAAAGTTAACCTTCCGGTGGAGCTTGGTCAAAACACGTCTTTCCTTCTTTTTGTCTCTTTCTTTCACCATCAGTTAGACTTGAACTAATCAGGACTTTGCCTCGTGCCTACGGCATTGAACACATTATGAAATCAAGAAAATATTTAACATTCTGTTTGCCAAGAGTCTTTGAGTTACTAGCAAAGCTCCAAAAGGTCAGGACTGAGGTGAGCGGTAGGTCCCGTGGGCCATACATTGTCTCCTACGTGCCAGTTAAGTCTGCTTTTGCAACAGCCGGTGTCCTAAGACACATAGTTAGACTCAACTTCCGGCTTGTTGTTGTCGCTGGCGCGAGAAGGAGCAGCTAGCATGTGCTGCGTGCCAGATATTCTTGTAGTTCTTACCTGGAAAAACTCAATCGATCCTCATCATGATCTAATGATGATCTAATTATTAACCTTCCCAGTCTACAGACCAAGACATTGTGCACAGAGAGGTTAAGTAACTTGCTCAAGTATTCACAGGTGGCTTGGAACCAGGATTTGAATCTAGATCATTCATCTCCAGAAACTGGGCTCTTCACTAGTGCGTTAGTGCTCCTTTGTCACGTCAAGGAACATCATTATCTGAAAACTCAACACCAGAGAAATCTTCCTGAAGCACTCATTGCAAATGGTGGCAGTTTTCTCTTCACAGTATTGAGAAGACAATGGCTAATTCCTTCTGTGAACAGTTAACCAAATATCTAGTGCTGTCTCTGTTAACCATCGTCTCTGCAACTTAAAGCCTCAGCCTTGGAAGAATTCCTCACATGTTCATTCAATTTCTCATTCTCTCCTATCCATCTCATTCTCTCTCTCACCTCTCTTTTCTCTAATATAGATTTGTGAATTCCTTTTTGTATGTGTGCTCTCTTCTTTAAATTTTTTAATTGACCTCTGACCCCCTTTACCCATTTTTCCCATCCCTCCACTTTTATCTTTACCCTATATATGTGATGCTGACATTGGAACCCAATGGGGGCCCTAATGTTTATTAACTCAAGCTTTCAGTGATGATTTGTAATAGTAGTCTTCTCCCCAGAAATCTTGGCATAAATGACACAATGAACTTATCATTTGGACTTACTATTATTTTTCCAGATAATTTAGTGTATAATAAAAACTAAGCAGTAATATTTTAGTGCTTATGAAATAAATGAGCTTATTTTGATTATAGAAAAAATTTAATCCTCATTATAGTATACTTTATTTTATTTATTTATTTTATTTGAGAGAGAGAGCATGTGCACACACAAGTGGGAAGAGGGACAGGGAGAGAGGGAATGGGACAAGCCGATTCGCTGCTGAGAGTGAATCTTGATGCAGGGCTCGATCCCAGGACTCTGAGATCATGACCTGAGCCAAAGTCAGACACTTAACTGACTGAGGCTGCCCAGGTTCCCCCATTTCCCTTGACTTTGAATAGTTTTTCCTCATTCCAGTGATTTCAGCATGTTCATATACATTAGCAAACTAGATCCAAGGAAACGGTTAAGTTATTATGTATTCCATACACTACTAGGTGCAATAGAGCATAATATGAATATACTAAAACCAGATAGCTAATGAATTTATACAAGAGACAAACAAATAAAGAATTATAACAAAGGGCAGATTTCAAACTTTCCAGATTTCAAGCTTCCAGGAGCAGAGCTAACTGATAATGTGATGCACTGGAGTCCAAGATCACACATTGTCACGGAGACCAGGAAAAGTCATGGAAGGAGTGACCCTGGCCAAGGACTAGAAACGCCAGGGTTTGAAAAGAGATGTGGTGGGCTGTGAGGTGTTTCGGGGAGTAGCAAGTGATTCCGTTTGGCTGGTTTTAAGACAAAAATTAAGTAGTTGTGGGCGGTAAGGCCTAGTGGAGGATAAGGATACATGGTGGGTGGGGGCATATTGTAGTTTAATTACAACAACAGCTAAGATTTATCACACTTGTTACGTGTAAAGTGCCAGCCTTTGCATGATTTCTTCCTGTAACTCCCACAATTGTCCACAGAAGTAGATTGTCAACTGTCCACTGCCAGATCCAGGGAGTGTAGTTGAGAGTGAGGTCATAGATTAGAGTGGTTAAGATGGCGGATTCTGGAGCATGATTCCAATCCTACCTCCATGGGTGGCTTTCTTCTTCATCTATAAATCTGGGTTGAAAGGGTCATATCTTTGTGGGACTATAATAAACACCAGATCAGCTAGCAAATGTAAAGCTGAAAACACTGCCTGGCAAATGGCAAGTGCTCTTAGTGTGAGTAATCTGAAATTGCTGCTTTTGTAGGTTTAATCTTGAGAATTTCAAATGGCTCCATCTAATAGGTGTTAGCTCTTCTTATTTAGAAGACAAACTGGTGATGGGTAGTAAGGAGGGCACGTATTGCATGGTGCACTGGGTGTTATACGCAACTAATGAATCATGGAACTTTACATAAAAAACCAGGGATGTACTGTATGGTGACTAACATAATATAATAAAAAAATATTATTACTAAAAAAAATAGAAGACAAACAGATGCCATTGAGGGTTTTGTCCTGATTGCATCCCATTCCTTCCCTTTCACATGTAGATAAAGCGACATAACAGTTACACCTGCCATCTTTTCCACCTCATCAACTGCCTTGAAAATGGACTTCTTTCTCCTTCAGTTCCTGAAACCGACATTAATGGCCCTAAACAAAATTCCATAGCAACACTGCCTAACTATTTTGTCTAGCCAAGAGATAATAAAATATACCATCAAATTAGGGGAAACCATTCCGAAAAGATTCTATATTTCTTTAACTACTGGGTCAGATTTGTGAAAAGGAGGCATACATACAGAAGATTTTTAGAAAAAAATATTTCCTATAACTCATTCACTCATTCTTTTACTCACTGATTCACTAAGTCATTAAGTCTTTTATCCAATTGATTTTTATCAAGCACACTTTATACACCAGATGCAACATTAAGTAGAGTGAAGTATACGAAGATGAATATAACAGGTCCTCTACCATTAGTAAGTATAACATTACCTGGGATTGAATCTGAACTAATGTGTAACTGGTAGTGAAATATTTGACCCACCTAGAACAAGGATAAAGAGTTTTATGACAAAAATTTATATCCCATATGATGCAAAAATGCTTCCGAACAAATTTTTGTCTCAGGAATTATATTGGTTATCTATTGCTGTGTAACAAATTACCTTAAAATTTAGCAGCAACAGACATTTCTTTTCTCATAGGTTTTCTGAGGATCAAGAATCCAGGAGGGGGCTAGCTGGGTTTTCTGGCTCACGGTCTCTCATGAGGTTGTAGTCATTCGGTTAGACAGGGCTATGTCATCTGAAGGCTTGACTGGAGCCAGCACAAGGCCCACTCATCTGGTTGGGGTTGGGAGGCCTCAGTTGTTGCTGACTTTGGCAAAGTTCTCCATTCCCATCATGCAGGCCTTTCTCCAGGGCTGCTCCCAACATGGCAGTTGGCTTTCCCCAGGGCCTATGGTCCACGAGAATGAGCAAGGAGGACCCCACATGTTATATGACCTAGCCCCAGAGTCACACACTGTCACTTCTGCTTTCCTCTATTCATTAGGATTGAATCACTAGGTCCAGTCCATTTGCAAGGTGAGGAGTATTAGGTCCTACTCTTGAAAGGAGGAATATCAAAGGCTTTATGAATATATTTTAAAACTACCAAAGAAGTGAAGTTAATGTCTTATTAAACAGATGTTTTTGCATCTAGAACTCCGTGCTTTCTTGTACTTGCTACTTTTGGTTAGTAGCTTTCCTTTTTTTTTTTTTTTTAAAGGTTTTATTTATTTATTTTAGAGAGAGAGAGAGAGCGTGAGCAGGGGGAGGAGCGGAGGAGGATGAAGGAGGGGGAAAGAATCTCAAGCGGACTCTGCACTGAGTGCAGAGTCCGATGTGGGGCTCCATCTCACAACCCTGAGATTGTGACATGGGCAGAAACCAAGAGTTGGACACTTAAGTGACTGAGCCACCCAGGCACCCCTGTTGATAACTTTCTAATCGTAACTTTTCTATTCCTAATTTAAAAAGTAACACATGTTTATTATAGAATATTTAATAATCATGGAAAAATAAGAAATAATTCACCCATAATTCTATAACCCAGATATAACCACATTTAATGTGTTTTTTGTTTGTGTGTAGGTACAAATATTAGTGTAAACACACACACATAAACATATTTTATGAATAAGAGATATTTTGAATATTTGTATGTACAGTCTTACTTAGATATGTAAGAAGAATTTTCTTCTTTAATGAAAGTTTATTTGGAAACATAATTCTAATATTTGCATACCATTCTATGGGTAAATTTTTTTCCTTCTTTAATCATTTTCTTTCTATTTTTGATCATTTAGGCTATTTACTTCCATTTATGACAATAGCAATATAATAAGCAATAATCCTTGAATAATGTCTCTATATGCCTGATTATTTCACTATAAGATCCTATAAGTTGAATTATAGGATGAACTGACTACCAAATTGCTTTCAAGAAAAGTTATAGCCATTTGTATTTCTACCAGTAGTTGGAGTGGTTATCTCATTGTCATTTGTTGAGTATTTAATATCATTTCGTAATATTTGCTAATAGACCCAAAAGTGCATTTTGCTTTTCTTTACCTTGCGTTTTGTTGACATCTCAGTTATTTTATTGACTCTGGGCTCCACATTCATTCATAGCTGTTGGTTCTGTGAAAATGGACTTGGACCCTTTAAATGTGTTTCTTTTGCATTTTGCGTGATGACGGGCTTCGTCAATAGAGGGCGCTGAAGAAACACTGAAGGAGGAAGTTTGGGCTTTCCTGATTCTAGGGGCAGACTGTCAGGGCTTCTGGGAGGTGGACTTTTGTCCTCCACTGCTTTGCCCGGAGTACTTTCTCCAGGATAGTTGCCTGTAGGGTGCAGCTTTCTTTCCCATTTGTGTCCCCAACCCCTCCTCCAGCTTTTGATTTGGTGTGTGGTGGCATAACCTGGAGCTGAGCCCAGGTCAATGACCTAGCACGAATCACGGCTCTCTGCTCCACCTCCTCCATTCAGGGCTTGCTCACACAGAGACACCACCCCTCCCCCGCCCCCGGGGGTGGCCATCTAGGAAGCCACTGGCCCAGCCTCTGTCCCACACAGCTTTGGAGATGCTGCAGCCCAAATCATGCACGGAATTGCCCTGGGTTCCTGCAAAGGAAGCCCCTTTAGCTCCTAGTCCAGGCACACCAGCAGCAGTACCCCTGATTCTTTGTGCCCCCTAACTTCCCATAGACCTCCAGACACGACACTATGAGACCTGGGCCTTGGGCCTGCAGAGAATCCCCCAAGGCCCTCTGCACACTTGCCCACTTACCCCAGCTGCTCCGCATCCCAAAGGGCTGTTCTCCTTTGCCCTACGACTGTGGTGCTAGCAAGCAGCAAACTTCTCCTCTACCATGGGCTGCAACCACAGCCTTTCTGGTGAGTTCCGAACCCCTGATTCCAAACCTTCCCTTTTGGGGTCCTCTTCCTCAGTCTTAGGGTATCCTTTGGAGCTCTCTTTCTTTCTGTTCTCCTATCACCACAGCTTAATTCTTTATATTAAACTTCTCCTGCTTAAATTACTGTGTTTCTGTCTCCTTACTGGCCACAAACTAATACAGTTGATCTCCATTAAGATACAAGTCCCTCCTCACACACACTTAGTAGCTATTTGTATTTCCTTCCCTGTGATTTTACTTTTTATGTGGTTCCTTTTTTTTTTCTTTCCACGTCTTGGTATTTTTCTTACACATCTTGTAGACTTTCAATATATTAATGATTAATCTTCTGTCATTTATGGCAGGCACTTGACACTACTTAAAATTTTTTTATAAGTATACTGAATTTTAACTATTTCATTTGCCCCATTTTGGAAAGATGAGACCATTTTCTTATTAACTGATAGCTGGAAGGATAATGAAGCAAGCCTCTGCTTTCCTCAAGAAAAGATTTCTTAGGACTTAAAGGTCATAGTACACTTTCGCTTTCATCCGGTTTAGGTTTCGGTTTTGGTGACACTAAGAAGTAACACCTTTGTCTTACAATGGTTTCGCATTTTAATTTTGATAATGAATCTTCCAACTTGGGCTTATGACACCCAACCTTTCTCCCTTAGTACATGTAATGTACCCAAACAATTTAATACAATGCTTATGAGGAACGCAAATGGACGTAGTTTAGAGAATGGAATAGTGTGGCATAAAACTCCATTCTAATATAGAGTTCATAAATAAAATCATAGATGATACTTGTGGCATTCTCAGTGTTTGTTTTCAAATTGGTTCTAGCGGACTGTTAAGTACCTTGAGGGTTGTCTCGTGGAATGGGTTGTCTTGGGGGAAAAGAGCAGAACTCCAGATTCCTTGCCTACCTTCGGCTGCAAGTTCTGCATTATCCGTTGTTTTCATTCGGCAATGAATGGTTATTGTGGGCCAAACCTTGTCCAGCTGATTAAATATATTAAGCCTCTGTGGTATACTTGTTTAGAAAAACAAAGAAAACTAGTTCAACTGACTTTAAAAATGCTTAAGAATATTTTTGAAAGTCATGAGTAGAACAGGGGGGGGATAAAGGGCTGAGGTTGAGAAAACTGCAATTTGGATTTCTTAACAGAGCCCATAATCTTTTCCATCCCAAAGGACAGATAGCTCTGATGTTACAAATAGCCAAAAGCCCCCGACCATCTAGAGACCATCCTGGATTTCGTAAAGATGTTAAGAGTTTTCAAGGAGCTGTGAAACACTGTCCCCCTCCGATTCCTTGATAGGGTGCTTCTCTTTTATTTCAAGAGCTGGCAGCTTTTACTTCTGAGATCAGTTGATGATGCTCCAGTTCTCTTGACAGTTTGAGCTAAAAAAAAGTTCAAGTTACACAACGTCTGAAGACACCGTTTAGATTCGAGTTCATGGAGTGTTTTACTGTTAAAGTATTTGGAATACACAGTATCCAAGCTTGTTTCAGTTACTGAAACTAAATTGAAGCCGCTTTCAGTGCAACTGTGAACCCTAGTTAACCTCATCACTTCAAAGAGAGACAAGCTTTTTCAACATTCAATTTCCTACAGATTCAAGTTCATATATATTTGTACGAATGCAAGGGTCGAAGGCATGCATTCATCAAATGGTAATATCCCTCTGATTCTGTTGAAGTGTTGCAGCAATTGCAGCCTGTACTGCTAAACCGTTGTCTCCGTTTTTACTACGCGTTTACTTTGAAGGCATTTCAGTATAATAGCCTTTTCTGTACGGAATCTGAAAATAAGAAGGACAAAAAAAGCTATTCAAAATTGAACACATTTTGTGCACTGGGCCTATTAAAGGAATAGGCACCCGGCATGCATGCTCCTGACTTACTTGGCTATTGTTCTTTGGATCTCTCTCTTCTCTTCTTCATTTAATCTTTGAAGGATGGATTCCAGGAGAGAAAAATGAAAGTTAATGTACTGAGCCACCTAGAAAGGGAAAAAACAAAATGAAACAAAAAAGAAAGCAGATTCTGTGAGAGGTGCTGAGTCAGGAGGAAGCAAAGACAGAGTCGGGGTGACAGTATCCATACATCACTGCTAATTTCTTCCGCATCTTTATCCATGAGGAAAATGCGAGCATTCTCTTTGGAGGGTCCCTGCAGGAGCCTATGCAGCAGCGGGACATCTGTCTTCTTCAGCCGTCTCTGCTCTGCAAATGAAAACAAGAATCAACGATAGGCAGGAGTCCGTCCTGGAAAGAGAGAAGAAAGATACGCCGTCCATCCATTTTCTTTCTTTAGCTCACACTGGAGGAAGACCTAAAAAGAACATATAACAGGAAGCCTTCATTCAAATCAGTAAATTAAAATTAAAGCCTTCAAAGAAAAAGACTACAAAAGGACTCCTTTCTCTTGCTATCTCTTCAACTTGACTCGTATCTCAGATAATTCAGCCTTGCCTCTGGTTCGGACGTTCGGACAAATCTCCAGTTCCGTGTATGCTTTTATCAAGCCACACACCCACAAAATTCTTTATAAGTTTTCATTCATTCATTCATTCATTCACTCAACAAATGTTTACTGATTCCTTCCTAGTTCAGTTTCTGCATTTCCATCTTCCCAGTTGTTCAGGTCCAAAGCTTTGTAATCATCTTCAATGATCCCCTTGTTTCTCATCCCAATCCAACCCTTGGATCATCCTTAAAAATATATTCATAATGTTTTTTACATCACAGGTATTTTTATTATTTCATTCATCTGAGGGTTTCATCCATTCAGCCATAATAATGAGATGCGAAAGAAAATAACTTCCAACATGTTATATTCCCGGAACTTCAAATTTCCAAAAGTTGTAAATACTTCCACCCACCAAAGCACTTCCAGCTTTCTGTCAAAATAGTTTCACATCCATGGTTTCATTTTTATCAAAGTGAAACATGAACAGAACACAGTGCCCTTACATTCATCTCCTTTCCTCCTTCCTCAAATATTTTTTGAGTTCCTACTATGTTTCAGGCATTGTTTTCTGTGCGGGGCACTTTATAAAACAAAGCAGAGTAAAATCACTTCCGTCACGGACCTTACATTCTAGTGGAGGACACAGAGGTTAAGGAAGGTAAACCAACAAAACACATCATGTATTAGTGATACGTATTCAGAAGAAAAATAAAGCAAGGAAAGGGGTAGAAAGAATATGTATGTGCAAATAGGTGTGTACAGGGAACACGTATGTAATTATTGATAGGGTGGCTGAGAAAGGCCTCACTGAAGACGTAACATTTGAATAAAGACTGAAGGAGATGAGGTATGGAACCATGCAGCTATTTGGAGGAAGTGTGTCCCAAACAGAGTAAGTAAGTAAGTCAGGACCCTGCAGGTCAGTGCATCTCGAATGCTATCAAAGAGCAGCAAGGGACCAGGGTGGCAAATATGAAGATGAGGGAAGGAGAGAGAGTTGGAGAGAACGTGTAGTGGGACCAGCGTAAAACTCTGGCTTTACTATGGGAAGAGAGATCACTAAGGGTTTGAGAAGTGATGTGACATGGTCTGACTTACACTGTTAAAGAACAGTCTGTCTGCTATGTTGAAATAGACTGAAAGGGGAAAAGGGTAGACCAGTCAGTCCTTTCTACATTGCCATTTATGAAATCAATCACCTTGGGCTCTTAACAGTTCTAAGAATCAGAACTGTTCTCATCCCCTGGGTGGGACTTGGAGAGGATCGAGAGCACAATTAGAGTAATGTTATTCATTCTTGTTTCCACGGAGTCAGAGTTCATTGCTTTAATTCCGCCACATTTCTGAAGCGAGGGAGAAGCCTGATAATTTAGCTCATCTTATTAACCCACTAGAATCCTCTTCTGACCTCTACATCTTATAATAACTTGGTTTTGCATCGTCAGTTTGTTGCGTTCTTAATATTACAGAGCAAAGTTTCTTGCTTCATGAATTTGTTTCTGGGATAATTATTAGAAATACATATTCCCAGACTGTTCCTGAATCTGGATGGCTTGGGAATCTGTATTTTTAGTGAACTTCTCAGGTAATTCTGAAACGCACTAGAATTTGAAAAACACTGTTTTGGATCATGGGCTTAGTCGATACAAGGTGTTAAAATGCACCTGTCTGTATTTTCCAGATTAATACCTAAGCTGTGCTAAAAGTTCCATTCTTGGGGCGCCTGGGTGGCTCAGTCATTAAGCGTCTGCCTTCAGCTCAGGGCGTGATCCCGGAGTTATGGGATCGAGCCCCGCATCAGGCTCCTCCGCTGGGACCCTGCTTCTTCCTCTCCCACTCCCCCTGCTTGTGTTCCCTCTCTCGCTGGCTGTCTCTCTGTCAAATAAATAAATAAAACCTTAAAAAATTTTCAAAAAAATAACGCTTCCATTCTTTTCTCTGTTCCTGATCCCTAAACGGTGCTAGTTAGGATTATCTTCTGTTCTGGATTTTGTGTACAAGAATTTTTGACACCAAAAATAAAATAAAACAAGATTTTTACAGATAAAATTTTAAAGAACTACATTTTTGCAGTGAAAATAGACATTTTTTTTTTCTGATTATAAAAATAACTCCTGCTGCCAGGGAGGGAAAAGAGGGTGAGAGAGATACAAATTTTCAGTTATTAGAAGAATAAATTTTGGGGGCGCCTGGGTGGCACAGCGGTTAAGCGTCTGCCTTCGGCTCAGGGTGTGATCCTGATGTTATGGGATCGAGCCCCACATCAGGCTCTTCCGCTATGAGCCTGCTTCTTCCTCTCCCACTCCCCCTGCTTGTGTTCCCTCTCTCACTGGCTGTCTCTGTCTCTGTCGAATAAATAAAAATCTTAAAAAAAAAAAAAAAGAAGAATAAATTTTGAGGATCTAATGTCCACTCTGGTGACTAGAGTTAATAATACGGTATTGTATGTTTGAAAGTTGTTGAGAGTAGTATTCTCACACACACACACATACACACACACGCACACACATGAAAAGCTTTAACTATGTGATGTGATGGACGTGTTAATTATCTCAATCTTGGTAATCATCCCATAATATCAATGTATATCAAATCATCACATTATACACTTTAAATGTATACAATTATATGTGTCGATTATTCCCAATTATTCCTCAATAAAGTCTTAAAAAACACACATGCTATTGTAAATTGAAACTACGGAGACAAGTGTCAGGCAGAAAGTAAAGATCACCTGGAATCCCAGAACTCTGAGACAAACAGCCTCACCCTCCGTGTGGACATCCTTTAGTATACGTCTTTACGCACACACATAAACACACAGTACATAAAGATGGTCATGTGAAACTTGCTATTTTTACGGTAGCCATGTTTTAAAAAATGTTTTACCTTTTTTTTTTTTGCTTCTGTGTTCCTCCTTCTTCCATCCTCTTCTCTGCATCACCCTAAGCCCCTAGCTGGGTAATCGATGTTCATGATTTAATATTTGTCATTTCATACCTTTCTCCCTGATCATATGAACTTATGTACCACATATTTAAATGAGATTTGTAATTTTTTACAGAAATGGGATCATATTATACACATTTTTGGGCATGTTGCATTTTTCACGTAATCGATATTATGGAGTTCCCTCCATTTAACTGGTATACATCTAACACACTCCGTTTAATGGCTGCTTAATAACCATTTATTCAATCATTCTCCTATGATAGGTGACTTTGTCTTTAATTTTTTGTCATTATAAATAGCCTTGCACATAAATCTATAGGTACTAGTCCTTTTACTCTTGTGGAGTGGATTCTCACCAGTGGCATTGCTGGGTTAAAGGATATGTACCCTGTAAATGTTAATAATGTTAATAATGTTAGAATGAATTCCAAAAAAGTAAAGACTGTCTTATTTTCACCAGAATTGCATGAAAATATCCTTTTGCCCTTCAATACACCAGACATAGGTAGAACCCTTCTGAAACACTTTGCCAATCTGCTAAAAGTTGAGATATAATTGCATTGTGGGTTCTATTCTCATTGAATTGTCTTTTTGTTATCGTTTTGCAAGAACTCTGATATTATAGGTATTAATCTTTTATCTGATAGTTTTCATAATCTACTATTTGTATCTTTTGCATTTTTATATAGTCTGTTTCTGCTTTTTATTTTATAGCTTTTAGTTTTTCCCTAAATGAGTAGAATACAAATAGATATGTACACACACCTTTAGAATTTTTAAAATTTATATTATATTTCTTATATTTTAAGCTTTCAATTTGTAAGGGCTTTAATTTTGTTATTTTTAAAGACCCAATTTTCATTTTCTTACAGTTGTTCTGGCATCAAAACATATTATTTTATTCTGTTCAATTTCCAGCTCAAACATTCTGACACTTAAACTGTAATTGGAGATATTTCTACAATTTTACATACAAGTTTTTCAGTTTCAGGGTTTTCAAAAATTTCATTTCAGTATTGCCTTAGCTTTTTCTCTAATGTCTCTTTCATCCCTGCTCTCAGCACCCCATGCGTAGCCTCTTCCCAATGTCCTGCAGCCAACCTTCTGCTCCCAACCACCGAGTTGTGCATAACTTCCTCTACTGAGGGAGAGAAAACACATCTACAGAGTGGCAGGAACTGTGCTAAGAGAGTGATAATAACAAGAGAAATGGTATGCATTATGACTCCAGCAAGAGCTGGAATGAGAAAGGAAACCCAAAAAAAGTAAGAGGTATAGAAATCAAGGACTTCAAAGCATAACAATTCTTGGGAACTTTCCACAGACTACCCCCCCACCCCCTGCCAACTCCGAGCTCTGACTTCCATTCAGGTAATTTAATATCTGGCCAACAAGCAAACTCTTTTGTATTATAAGCTCCTCTAAAATACCTTATTCTTAAGTCATCTTCTTCTAAGATTGTGAAATACGAATAACCTTGTAAAACACCCTCCCTCTTATCCTCCTTTCTCTTTCTTCTTCCTTCCTTCTCTTTCTTCCACAGAATGAGGTTTAACTGCTCCTCTGCCTTCCCAAGGGACAGAAAACTACAACACCCCGGAATCCTATGAAGAAGAGCGATCAAGCTTACCTCCTGTTGCAAAAATCATGTAGAGTGCGAAATCTTGGGCACTATTTTCAATCTGTCAAAGGAAAAAAAATAAACGAACATGAATTCTTTCATATTTGATCATTTGTTCGTTGTCAGATGTTTTCTAAGCCAACCAGATCCAAATTATCCACCTGTTTCCTCACTTTCATTTTGCACTTTTAGACATGAAAAGTCCTCTGCTCCCTAGGAATAACGTAATTTCTCAAGGCTCAATTATGAAAAGGTGTGAGATACATAAGAAAGAGCTCTTCAGAACTGAACAGCTTAATTTAGATTTACATATTCATAGATCTTTTCCAGAAGAGTGCATTTAGGTATCTACAGTTAAATTATATACAAGAGAGTTACAGCTCAGCTTCATGACAAAGATCACCTTAAATTTTTGGAGAAGTTGCTCTATTACATCTTCAGTCCTCATATTACTGTTTACTCTGACCTTAGTTTCTGATCCAAAGGCTGGAGTGAAAATCGATGTCTGGGAAGAAAACAAAGTTCTTAAAATTAGATCAGATTAACAAGAATCAATATGTTGAAGCTGGCCTCATTATGCGCAAAGAAAAAAATTCCAGATCACCAGTTTAAAAACTTTATTGTCTTGTGCTTGCTTTCTTCATTGTTGTTGGGATATTACGTTCCCTTTTAAGCAGCTTTACATCGTTGCTGGAGTAAGGTAGGTAAAACATCATTTGAGGATGTTCGAAACATTTTCACTGGAGAATCATACCATTCTTCCATGTGGCTCAAGTTTTCAAAATAAATTAACTACAGCTAAATACAAATAAAAAGCAATATGAATAGTGTCCCAAGACTCTAGAAATGAGGTGGGGTCAGCAGACATGGTGCATCTGTGTGAATCGAAATATGGATATAGAAATAATTTTTCAAAGTAGGTATATAGAGGATGCCTGGCTTAAACTCTTGCTAAGCACGAGAAAAGTCCATGTTTGTGCACACTGGGAGGCATGGATGAGTCCCTCTGTGACACATATGACCAGTGCTGATAAGTTCTATGGCTGGAGACCCAAATGCTCATCTGGCACTAAGGGAAGGGTTAGTAACATATGTGATTTGATTTTGTTTATATGAAGAATCTTTATGGAGTTTGGCAACAGCACTAGATCATAGTGTCTTCTAGCTCCAACTTCATCAACCCACTTAACATTAAGGCCTAAAGAGGCCTCCTTAGGGTTTCATCTATGAAATAAGAGAGCAGGACTAGATGATCGCCAAGAGCCCTTCCAAAGTGCCAACATACAATGAATCTGGAATCATGTTTTTCAGTGGTTTAGATTAGTTTTGTTGGCCAACACACACAATAGAAGAAAATCATTTATTCTTATTGCAAGGATAGAAATATATCACAGGTCAAGTCAGTAGTCTTAACTTATGTACGAATATCATAATCTAATCCTCGGATATGGGTGTTGTTCACGTCCTGACAATACTGGTGTTCTCATGGGGTTTCGTGGCATAAAAACACGTCTTACAACTATATCAACTTAAACTCCTAGCTGCGTCTCACGGCACATCCGTTGATAGAGGGCTTGGGGTTTGTGGGTTTGTTTTGTTTTCTGGTAGCTATTAAGTTGCAGTGAATGGCATCTGTAGGACATATGTGTAGTTCCAGCTTGATCTCTTTTAACCAACAACAATAAAGCTAATGTAAATTGGGTTCTTCCTTTGTGCCAGACACTGTGCTGAGTGCTCGGCTCCCCTCATTCCGCGTAGTCCCTTCAACCTTGCAAAGTAGGAAGGATGAAGGAATGACAGCTAAGAGATGGGGGTCTTTTTGAACTTTGCTCAGCAAGAATTGGAAATCAGGCTGTCAAGCTGCAGCACCCAAGCGTTCAGCCACTATACGGTGCTGCCCGCTCAGTGTCAATGTCATTTTCAGCATGGTGGCCCATCTGGAAGCCGCTCAATTGGAACAGGGTGGTTTTCACAGCCTTCTTAACACAAATCACTCCCACAAGATGATGACGCAGCATAATCATGAGGCATAGAAACCAGGGCAGTTGGTAAGTTGCACGTCTGTGGGGACTGTCAATATCACTTTATGGCTAAGAGGAAATTCTGGAGCCAAGAAAATGTCTAATTTGAACAAAGAATTCACAAGGGATGTTTCTCCCCACGAGCCTCCAAAGGCACGCTGGGGCTGTGTTCCCGAGGGGAGGAGAAGGAATCAGGCAGAAAGCCCTCCAGGAGAAAAGCTTCAGCTGAATGACAACATTTTGTATGAAAGGGCTTAGAATGGTACCTGGCACAGAGTAAGTGCTTTAAAGTATTTATTAAATGAATGGGTGAATAATTGCTGAAGTACATGACATGAAAAATTTGAGTTCTAGGGAAAAAATGATGTATTTCCTACCTTCAGCAAAGTGAAATGTCTTACAAAAGCTGTGGAAAGGAACACATAAATTTAACACATTAAGTGAAAAATCAGAATACAAATTATGTAAAGTACAACTATGCTTGCATTAAAAAAACCATGTATATATGTACAAGGCCTGGAAGGGAACGTGGAGAAATGAGAAATTTGATTTATCGGAATAATAGGTCTGTGGCTGGTCTTATTTCTTTATTTAAATGTTAGTGTTCAAATGTACTTTGAACCAACCTCTGCTGTAGCACTTACATTATTCTTTTTTTTTTTTAAAGATTTTTATTTATTTATTTGACAGAGAGACAGCCAGTGAGAGAGGAAACACAAGCAGGGGGAGTGGGAGAGGAAGAAGCAGGCTCATAGTGGAAGAGCCTGATGTGGGGCTCGATCCCATAACGCCGGGATCACGCCCTGAGCTGAAGGCAGACGCTCAACGACTGAGCCATCCAGGCGCCCCCACTTACATTATTCTAATGCCATTTGTTGATGTGTTGGCTTCTTTGCCTGAGACCTGAGCTCCATGGCGGCAGAGCCATCAACTGAGTCACCTCAGATCCCCGGTGCTTGGCACAGAGCCAGCCCCTCAGATAGGGTTCACCCATCACGTTGGTTAATACTTGGGTTCTGGACTGGATTCAAGTTCAGAGCTGCTACTTACGAGTAGTGTGACCTAAGACAAATTACTTAACCTCTGTGAACCTCAATGAAATACATGTAAGGGAGGGAAAGTAATGGTACCTATCTCATAGGATTGTTTTAGTGATTAATGAGATAATTCACCAAAATCCAATTTCAAACAGTTTAGTACCTAACACAGGGAGAGGACCTGACAAATATTAGAAACACTACTACTAGTTTATTATGACTATTTTAATGGTAAGTTGAATTGAGTGGCATTGTTAGAAACACAGACATTATTTTCAATGACATGAATGGAATTATAACTCACTTCATGGTTATAGAAGTGCCCGTTAATGGAGGCCCTGTGCTTCTGTCTCTCTTTTCTGTCCATCATTGGAAGATTCATTCTTTTTCTCACCAGCGTTGCTTCACTCATGGTTCGATAGAGCAATGGGGATTCTGGCTCTTCTTCTGCATAAGGTTTCAGAGTGCTACTGTGATAAGATAAATAATCTGGGAAGAATAAAGATTATAAGGCCATATCATTTAGTCAGTTACTTCTTTGGGTGGATTTGTATATGTAGTTGATAAGAAAACGTGTAGCTAAGCAGTGAACTATAATGTTCTCAAACAGTAGGAAACAGTGTTCCATTTTACCTTGGGATTTAAAAAAATTTCCTACCGTAAATAGCATATCATCCAATAGACAAGAGATGGTTCCTCTTCCTCTAGCACCGGTACTTAGATACTGATAGATTTTTATGGTATCTTTGATGCCAAGAAATTGGGATTCCCCTCGGTTTAGAGGAGTGTTTTCAAAGGGCTAACAGGAAGGACCCTTACATAAAAGATGCCAAGAGCCAGTAGACAGATAAGGGAATCTTAGAAGAAGCATCATGTTTGTTATTAAATATGGGCTGTTATGGAGACGGCAGAAAGGACTGCATTGAGAAATGCCTGAAAAATATAAATAAACATTGGAAGTTGTCGGTAGATTCATGAAGATCATGTCAGCAGGATACTCTTTTCAGTCTGAAGTCAGCTTCATAATAGGACCACCCCAGAAACGTGAACCCTGCCCCCAGCCTCAGTTATCAGCTCCTCCCTCCTTGGATCTCCATATATTATATGAAAACCAAATCTAGGTAAGATACACAATATCAGGTGACACTTAGCAGAGTCTCGGTGAGTGACAGCTCCTAATATTACTACTATCACATCACCATTATGGCTCCTCAGGTCACATGTCATAGGAGCTGCCATTGACCCCTGGTTTGTCAAGTTCGATATGAACTCGCCTGACGTTCAAGTTGATTTCTCTTTTTAAAATAAATGCTTGAAACAACTCTATCAAATATAGCGATGCCGGTATATCTGCCTCGTTCTGGGGAGTGGTGTTATGTTAAATATCTATTAACTAACTAAAACGTTCAACTTCTAAATAGATGTAGAAGCCAATCTGAGGAGATTGGTCTAACATAAAAAGCTACTGAGTATTATAAATGATCCTAATTCTTGGGGGGAAATATTGAAGAATTTTGTGTATACAAATTTATTCAAGCCATTAGCTTTCCCTAATCTAGTAAATCGAAGTGACTTGATGTAATTTTAAAAATCACTATATTTTTATATAGTAAAGTAAGGTTCTTAAGCATTTATGAGCACTGTAGGGACTTAAGTTAGTATGATCCTAAGAGATTTTTTTTTTTAATATGAGAGCTTTATTAAATAGTGGTGTGTAAAATGTTAAATTTCGGAGAAACATTAAGGATTCGTGCTTTACATTAAAATAGAAGTCTCGCCATTAGTTAGAGTTTGATACTTACCTTTTCGGGAATTTGTTGCTTCAGAAGCTGGAATCTGGCTCCTGTCCAGATCACTAATACGGTAAAGATCATCAAACTCCCCCCAGCGGGTCATTCCCCTGAAAAGTAATAAATCTTGTAAATGACAGCAATTCTTCATAATGAGGCTCATGATGGTTTTCAGATTTATAGTATTAATATGGTACTGAGAGCCTCCTTAGGTAGGCATATCCTAAATTAGAACAGTATTATGATATTATTAAAATTATATTTATACCAGAATGGTCAGCATGTGTTTTAAATACTTTCTGTACTGATTTTAAGCAAATCTGATACAATAATTCAGTTATACCCTGAAAGGCAAGGTTGTATAGATTCTATAAATTGTGTATGCAGATGGAATTAGTAGAAACCAACATGACCCATTGTTCCACAGATATCTCACAATGCTCTTAGGAAAGTCTAGATGTAAAAGTGTTCTTTCCGCCAATCTGCTTTGAGTTCCTATAGTATTCAGAGAATTTTTAGGTAGAGTGGCTATCAGTAAGATGGGGTGCCCATCTTTAAGGCTCTTTACTACTATGAATGCAATTTACAAAGGAGGAAAGTGTACGAGAAACTTCTCTTCTAAAACATTATGACTTATATCTAGGATACTAACAATTTTCAGTGCATTCTAGTGATTAGAAAACATAAAACTGGGCAACTACTTATTTTTACCAGCAGGGCCGAGAGTCACCTTTACTTTATTTCTCTGGTCTTAGACAAGTTACTCATCTTCTCTGTGCCTTCGTGTCCTTACCTATAAAATGATGATAAGAGGAGGCGGTAGGATAGGGTTAAGTTAGGTCAAATTCTTCAAACAGTGCCTGGTATACTTAGTAAGCACACAGAATGTGTTAAAAGTTATCAAAATCCTCCTCATCTTCATTATCATCCTCCTCCTCATCACTTGTACCCATTTCGTGGGAGACCAGGAACCAATAGGGGTCCAAGATATTCCTGGGTCTCTCTAGGTCAGTGAATACTATCATTGCTGGGACTGGTCCTATTCTTACTAAAAATCTCTTCCGTAATGTCTGTTTTCCTTATGACCAAAACCTGTAAGTGGTGGCATACACTCTTTTCAAATGTGACATTTGTAGCACTAATTCTATCCAAGTGTCACTGGTGGCAACAATAACAAAAAATGCTTTTTCAGACTAGTGGTGGTGAACATGACAAACATGATTTTTTCCCCTTAATCTTTGCATCCGTTTGATGTATTTTATAACCTTGATATCATTTGAGCCTCATTCTAGTCTTATGTAAATAAGGTAATCCTAATGTATTTGTTAGTTAATTTTCCCGTAAGCTCTACTATCCAGAATATAGCCAGTTAAATGTCAGAATAGTTCAATAACTATGGGTAATAACGAACTCAAAGGAGACCTATTCGGGTCCTGACTCAGAATCAAGTTATTCTTAAACTAGATAAAATTACCCATCTTTCCCAATCTATCAGGGATTCATTATCACAAGGAGGCAGATGTTATTATCACAGGAATGTTAGCCATGGGGAAGGCCCAATACCAATGAAAAGCAGAAACGAAAGTGAGAAGGCGACCTGATGCTATTTCATGTGGGGGAAGACGAGAATGCCACGAGGGCCCCACCGGTAGCATTCTACAGATCCTTGGTAATCTTGGCAGACTTGACACTTGTCCTCACTTTCTTACGGTTTAGTGGGGTCACACAAATACAGGGGGCAAACATGGCCCTTTTTCCTTCCTGCCCATTTTGTAGAAAGCACCAGGGTTTTTTGTTTGTTTGTTTTAAAGATTTTATTTATTTATTTGACAGAAAGAGAGAGGCAGAGAAAGAAACAGAACACGAGCAGGGGGAGGAGGCAGAGGGAGAGGGAGAGGGAGAGGGAGAGGGAGAAGCTGAGCAGGGAGCCCAACATGAGACTCCATCCCAGGACACTGGGATTGTGACCTGAGCCAGAGGCAGACCCTTAACCCACTGAGCCACCGAGGCGCCCCACTTCTGAAAGCACCAGTTTTGAGCTTTGGATCGTGTCATTCGAAGAGTCACCCACATACAGCTGTTGCACATGCCTACGCTGAGTGCAGTTACCCGGAGTAGCTGAAAGGAAACTGGACAGAACTGTACACGATGTCAAATTGTCGAACGTGCCCAAGCATGGGACTGCTGGCACGGCTCTGACCTCGCTTCAGGATGTGTGCCGTTGGTAAATTCAAACTGTGGGGAAGGTTTCTGGTGAGTTGCAAAATAAAAAGGAGGTAGTAATTTGATAGACAAATGGAATGTGGTCATTTTTCTACCTGTGCCGTAAGGACAAAACCACATTGTTAATGTTATTCAAACGTACACCTGTCTGGCTTCTGTTCTTCATGTCATTCTGTCATGATTCGTACAAAACGTGCCAAAGCTGATTTTACAAAGATTAAAAACAGAACTGAAAACTGGTGCAAGCAAACGTAGCCTCAGTAAGGCTGGGGGGTTTTCGAAAAAATTTTTGAAAGATTTTCGAAACACAATACTTGGACCAGATAGGAAAGATCAAAGTACTGCCCACAGGATTGTTTCCGTAAAGGACCACAAGTGGTCACAGTTCAAACAAACTGATTTGTATTTAAGCTTCTACCACTCCCTTTGAGCTGACTCAGTGTGACTCACTTCGAAGATAATTAAAACAGATTAGCCTGATAAACTGATGATGCTCTCCACGGGTGAACCGGAAGACCAGACTGTGGCCTGTCCTGCTGCTGAGGACACTGCTTCCCCGTCTTTTACTCCATGTCCAGCCACAGCAGATCCCACCCCTGGGACCCGGTGGAAACAGAGGGAGAAGTTCTGCACACGGGAACCCAGGACGAGAAAGGGGACTTGAGAAGTGAGAGTGAGGGAATCGTCCCTTTCTTCATATGGTTTCCTTCAAGGCTCAGAATTTAAGCGAACGCCACCTGAAGGCTGGCAGCCAGAGTGACCGTGTCTAGGACTGGCCTGAAACGAATAATAGGACGTCAGGTGGCCATGTGCCCCGCTAGGGAACCAGAGGCCAAGGAACAGCCATCCCAAATCATGCTGCTGAGTGTCCAGCTGGTTCCCACAAAGATTCGTGGCTAACTGACCACAACTGAATCTAATCTTGGTCTTGAGTGTGAGGGGGTAGCATCTCTTCCTGGTCATACTCAACCTCCAGAAGGACTGGATACACCGCAAGTGTGCCCTTCACTTCGAATGTTCTTGTAAGCTTCATTGCTATGGTAAATTAAAGGGCAAGCCAAGTTCTCTAGGGAATTCTTTCTCAGCTCGAAACTAAAGGAGGTCGTTCGTGCTTAGTTCACAGCACTGTTCTTTCCAATAAACACTGAAAAATGCAGTTAGTGTCGACGGAAGGCACATCAGGAGAATATTAATTTTTAACCTGCTACCGTGTATGGAGAGGTGTCAGTATTACTTTGTCCACCTGGTCTCTTGAAACTTATGCCCAAATTGAGGATTTTTAGGAACAAGTGTTTTGAATTTTAATTTGAAAATTTAAAAATACCTTGGGGTAGCTATTTAAAAAAAGGCTTCATGTGATAATACAAGTACCTCACTGAATCTCCTTGACATCTTCCCTTAATGTTCCATACTTATTAAGTTTTCATGACTCAAATAATGAAAATGCATCAAAAGCAGCCAGCTGCTTGGAGAACTTTGCAATGAGTTTTTAGGCAATATGAATAATGATAGCTAATTTTGCCAAATTCATATCTTGCACAGTTATTTCTAAAAGCAGAGCCCAGGGGTAATTTCTCCTACAGGATCCTCCTAGTCGTTTAGAATCATCAGCCCCATCAGTCACCTGGTCTCTGAAGGTGAGGGATGCAAAGCTTCATCAGGCTGCCTAAGTCTGTGGTCTCCCTTCTGCTCTTCTGCAAACACTGGACCTTTCACCCAAGGCAACCCTTAGCCTGGGTGGGAGACCAATCAGAAGTGGTAGAGGGAGACAGTTTTCACAACAGAGCAGATGTTAATTTCACTACCGGGCTTGTGGGCTTTATTCAAAGACTCTATTTTGAGTCTCTTCTTCGTGCCAGGCACACTGGCAAGCACCACAATAACAGATGAATAAGACATGCTCCATACCCTGAAGAAGCTCGCAGGCCAGAGCGGGAACTGGTGCATAAAAATACAATTAATGATATATTTTGAAAGTGACCTAGAAAAAGTGTCAGTGCACCTCGTACAGATGGAAGGGTCAGAAAAGGCTTTCTGGCGAATGTGTTACCTTGTTACCTAACCAGACTCTGAAAAGACTGTGAGAATGGAGTCAGGCAAATAGATGTTGAAAAGCAGGGAGACTTTCCAGGAGGCAGGAAAGTAAGCAGCTGCTGCACGGTACGTGTAGGGGATTACAAACTGTTCAGAACCGCCGGAGCATCATGTTTGAGCAAACTGGCCACATGCACATCAGAGTGGGGTGTCTGTGTTTTTTTCCAAAGCAAAAGTGGGGCTTCCCTCAAGGTGATACTTGGGCTCTCCTTGCTTATGGCTGAAGACCAGATTGAGGACAAGGTCCTGGCTCTCTCATCATCCTCTCTTCCTAAAACTCCAGCCCATCCAGGTACAGATGTTAATAGACAGCAGGATGGGTAAGGAGAAGGCTTGGTACCTCCACATATACACGCTAGGAAGATGAGTGGGAAAGTTCAGGATTAGAAAGGACGGAAAGTAGGGAAGAAGGAAGAAAAAAGAAAAAAAAATGACATGTATGATTCCTTCTGGGAATATTTATTTTTCTAAAAACTACAAAGGATAACAAAAAAAATGAGCCCAACTTTTGTATTCAGGGTACGGTTGCATAAACCCACACAGAGAACAGTCTTGTGCAGTTACCGAGCTTCAAGGGCACTTTGCCGTGCCCTGTTGAGCAGGATCAGGACCATCAGGTGGCACATAATTAAAGCTCCCTTCCAGAAAGCACCAAGAGCCCTCTGTTCCAAGGAGAGGAGAAATTTACATTTTATCCCCCGTTTCCGTGACCAGGCCAAGCCTAATGGAATCTTGCCTTTATATTTTCTCCTTCCTAACAAAGGAATTCGGGGCGCTTGGGTGGCACAGCGGTTAAGTGTCTGCCTTCGGCTCAGGGCGTGATCCAGGCGTTATGGGATCGAGCCCCACATCAGGCTCCTCCGCTGTGAGCCTGCTTGTTCCTCTCCCACTCCCCCTGCTTGTGTTCCCTCTCTCACTGGCTGTCTCTCTCTCTGTCGAATAAATAAATAAAATCTTTAAAAAAAAAAAAAAGGAATTCAGTCTTCCAGGAGAGAAGCAACACAGCAGAGAGGTAGACCTGAGGTCTGCTACATGGTATTTGGAGATTTTGCACAAATTACCCAACCTCTCAGAACCCCAGGTTCTGAATACCTACTTCACAGAGTTGCTGGGGATCAGATGAGATCCTGTTATGGGCATTCGAGCTCCCATCTTTCAGAGTCCACACAATAAAAAGAAGTAAATATGAGGTTGATCTTTTAAGGAGGTAACACATGAAAGACAGCTTACCTTTTGGAAAAGACATCTGGTGACTTCACCTTAGTAAAAGAAGGGATTTGCTTCTCATCTTGGATTTTCAGTTGTATAGGCCGTTTTACTCCCCAGGAAATGTCCAACATTCCTTCAACAATTGGTTCTCCATCTTCTGTCTGGGGAAGAAACCAATCATCTCAAACATGGTTTTTGTAATATTTACAGAAGGCAAATCTTTTAACTGAAAATATAGAACTCAAGTCTATAAGACATCTTAATAGACAAAAATAAATTCCCCAGTGAGGTTGTTTGGCTTTTCAATTTATCCTCAAAATACTTCATTTTCGGGGGCGCCTGGGTGGCACAGAGGTTAAGCGTCTGCCTTCGGCTCAGGGTGTGATCCCGGCGTTATGGGATCGAGCCCCACATCAGGCTCCTCCGCTATGAGCCTGCTTCTTCCTCTCCCACTCCCCCTGCTTGTGTTCCCTCTCTCGCTGGCTGTCTCTATCTCTGTCAAATAAATAAATAAAATCTTTAAAAAAAATACTTCATTTTCGGAAACAGCTGTAACTAGCCAAGTAAGTCGTAATGGTAATGACATGCCCACAAGAGGGCATAGTATGTTAAAATGCTTTCTGAACTCCACGATTCTTCAATGAACTGGAAGTTTAATTAATTCTGTTCTCTTCAAAATAAAGCAGAACTAAACACTATACTGAACTAGAAATCAGAAGAGCAGCTTTTCAGAGACTTAGTGGCTGCTTCCTCATTTCTGAACAGGAAATTTTAACTCACAAAATTATTATGCAGAATGAGTGAAAAAGGTAAGAAAGCAGTGTTAAATGTATAACAGAAATTATTTATTTGAAAAAAGTCAAGAGCATTTGACTAATTTTTAAGTTGGAAATATAACGAAAGAAGGAAATTCCATGCCAACACGGACTGTGAACACTTACTTATTCTGTGGGTGTAGATATTAATACCAAAGTATATTTCCATAGAACTTATTTTGTAACCAATTTTTCTCTTGTCTATGTAAAAGCCTTTCTGTTATTAAAGTAACATGTTGTCATTATAGAAATTTCAAAAAAATATAGAAAATAGGAAGAGTCCTATTCCAACTCTCCAGTAACAACTATAACATCCAGTGACTACTATTCTTATGAAAAATCAATTATTAGAAAATGTAAATGACTCCATTTTTATTTGAGAGGGTAATGAAAACTCCAGACTCTGGAATCAGACAGACCTGTGTTTGAACCCTGGCTCTGCCACCTCCCTGCTGTGTGACCTTGGATGAGATGCTGAGCACATTTAAACCGGCTGCTTCTGAAGAACAGACTGACGTCATAATAACCCCTAATTCATAAGACCCGACATTTAATAAGTGCTCAATAAGTAGTATTGCTTATTATTTCTTTGGCTGATAAACTTACTTTCGAGTCACTCCTGAAACAAAGTCGTGCTCTTTCTCCCACTTTTGAGTTCCGGGGTTCAGAGTACTGAGAGTTCAGGTTACCAGTCGGTTGTTTTTAACACCCGACCAAGCATAATCTGGCCTCTGAAGTGGCACTACGCGATGCAGGTCCTACGTTTTCCTTACTGATGTATAGCATCCCTTCTTCGTTTAATTGTACTCCAATTAATCCCTGACAGCAAAATCAATCAATCAATCACAGAATACTCTTCTGAGATTATTAAATTCTTGCTTTCAAAAAGAAATACCCCAAACTACTATCACACAATGCTAGGTTTTCTCATGTAAGGAATATCAGAATATTTTTTAATTTCACAAAGCATTTCTTTCGAGATTAACTAAATAAGTTATCACAGAGGGCTTGGGTACGCTTATTTAATCTCGTCTGAATCCGTAGGCCTCTTCTCTTCTAGATCTACCCACCATTCTTGGTGATCTCAAGGATCCCCCTATGCCGTCTCTAAACTAAACGCTTCCGACTTTATATTTCCAGCCCAAACCTTCCCCCTGAACTCCAGTCTTCCAGTTGCCTACCTGACATCCAATTTAATATCTTCCTGATTAACTCAGGATCTTTCTCCCATGAATATTTCCTTCTCCAAGTTGCTCCCATTTTGGCAAATAGTACCCTTATCCTTCCAGTTGCTCAGGCCAGGAATTTTAATCTTTCTTTTGAACTCAACAACCAAAGCATTAGCAAATCCTATTAGCTCCACCTTAAACATATATCCCTAATGTGACCACACTCACTGTGTCCACTACCATGATCCCGGCCCACCCCACCGTCATTGTTTGCCTGGAATATTGCAAGAGCTTTCTTTCCCATTCTTTTCTTGCCCTTTGCTATACTCCCCATTGCTAGAGAGATCCTTTTAAAATGAATCCTTTTAGATAATGTCCCTGTTTTACACAAAACTCCCTTTGGCTTTCCATCTCCTTCCAAGCACGTACGAAGGTCTTCACAATGCTCTACAAGACCCACACTCTCTGGTGCTTTCCTTTCACAGTTACGTCTCTAGCTGCTTTGTCTGCTCATGCCCCGTTCTCTTAGGATCCCTGCTCTACCGGCTCCCCGGCTCTACTTCAATTACCCTAGCCAGGCTCTGGCCCCTTACTCTGGCTGCTGTCTCTGTCCGGAATGTGTGTCCCACGGACTTCTGCAAAGTTGGCCTCTTCACATCCTTCAGAGTCTTCGGTCAAATGCTCCTCTTCCCCCACCCCACTTAGATCCCTGAGCCCTCTTCCCTGCCTTGCTGCTGTCCACAGCCTTTATTACCATTTGGATATATTGTATATTTTGTATCTTATCTGTCTACTATAGTGTAAGCAGCATAAAGGCAAGACATTCTGTCCAGTTTCTTCACTGCTCTATCTGCAGCATGGTCTAGAAGCTACATGGTAGACAATCAATATTTGCTTAATTAACCAGAGATTAAGAAAGCTACATATTCGGGCGCCTGGGTAGCACAGTCGTTAAGCGTCTGCCTTCGGCTCGGGGCGTGATCCCGGCGTTCCGGGATCGAGTCCCACATCGGGGCTCCTCTGCTAAGAGCCTGCTTCTTCCTCTCCCACTCCCCTGCTGTGTTCCCTCTCTGGCTGGCTGTCTCTCTGTCACATAAATAAATAAAATCTTTAAAAAAAAAAAGAAAGCTACATATTCGTAGCTTTGAACAGTGTCTGTTATGGTAACCAAGGATATTTAGAAAATTCTGAATTCTGACTTTATTGACCAGTGAGTAAAGATGGAAAGATTAAGTTACTTCATGTAATTTTTGAAAATTAAATGACTTTTGTATTATAAATTGAACACTGTTCATAGAACTGGAAAGAACATGTCTCAAATTATAAGTTCATTATGTCAAAATTCAAACATTTTCCTAAAGGAAATAAATATCAACATTATGAATTTTGTAGAAACTTTAAGTAAAATATAAACAATAATTTTTTTTAAGTTTTGACCTGTTCTTACATTTTCTTTAATTATCTTTACAATTACATATAGTAGAGATCAAAGATATAGGACATTATTGAAATAATTTAAAATTATGCCCATTTCTTTGTAAAGAGATTAGTTATCTCCTTCTTCTATCTATTATATTTGGGAAGGTAACTGAAATATTCAATCGAGCTAAATCATTTAACTTCTCTAGTAAAGGCCAGAGTGGTTTGTAAGTTTCCTTCTGTCCCAATGGCAGTTTTAAGCCAAATCACAGTGGCCTGAAGTCAATGCTCGGCCATCGAATTTGAAGATTTGAATCAGCGATAGAAAAGTCTAAGGTTTCCTGGGACCAGGAAGATATTGAAAAGAGGTGAAGTGAGCTCCATTAGAATATAAGACTGAGTGGAGAGACATGTGGAGAATGAAGCATTCAAAGGAGAAGAGGAAGAAAAGAAAAATCTAAGGCCGGTTTGTACAACAGCCTACCATTTGCACTCCTAAAAATGCTTTCTAGCTTCAGGACTTTTCTGAATTGTTTCTTTCACATTTTAAAATTTGTTATTATAACATAGTACACATCCATTGGAATCTAACTGATTCATTTTAACAACCAAATCAAACTATGTTACAGCCTATGTCATATTTATTCGAGCAACCCCCCATCAGTATAGACTTAAGATAGCTTCAAATTTTCTCCGTTACAAATGATGTCACCGTGGGATGACACCACTTTCTCTACACGTTCTGGTACATTTGTCACAAAGTATTATGATAGATTTTTGCTATGCAAAAGATATTTATTTATACACTCTTTTAAAATAGAAAGTAAATAGGTCATTATAATTATTTTTAAATGTTTTCCTATCTCCAAAATTGCTTAAAAAGTCACATGTTCCAGGACTGGAATCTTGTGATATAGTCTAAAAATAAAAATCATGATCGAGTCAAAGATTCACTGTTTTTCCAGTCCACTTGTGCTGCTAGACTAGGGACTCCAACTCATCCTGATTCCTCTATACTTTTATGGAATTTCTTTCTGTGAATCAAACTGTGTTGTATTTCTTTGATGGGCTTACCTGTCCGTATAAAATATGCAGATTTTTCTGGTTCCCATAAAAAATGTTATAGGTCTTCAATAAAGAATTAAGTTGTTCCCTAAAAAAGAAGTTACATTTGGTTACAATCAGGCTCTTTAACAGTAAGAGGCAATAATAGTGCATTCAGTTCATAGAGGTATGAGATAGAAACGGTGACAGGAGACAGCCACAAAATAGAGATCTGGTTTCACATTTCTTTTTGGTTTTGCAACATTTGCTCAGCCTAAATTAAGTGCCTAGTATGTGCCTGACATCGTGCTTCCTACCCGGGGTATAGTAACAGTTCGGAAATGGTCACTGCTCCCGAGTTACTTATCCTTTGTGGCAGGTGGGCTCTGGCAGTGGGAATATTGGTTCCTGCCCCTCCTCTCTCCTTCCCCTGCACCCCCACAGCCTAAGATCCTTACCCTCCCTAACTAACCTACTGGTCCGGGCCATCTTCTCTCACCTGGATTACTGCGACAGTCTCCTAAAAGCTTCCTGCATCTGCAGTCTGTTGTAACAGAAGGTATTATTTTAATGCAAATTTGATCATCTCTCTCTTTGGCTCAGAACTTTATTCAGGATAAAAGCCAACATCCTTCCAATGACTTAAAAGGCCAGATACGATCTGGTCTTCTGTTTCCCTTTGATCTCATTTCCTATTATTCTTTCTTTCACTCACTACAGTCTAGCCACTGGCCTCCTTACTGTTCCTTGAGTATTCAGGAACATTCTCACCTCAGGGCCTTTGCACTTGCTGATCCCCCTATTCAGAATGACCTCTCCTCTTACCCCTCACCCAGTGTCACACTGTTTACACATTTTCTTTAACTCTTTACTCAGAATTCACATTGTCAAGGAGTCCTTCCTGACCACTCGATCTAAAGGTTTGCCTTCTTCTAACATTCATACCCTGCTTTCTTACCTCTGCCCCTTTGTCACCTCTAACCTGCGTATATTTTACTTATTTCTCTTATATTCAGTCTCTCTCACCAGACCATAGCTCCACGAGAATAGAAGAGCTTGTGTGTTCTGTTTGCTCTATATTCCATGTGCCTGGAACAGTGTTTGGCACATAGTAAGAACTCTATGAACACCCATTGAATGAAACTATCGAAGAAATTCTTATTCCTAAAAAATGAAACATACCAAATAAAGGGGGGGGAAACTTTTTTATATAAGCAGTTTAATGGGGAGAAATCTCATATTAAATTTCCAAGTCTATCATTTGTTTAAATTCTTCTGATCCTCAAAATCTGTCTCCCTCCCATAAGAATACTGGCTCTACAAGGGCAGGAATTTTGCTCTGTTTTATTCATTATTGTCTTCCCAGTGCTAGAGCAGAGACTTGTTCATAGCAAGCTCTTAATCAATAAATACTTATTGAATACTGAATGACAGAATTCATGCATATTGATTTCTATGCTTGAGATCATGGAAACGTACTCTTTCCATCTGGCCTTGTAATTTTAATGTGCACTCTTCCAAGGTTCTATGCACTTCACACAATCACCACATTAAAAAATTCTTCAGAATGCCTCCATGTTATGGTTCCATCTCCAACCGAGTTACTTCAGAATTTCAGCGTTAATGAATATTTCTGCTCTAAATATCATTGCACACACAAGGGACTTGCTCCCTTAGAGTCATTACTGTGGGATATTTCCTAAAAACGATTGTACTGGTAAGGAACATGAACACTTTTATAGCTCTCATTATTGAGTACCAAGGCAGCATATAGAAATTTCTGGTTCACTTGGGATGCAACTCCTGAAATGCTGAGCTGTGAGAGTTGTTATTAAGGCAAATGAATTTTTATATAATCTTATTCCCTCAGCTTCCTTTTCTGATAAGACTGCACAATAAGATATGGTACAAGTATCCTTCAAAGCATTTACTTCAGGACCATGTATAATTAGAAGATATTCTCTGGGATCAAGCCATTTAGAAAATGTTTCTGTACCTGAACAGAACCTGACTAAATCTTCTTCCACAGAAATAAGTCCCCAGATGACCCAGGGAGTCAGCACACGGTGGTCCTGAGCTGTGTGTGTTTATTAATGAAATTTTATTATAATGTAGCCACACAAATTTGTTTGCTTATTGTCTGTGGTTGCGTTCCTGCTGTAAGTGCAGAGTTGAGTAGTTGTGTCAGAAACCACATGACCCACAAAGCCTAAAATATGTATTATCTGGCCCTTTACAGAGAAAGTCAGCCAACCCCTTCCAATTATAACACGCGGTAGTGAATACCACAGAAGTTGATCATATTTTTCTTAACACAGGCAGGATCGTTCTGCCTGAATACTAATGGCACTTTGAAGGATTCCAGAGTGTGGAAGAGTAGTAGAGCTTACTAAGATGAAGTGTTGGGATAAAGTGAGGAATTAGGAGAAAAAAGCTCACAAGTTATGTAAACAACTATAGCAAAGGTGAATACGTTGCAAATTTGAAAACATGATTACGTTTTAATTGTATATACCTTACCAGAGGAACTTCCGGAGATGAATTTTTTGTGTATCGGATGAAACAATGGGTCCACTATAACACGGCTAATAAAACCTAGCCTGCAACACGTTAGTCTGACTTGTTGGCACTGGAGGCACAAGCACGTGAAGAGTGATTGTCGAGTTGATCATGTGTCTGCCTGTGTCCTCTAATAGCAAATGGCTGTTCACTCATGCATTCATCAGCCACCGTGCGAGCCCAGTCAAGAAGTTCGGTCATACTCTGAGGTTGGGTGAGAGCTTGAAGCATAGACGCTGCCTACAGTGAACTCTGGACGGGGGGAATTAGACACAAGGAGTGTGAGGAGCTTACCAGGCAAAGAGAACGTTCACAAGGACATGGAGCTGTGCCTACAGTTTTTGTGGAGAAATCTCAGCATGTCGGGATCTAAAAGTGGAACATGCAAATGGGGACTGGTGAGCAATGAGCCGGAGAAATGAGTAGGAACCTCGTGAGCCATTTTAAGAAGCTTAAAATTCTACCCTGCAGGCAGGGTGCAGCTACTGAATGTTCTAGGCAGAAGAAAGACATGATGATCAGGGCCACTAGGGAATGTACAGGAGACAGATTTCAGGACAAGATGGAAGCAGAGAAATGGGTGGGACTATTGCAACAGTACCAAGATGGAGAAGCGGAGCAAGGCTGTGTTCCATGGAAAGGAGCTCAAGTGTCCTACAGGTACAGAAGGGAATCAGGTCTAGATGGGCCCCAAAATAAGTATAAGGATTACATGATTTAGAACGTCCAAAGGTAATCACAAAAGCCTTGTCTAGGTGGTCCCTAGTCAGGAAAGGGGGCAGTGATTTAATATACACTCTTCCCTGTCGATGGTGATTGTAACAGATTTTTTGAATCCCCTTAAATGTCACATATGGACCTTCTTCCCCTCATGAAAGGAAACAAGCATCTGTGCACCTTTCCTTCTCAGCCACCAAAATGTTTCCCACCTAGCCTCGGTCAGACTGCTAAGTAACTCTTCAGCCGCCCAAACAGAGCTATAAAATGGGTGATAAGAAATGGATTTCACATCCAATCTTCTCAGTTTACAAATCTGTGATGTCTAGAAGCCACAGGGATGCCCAAGAAATAGACATAGGTTCAAACAGCTTACACATTTTATGTTTGATACATAAGAAATTGATTTTCTGATAGCTTGGTTTTTGGAACATGAAATACTGCATCGTAATATATAACAAGGTTTTTAAAAAAGCATCAAACTGTATATAATATGGATAGTGTTTTAAAGATTTATTTAGTTAGTTGAGAGAGAGAGCAAGTGCACGCACAAGCAGGGCGGAGGGGCAGAGGGAAAGGGAGAAACCGACTCCCTGCTGAGTAGGGTGCCCAATGTGGGACTTAATCCCAGGACCCTGAGGTCATGACTCGAGCCAAAAGCAGCCGATTAACTGACTGAGCCACCCAGGCACCCTGATACGGGAAGTGTTCTAAGAAAACTGAAGAATGGCAAACTTCCATATAAACTGGACTTCTAACTAAACGAAGGGATAGAAGAATAAGCTTCTCAAGACAGAAGCTGGCACTGTGCACTGGCAGTGCAGAGATCGGATCCTGATAGAGGCTGATGGACACCCAGAATTATTCACAGCAGCTCATGAAGCGTGCTAACCACAAGAGACTTCACATGGGAAAGACAGGTGCAGGGCAGGGATGCGGAAGAGGGCTAGGGCTCCTGTTCCTTTAAGGCTCCCAGCTTGGTTTTATGAGCAACAGTGGATCCAGAATTTGCTGTAAAATGCTGAGGTGTACTTTGTACTTTGTGGCCTGAATTGCAGCTGCTCGGCAGATGGGAATTACCCACACGCTGACGTCTGCCATGAATAATGGACTTAGCAAGAAATGAGTTCCTCAATCTTATCATGCTATTTAGCTGGCCGGAAGAAACAAGTTTTATTTGATCTTATAAGACTGTAATATTCATGGCCACGGGACAGCATGATGGATGGGACCGAGTTATGCCTTGCATCCATTGATAGAATGGATGTCAAATATTAGTTGTAAGAAGAGTTCCCGCTCTCGTTTCAGTAATGATATACAGTGTAATGAAGTGGATACCCAATCCCTTTCCTGGAAACCAAAAACCCTGTCCCACTCTTGGCTTAGTGATTCTTACTATTTGGACCCAATAAAGGCAAACCAGAAATACTGTTGAGGCTGCCACGTGACACGAAAGAAACTAGAGAAAAATACAACCCAGCTTAGCCACGGAGGGCATATCTGGCCACGGTTGTGCTTCCTGAGTTTATGTGACTTCCGCCTCGTGGAGACTTGCTGAAACATGCCCGGGCTCAGATGAGGCAGCCGCTGAACCACACTGGGACAGTGGCATTAGAAACGACCTCCTGCTGTGCGTATTGCCCTGTTTACGAGCAGGAGCCTGAAACTTCTGAAAGAGTATCTTCAAAGAGATGAAAAAATTGAGGCAGAATAAAAATGTTAATTTGCTGTCTTATACATTTAGTTCCCCCTCCCCCCAACACACGTGGATTTTGTTCCTTATGTTTAATTTTAGCTATGAGATCAACAATTTTGTGTGAGGTTAAAAAAAACTGAATTTAAAGCTGACTATGTTTTTAATAAAATAACTATGAATGAAGCATGTCAAGGTGGCCCAGCTGGGACCACGGGCTGGGAATCAAGACGGTGATCTATTTTATGGGTTGTAGTTCTGTCTACTTCCCAAACTTTATATGATACGTGCAGAAAGCCATTATAACGTCATAGTTTTACTTTCATAAACACGTAATAGAAACTCCTGTGTGTCTTTGGAAAGGTGGACCCAGGAACTAAGACAACAGAAAAGAGTAAGTAGAGCTTTATCACAGAGCCATTTGCCAAGACTAAGCGTCATTTCATGTTACTGACGTCTGCGTGATGTCTGCAAACAATAGCAGAATTCTCTTAACCGACTTTATCCTTCATTACTGTCAACTTGAATCCTGGAATTAAAATGGCAAACTTCTGCAGCTGCTCTCCTACCAGCCGCTCCAGCTCTGGGTCCTTTTGCCTTTGGCCTCCCCTCCTGGCTCACAGGAAGAAAGAAGACTGTAATAAAAAAAAATTAAAAATAAAAAAAATAATAAAATAAAATAAAAAAAAAAGAAAGAAGACTGCCTTTCAACCTTTGCATAGAGACCTTCCTCAGCCGGCAAAGTAGGTTATTCGCATTTCCATTGCAAATGAAGGAGTTGGGCTCCACAGTCTGAAAACAGCAAAGTCAGAAAGAGGAGGGCTATCAGATGGCAGCAAAAACGCACACCCTAAATGAATGGGAAGCCCCAAATTTGTCTACTTCTCCTGACTTCCTTTGAAGGGACTGCCCTTTTCAAAAAGGAAGGGTTTCTACTATTTCTAGTAATTCTGCTAAAGTATCAGTAATTATTGCTGGTGGTCGGGATGAGGGTGCCTGTGATTATTTGCTTTGTTCTTCCAAACAGTCTGTCCTGAGATCCAACTCCCTCTTCACTGATAAAAAGGACCTGGGAGTTGCACGAACTGCACTATAAATCTACTCAATAAGGGAGTATAACCAGACTGGCCTCTCCTCCAGCACCAGCACCCCTCGGCTGCTTTCGGCCGTTTCGGACTTCTGTATTTTCTGGGTATAAATCTTTTCCTGGTGAACCCTGTCAAATCTGGCCCAGAGCCCTTAGTGGATTGAAGTGTCAGCTTCTCTCAGGTCCTCAACCCCAAGAACTCAGGTGAGAGCAAAAGGATGAAAGGCTCAGGAATAATTTTGCAGTATTACAAAGAAACTTGAAGTGGTGGCTAGCTGGTGGATACGAAACAAAGAAAAACACCCGAGGTGGTTTCTTGATGATGAACTCTACCACTGAAGAGAGGGGCTTTCGCTATACAGAATAATGTCAGTAGATGTGGATAAGACCTAAAAGACGGGGTAAAAAGGGAGGGACAAAGGAGCGCATCATTCATCAAAACGCCAGCGCTTCTAAAGAAAACTGGCCTGCGCTCTAGATCTGACATCTGATTTTTTTTTTTTTTGAACATTTTATGTATTCTTTTGAGAGAGAGTACAGGCAGGGGGAGAGGCAGAGGGAGAAGGGGGAGCACCCCGCTGAGCAGGGAGCCTGATGTGGTGCTCATCCCAGGACCCTGGGATCATGACCTGAGCCGAAGGCAGACGCTTAACCGACTGAGCCACCCAGGCGCCCCCGACGCGTGATTTTTAAGAGAATCCCTTTCTAAGGGTAAATCTCACTATTTGATATTTTAACACACAGCGTGTTTTCCTCAGATAAGGGAAGATACTTATCTATTCTCTTTTCCTTTAGGGATGGGCTTTAAAAGATTTTTATGAAAAAGCTTTAAAAGAAATTCACAACCTATTGTTCCAGTTGGCGGCTACAATGAGCTGCTCCCAGATCAGACTCTGTTTCTGTTATATAAGCAGATGAATTCCTAGGGGCGGCCCGAGCAATTGGCGGACAGGAAAGAAAGAAGGAAGGAAGTCTGTCTGTGCTCTGTAACCATCTTCTCTGGCCTGACACACGGGGAAATACGGTCTCTGGTTCACAGCCCTCATATTATTCACAAATCAGCACCGGTTTTTATATTTCTATTCCAATGCAAAGTAAGGACTTGAAACCACAAACACTTTGATGAAATAGTCCCTTTTCTTGTTGCAGCTGGGTGTTTTGGAGAGAACAGCTACCCATGTGTGAATAGCGTTAGGGCTGAGCAGGAGACCCTATTTACCTGTTTCCTTTTGCTTTTTCATTTCCAGAGCCTGCCCACATTCCTTGGCTCTGGCCCCCTTTCCATCTCAAAGCGCGCAATGACCATTCTCAGCAGCCTTGCTCTGACACAGACTGTCCTCACAGAGCTCTCCTCCTCTCCATATTTAAACACCCTTGGGATTACATCGGGCCTCTCTAGATAATCTCTCTGTTTTAAGGTCAGTGGATTAGTGATCTTAATTCCCCTTTGCCATGCAATATAAAATATTCGCAGGTTCGGAGGGTTAGGATGTAACCATCTCTGGGAGGCTGTTACTATGTCTGTCACAAGATTTCAGAGTGACTCCTACCGCAGTGTTGTCTGAACACCCGGGAGGCATCTTGTTAGAAATTAAAATCTGTATTTTAACCAAGATAACCATGAAATCTGCCATGTACATTAAAGAGAAGCCCTGGTGTCATCACTTTGCCCCTCGATATGAAACAGTATTTAAGAGTAGCGCATGGCAAAACACTAAGGTCCCGATTTAGTGCTCCAAGGTTGGCTATTTCCATACTCAGGCATGATCAGGGAAATTTGAGGGGTTACTATGTAACAGACAATGTAACAGAGGCTGGGGGTCCTGTAGGGTATCCAGCCAATGAGGCCCCTGCAGTGATGGGACCTCCTTTCTGTAGGAGGAAGACAGAAGAAAACAAAATAGCAAAATCAGAAATAGGCTAATTCGAGGTGGGGCTAAGTGCTCAGAGAACAGGATCATGTGACACAGTGCGTGGTGGAGGACATGTCAGAAGGGGCCTTCAGGAGGACTGACATATTCCGCTGAAAGCACAAGCATGGGAGGGAGCCAGCCATGTGAAGAGTCAAGGAGAGAGTCCCAAGCAAGAGATGCATTGCCCTGAATACAAGACTAAGCTTGGCATGTTCGGAGGAGACAAAGAAGGGAAGAGTGGTTAAAGATGAGGGTCTAAGGGACCTCCAGGCCAGATCCCGTTGGACCTTAGAGCCCTCTCATGGTAAGGAGTCCGTAACAGGAACCCTGGAGGCGTCAAGCAGGAGGATGCCTCACACTGTGAAGGGCCGTGCTGGCTGTGCTGGCTGCCGGGGGCAGTGGCTATGGGGACGGGGGATGGAAGCAGACCTCCCCATGAGGAGGCCGCCGCAGCTCCCCAGGCAAGAGATAATGGTGGCTTGGCCTGGATGGGGCAGCGGGCTTGGCTTCTGGAGGGGGAGCCAGCTGGACTTGCTGCGGGGCTGGGTGTGGAGAAGAGGGAGTGGAGCACCTGGCTTGGTAGGTAGCTTATACGGCGATCTTGCTTCTCATTCTCCCATGTGTTAAACTTTCATTTCAGGTTTTTCGAATCTAAGCCTCATAGACTTTTCAAACCAGCTGACGAGTAAACACAAGTGTGCCACGCGACTCTGGTCTTTATTGCAGCGGACGCGGGCTGCCTGTAAAATAACACCCTTTGTGTACGAACAGCTGGAGGCTTCTGTGGTTGTTGAGGGTGGCTACCTGTCTCCTCAGGCCGAGGCCGGTTCCCTCCGGATGGGGGAATGAGCTGTCTATGCTGTTAATTCATCAGCAGCCTCTTGGACCCCTGGGGTTGTTACCAGAGTGTCTGAAACGCAGCAGGTTGTCGGTGGTCCTCGGGGCCACGTCCCTGAGCAGAAGCTAAAGACAGGAGCTCTCCTGGTACACAGGCTCTTGCCTCACTCTTCTGTGACGCTGCCATGACTCTCACCACTGAGTCTCCTTCCGTTTGAAACAATATCTATTAAGTGACTCCCTCGTGTCTCTTCCGGGCATCCGCCACACACTCCACGCTCTACACAGAGCATGGAGAACATACCGTAGCATCTGCTCTGCCTGCCATACTTTCAAGATGTGCCTTCCCCTGTGTCCTGTCCCTCGCCCACACTAGGTACCTTTCACTGGCCGGAACGCTGAGCTCCCTCCGGCCCTAAGGATTTCAGGCACTCTCCCCACGTCAGGAATGCTCTCCCGCTCACTCCCGTAAACTTGTGAGCCCCCTCCTCGTTCAGATCTCAGGGAACATGCCCTGCCTAGGCTAGGTCCGTATTCCCTAAAGGGCCCCCCTTTCCTTCTGCACACTTAGCTCAGTTTGTTATCAGGCCTTTAGACCTGTGGTTCTCAAAGAGTGATTCCCAGACCAGTAGCTCCTACACCAGCTGGGAACTTAGACGTGGGAATGCTCACTCCAACCCGGATCTACTGAGTCACAGTCTGGGAATGGGGCCCTGCAATCTTCCGTGTCACAAGCCTTCCAGGTGATTCTGGTGAAGGCTCATATTGGAGATCCACCGGTACCTTCAGGCGGCTCTTGTCTGTTTTTGCTCAAAATTCCATACTCGTCTTTAGTACAACTTCTGGCTCATGGTATGTTCTCAGTAATTGTTTCAGGAAGAAAACATATTTTTAGAGAAGAAAAAAAATCTTTCACCAGTGTCACCAGTTGACATAGCCAGAAATTCAAGTAAATTCCATGGGTTAATATATTTCCCATCTCTGAGTTTTGATTTTATCAAATATTTTTGTGTATCTTTGACGGATAGATGATTTTTTTTAGCTGATCAAAGTGATAAAATAGATAGATGTGGAATAAGTAAATTTTATTGAGAATACCAGTCATATTGGTGTGCTTCATAACTGTCAATGCTCCTTGAAAAATATCTGATATAAAGAAAGCTTAATAAATGACCTTTTTCTCGAGAAGTATCTGGGGGGACATTATTGACCATTTTTTGACATAGTAACTAACATGATAGCCAATTTTCATAATGAAAATTCCTGTTGTTTTCATTATGTCTTCAAACCTAATAATGGAAATGTTAAAATAAATGTTTAAAAACAATCCTCACATAGAAAAAAAGTTCTCATGTTTAAAGGAGATGGTCCCAAACATGTCTCGAACTTTTTATCCCTGATTTATTTTAATATCCTGACTCCTTAAAAAAAAAAAATGTCAGGGAGGGTTCCCTTATCCTTTGTTAAAGACAGTCCAGCAGCCTTCAGGAGAGCGGTGCCCTCTTCCTAAGCCTACCTGCAGAGCACGCTGGGGCACGCAACGTTTGCTCCGTTCCTCCGAGCGAGAGAAGACCCTGGCCATGGAAACTGGGCCAACATTGCCCTCTGGCTCTACTGGCCAGGTAGAAGCAGCCTCTGGAACACTGGCTCTTTGTGCTGAATTTGTGCTCAGAGGTGCAGGTGGCTGATTCTTTTGTTTCAGCAAACAGTGGCTGGCCAACATGCTTGGAAAAAGACACCGTTTGGAATAATGCACTTTGGGCTAGACTTTATTACATCATGCTAATTAAAGTTATTTACTGAGGACGAGAGTGCTCACATGCCTCATGGGTTGCTGCTGGAAGAGCTGCAGGCTGGGAGGGTCGGTATTAGGTTCCCAAGTAGGAGAAAAAGTTACCATTCTGAGAATGAAATCCGATCTGCATTCTCAACCGGATTTGAAGTCCCCGGTTGGCATTTACTCTCTTTTAAAGTGCCCTGATTTCAGCCTAGGACCTGAAATGAAAGTACTTTGAAAGCAACTGGATGGAACCATGTTTTTAAACCCAGCTCACTTAGAATATTTACCATGTGTCACACCAGAGCAGTGATGGCCCCAGGCAATGAAAAAGCAACTGGAAACTTAGTCATCTGAGCGTGAAGCTGACTTCGGCCAACACCCTTTACCCAGGGAAATTTCTAAACTCTGGGAATTCTCATTCAGCAGTAAGACAGAAATGTTACATTCCTGCTATGCTATTAATAGTATGACCGCTTATTTTATCGATCGTATGTAGCTCTCATGAAATTTGCTGAAGCCAAAATTTTCGTTCAGCATATTCTATTTTCCTACTAATTTCCATTATTTTCATGTATTTCTGTGCAAAGAAATAAAAATCCCTTCATAAGCTTGTGATTTCTTTCTTTTTTTTTTTTTTAAGATTTTATTTATTTGACAGAGAGAGAGAGAGAGAGAGAGACAGCCAGCAAGAGAGGGAACACAGGCAGGGGGAGTGGGAGAGGAAGAAGCAGGCTCCCAGCGGAGGAACTGATGTGGGGCTCGATCCCAGGACTCTGGGATCACGCCCTGAGCTGAAGGCAGACGTTTAATGACTGAGCCACCCAGGCGCCCCAAGTTCGTGATTTCTGTCTTGCTCACCTAGTGTGGAGAGGGAGCTAAGTGACCGACTCCTTGTGCAGCGAGTGAATGAGTGGAGGTGTTCAGCAGATTTGTGACATGTTGGATGTCACAGGGGGTCAGTGGTATCCTTATCATTTCTACAACTGTTGTTTTTACAGATTTCCAGGCGTTTTGTTTTAATCTCAGGTGGTCAGAAGTTCTCAAACGTTAATCCTTTCCTCCTCTGAGCAGCGGTTCTTAGACTTGAGTGTGCATCAGAATGACCTGATTAATCTTCTCGTGGAGCCTGGGATCTGCATCGTTAACAAATTGTCTGATTGGGGGTTGGGGGCAGCCCATGGACCACATTTGGAGAAATGCTATCTTCAAGTCTGGGGTTTGTATAAATGTTACAGTATCTTATTTTACCATCTGGAGCTCCAATTAATACGTGGATACTGAAAGGAGCTGAAAGGGGCTCTGGGTTACAGAAGGTAAATGATCAGTCCTCAATTTGGTCAATTCAAAATATGACACAAAATAAGGGTCCCTAGAATCTCAGACCCCCCCCCCCCAATGTGGTTTCATTGTCTCTTCTGTCAAAACAGAAGAATTTGACCTTTTTCTTTAATCTCCACTACTGCCCCCTTGGCCTAAGGCACCATCACCTCAACCCTGAAGTATCAGCTCCTTCATAATTTCTCTGCTTCCAATCCTGTCCCCCCTCTTCAGCCTGCTCCTAACATGACAGCCAGACTGACCCGGTCACTCTTGTGCTCAGTATCCCTCAATGGCTTCTCCTGTCATAAGTGGGCAAGCTGGAGTCTCACAATGGCCTGTGGTGAGATCCTGCACGCTCTGGCCCATGATGTCAAGAACGTCAGCTTCTGCTGTCCTTCCTGCTTCGTTTGCCCACCTGGTTTCCTCCATTCTTAGAGGCAGGCACCTGCCTCAGGGCTGTGACCCCATTGTCCCCTTTGCTCCCAGCCAGCTACCTGCACATCCTACTGGCTCACCTCCTCCTGGCTCTTCTTCTAATGCTACCTCCCCGCTGAGGCCTTCCTTGGCCACCTGGGAGGACATCATGACTCCCTGCTGTCCACTCCTAGCACCCATTACTCCTTTCTGCTTTATTTTTATCCTTCACGCCTTTCGGCGTTGAATTATATATATTCTTACTCATTTATTTACACAATCACTGTATCCCCCTTGTAGGAGGCAACCCCACGAGGCTAAGGGTTTTGTTGGGCTCATTGCTGAATGCTCAGGGTCCAGAAGAACCTGCGTGCACAGGGAGCAGTTAACAAGTCCTTGAGGAATGAATAGATGAATCCACTGTCTTCTACTTCACATCTTCTTCCCACCGCTTATATGTCATGTGTACCCTTTTTGGACCCTAGTTGTTCTCTCTGCTTAACTATGGCCCAATCCAGCATCAATTACATCCATTTCCCTCTACCGCTTGTTTGGCTTTGTTCCTTTTCTCGGTGAAATGTGGGTCCTGTTCCAGGACCCCTCGGTTTCTTTTTTCTTACTATGTTGTCTTTCTCCTCATCTGCTTCAGCTCCAGCTCAGCCAGTTCAGTCCTCAGCTTTACTCTTAGAGCTTTCAAGTCCCTGCTCTGTTGTTCCCCAACCAATATAAGATGCTATTTGCTGTATGCAAGAAAACAACTGTGAATGTCTGTATGTTGTGTAAGCTAACATCAAGGGGACACAGAGAAAATGAAGTGTGTCCTGAGGATTAAGGCAGGGAGAGAAGAGGACAGGAAAACCTGTTTGGGGCCCCCGGACTAATTCTTTGGATATATCATTTATGAGGAGCCTTAGATCCTTTACTTGCGGCTTTTCCTGAGAATTCTGCGAACTACAAAAATAGAAATTTAGCATTTAGTGAAATTAGACCACTATTTAGGACATATGAGTGATTGTTCCATGAAAAGTTATGGGTTAGCAGTCTTTAGGACCATATTTATTCAAATTCCTATTAAATGTCTCCACTGTTGATTCTTATTATCGATCTTTGGGTCATATATCACACTCAGAATGACACGGTGCTGGGGCAGGATCCACAAATGACTGCAGAGCACAGCGCACGTAATACAGGCATGTAATTACCCGGTAATGAACATCCTCTCATTGACGAAGATCCACGAAGAGTGCTGGTGAGCCATCATAGTCCTTGTTTCCCCTTTTCTGAGGTCATCTGAGGATACCCTAAGACATCAGAATAATATTAATGGTCTATTCCTATGATGCATTCAGAAATGAGTTTCTGACTTAAATTAAATGCTTTGTCATGTCCCTAGTGTGTAAAAGTATTTCAGGCAAATTTTTAAGGAGTGTTTCATACACGGCCATGAGGGTTGGGTTGGGGAGGGAAGAAAACAGAAGGATTTTTTTTCCATGTGCCATGGATCTTATACTCTGTATGCCACTTTACAGATGTTACTTTACTTAATCCTCAGACCATCCCAGTAAGGTGTGGGTATTCTTACCTGTGTTTCAGACTAGTAGTGGGACAGATTATTCGAAGCAAAGTCTGAATGTCTTTAAGACCTCTACTCTTTTTCTTTTCACCAACGTTGTTTTTGCATTTCAGAAAGGTTATACAGATTAAAATCTTTGATTTCCTATCAGTTGGTCTGTTCTAAGATTCTTTTCAAAGGCTTTTTCTATATCTAAGGGAATTAATATTGAGGATAATCGAGATGCCCTCCAAAATGTTCGATGGTAAGAAACTAAGCTCAGAGTTCAGAGTCGTAACTACAACTTGCTTTGAGTGAGTTTCCAAATGGCAGCCTCTAAACCTCCTCTTCATAATTGTTCACAAAGTGACTTGTTTGAGAACAAGTAATAATGTGTTCTTTTCTCTGCTCTTGCCCCCGTTGCCCCCATATAAGTTTTCAGGTATTTAGGTGTTTCCCTCTATTTTCTTACTCAATATGTGCTTTTGAGAAAAATCCATTTTATCTCTTATGATATATTTCCCATTAAAAATTGAAAATTATATTCTTCATGTAATTAGGGAAAATAGTAAAAGAAGAGGAACATATAATTTAATTATAACAATCTCTAAAGAAAAATGGGCAGAAAGAGGGCATATGAAAAAATACTAGATGAACCAGAAATATATAACTTGACATACAGTCTTCCCCTTGGTAATGAATTTGAGAGGCTGACAGCTATGCAATGAAGAGATACGGAGAGAGAAAGGCAGACAGGATAGAGTGATATTTCTAAGAAAGTACGATACAAACCACAATGCTGGCCCATGATAAATGCAAAAGATTTGCAAATTTGTAAGTGAAACCCTGGATCAAAATCGTACCGAAAATCACTTGCCAGTTGGTGGCCGTATTACTTCCGGTAATGAATGTACCCAATATGGCTAAAGTTGGCATAACTCCTGTTAGAAATCCTATTTCTGAATTTTTAGTATTTGATTTGTGATACGCTCTAAGGATTTTTTTTTTTTTCATTTTTCAATTTATCCACAGCTCTGATACTACTGGGTTTTAGTGATGCAGAAGTTATCTTCCTGTCCTGTCTTTCTATAAATGCACAGGTGTGCTGGGGATGTTTGAAAGTGCTGTTTCTTGGTGCATAGCTTACTTTTTATTTAGAAGTATAAAAAAGGGGGGGGGGAAGAAACGGCATAAGGAACTTTGCCTGGCTGGAATAATATATCTGAAGCTGGTTTTATATTTTACAGTAAAATTTCCGGAAATTTATGAAAAAAATTTTAGATATCTTGCTGTTATCATATCTTTAAAGAAAATTTCCAGGGACTTGTGAAAAAATTTTTCAGTCAGTTTTAAACTTCTGCCTCCTTAGCAGCTCAGTGTTACTTTCTTTAAGAAGATATTAAATTCCCAAAGGCTTCTGCAATCCCAAACAAAAAGACGTTTTATAATCATGGAAATGTTTTTGGCAACGTGGGAATACAAGATCGCTAAAGTAGAGAAGAAATCCTGGGGCAATGTTTGGAGATGTGCAGAAAAGAGGAAAATGTACTGTGTAAACTGAAAAACTCTAGAATCACTGTCCCAAGGCAAGGAAGGATTGGCCAATTTGCTAAGTCTGTTTTTGCAGTATTTCTAGAACGAGTTCTCCTACATGATTCTGTGCAAGGGAAGACATTTCTTCTATTACATCCACTCAACCCAAATTGGCTGAACCCTGCCCCAGTCCTGCAAACACAATTTTAAGTTTCCAGGCGGCTAAAATCAAGCTCTGACTCGCAAGTGTTGATTAAGTGTGACGTAACATCCTTCAAGTCTCCTTCAGGCTCTGGAAACCATGGTCAGACATGAATAATATCCTCCTTTATGTCTTCATCTAAATGGCATTAGGGTGTGACCAGAGATTTTAAGTATAATATTTTCTAGTCATTCCATTTTGCTGAAATTGAATATTTAATTATTATTGCTTCAAGCCTATAGAATCACAGGGGATATAGCCCGGATAAAAAGTTAGGCTAGAGGGAAAAATTCAATTTTATATTTAAAAAAAGGGAGAGAGGGACTTCCTCCTTTTACTTCCAAATCAGTTTGGTTTGATTGGAGTAAGGTGTTTAGAAGGCATTTCAAGTCCTCTTTCTCCAGGAGAATAGCAATCCCCCCACCCGTTGCCCAAAGGAAGGAAAAAGGAAGAAAACATGGAAGCTATTTTCACAAAACCACTGATGTATATTCTTACAGCACGATATTTGCAATTATAAAATCTACTTGAAAGCTGTGAGCACATCTGACCCGGCAGATTGTAATAGTCTCTAAGCTGAGTGCTTGACTAATTTCCCTTTATGCTTTTAGCATTCCGACCATCACATCATCTTCTCATACCTTCCTAGAATCTCATTCTTAGCAAATACAGTCAAAGTCTCCCTGCCTACATTCAGGTTTTCTGCAATTCCACCAACACCTACTTTTCCAACCTGAAAATTGCAGCTTTTCTCAAATACCAGGCCTACTAGTCTAATGGATCTCAAACCACTGAGTCTCTTCTCACCAGTTAGTTACCTCACATGAGAGGGCCCTGTCAACAGAGGCTGAGCTCTAGATTTCTGCTTCTTCCTCGTCTCTGCTCAAGTGGGACCTTATCAAGTCTGCCCATAGCCTATTATCTGCACCTGGTGTGCAGCCATCTTCTGCTTTCCACCTTGTATTGCTCTTGATTCATACCTCACTTCTTTTTCTACTCCTATCTTCTTGCTCGAAGACGGGTGGTCCTCTAGTTGGGCATATATCCTCTTTGATATCTCATATTGGAAGGGGTCTCACCGAGAATGCACGCTGGAAGGGACGGAAGCTTAGCCAACCAGGCAGATTAACTCTGTGTAGGTTGGAAGTTCCATGGGTATTTTAGGCTGCCTTGGGACAAAAACGTAGCATGTTCCATGAGTCCAACCAATGCCAGTTACTCATTCATAGGATTTGGTCTGAGCTGTTTGGTTCTACAGCCTTTGCTCTTCCTTCTGAAACCTGAGTTTTGCCCCTAGACATTGTCATTCTAATCACCCACCAAAAAGGGTATTGTTGTCCCCTCCTGAGAATCTCCCAGTGGTGACCTCATTGTCCTTCTCCTGGATCCCAATTATTTACCATCTATCTTTTTAATTTGCCCCTCCTTGCACCTCCCCTCCCACATTCCAGTGGCCTATATCTTGCCAAATGGTTCATTTTCTCTTCTCATTTTCCTGGCCTCTTAGCAGCATTTGACAAGACTGATTGTTTCCTGCTTTTCTTGAGGCTTTTGAGACAAAGCAGTAACCACAACAACCTTGTCTTGTTTTTTTGTTTTGTTTTGTTTTGTTTTTGCTGTTTCACAGATCTCAACATTTTAGTTTCCTCTCGGAATCCTCTGTACAATCGTAGAATGCTGGCTCGTTCTACTAGTCCGTCCTCAGCCATGTCCTCTTCTGTGTTTGCACTTTCTGCCAGGTAATTGAATCCGTCTCTAAGCCAACCACTCAGCTGAGCTCCAGCCTCGTGTCACTGTCTACACAGTCTCTACTTGGACGTCTAGCAGGCATCTCCCTATCAATCAACATGGTCAAGACAGGACCACAGACTTTCTTCTGTCTCCAGAATTCCCTCCTCCACAATTCTTTCCCATCTACTCAATTAGACACCATAACTAAGACTCAGTTTCATTTTTTTCCTCTTTCATTATAATCAGATTCCAATCCAAAAGTAAATTCTACTGATTGTACCTCCAATATATACCTGAACCTCAAAAGCTTCTATTTCCAATGTTCCTGCCCTGAGCCAAACCATCGTCTTCCTCCTCGATTTCTGCATTGCCTCATGACAATTTCCCAGCATCCACGCCGTGACTAGTACTCTGCTGTCCACACAGCATCTACGGTGATGATTTTAAAGACTGACAGACGTCATCATCCCATGATTAAAAACTTGCTACGATTTCCAAGAATGAACTAGAATAAAATATAGCCTCCTTAAGATGACCCACAAAATCCTACCAATCTCTTGAGTATTCATTCCCTTATTTTCCCCATTGATTACATTTCATCTATGTTGGACTTTTTGCTGGTTTTCACTCACTCCTTAAGCTCATTCCCATTTTAGGGATTTATACTTGCTGCTCCTCTTACTTGGATCACCCTGCCCTTAGCCTTTCACATCTGTTTCCCGTCATGCTGCTCTCAGGCCAAGTATCTCTTCTCTCAGAGGCTTTCCTTTAGCAAGTCTGTTAGCCACATGATTCCCATTGAGGTACGTAACAGAGTCTGAAAGGATCTTATCTATTCACATGTCTGTCCTCCCCAAGCACAAAATGAACTTCTTTGGATCAGGGCTTTTTATTTACCTGTGTTCATCCAGCTCTTAGAATTTTGCCTGGAACATGGAAGGAATTAATATTTTTTGAGTGGTTGACTAAATGTAAGGTTGCAGATGTAGCCTGAAGGATTCACTGTTAGTCATAAAATTTCCTTGACTTCATAGTTGACATGATAGTTTTGCTGAGAATTGAAGTTGGGTATATATGGAACTGAAGAATCACCAGTGGAAGGTTCTCACAATCACAAGTGACACTGGCAGTGATGGGCTGAAGAACCATTGCAAGAGCTTCCTGGTTAGCTCCCTATTTGTATTTATAAGAAAATAGCTCAGGTATCATCAAAGATCCTAAGCCATTGCTGTGGAATTATATTGTCAAACCTGTGAGCTCTGCTGAAGCAAGTCAGAAGATTTCAGGTGTGATTAAAGGATTTCAGAAGCCCTTACATTATTCTCTGACCTTAGGAAGGAAGACAGTTAAATGGAATTTATGGAAGAAAAAAAAAGGGGATAAAATTCTTGTTCATTGGCAATATATGCTAATTGAATAGGAAATAATATTGACCATACAAACAGTCCAAATATCTGAAAGGTAAAAGTGTAATTTGGTCAAGGTCTCATTTTACTATTGATTGCCAAGGTGAGAAATAGATCTGTGAATTCAAACAGTTTCTCCTCTCACATTAGCCATGATTCATAGCAATTTAAAACCTGGTAGGACCTTTTGAATATCTCCTAAATTATAGAGATCTGGTAGACCAAAGGGTCAGAGCTAGTTTCCTCAAAAGGCTTAAGAGAAGGACAACAGAGGTCATGATTAGCAGAGATGAGGATTTATGAAAAAAGGAAAAATGATAATTCTAGAAGCCTAGAGGTCTTATGTTGGACATTCACAATTAGTTTGGTAGAACATAATAAACTATGGCTTGAGGAGGAAGGTAGTTGTTACAAATCCATGTATTTAACTGGAAGGGTGAATCATACAAGCTCTCTGGTCCTGAGGCCAGAATTTATTGACTTAGACTGTGTATGAAATAAGATTATTATTCAATAAGTTCGGTTATTTACTTTTTCATTTTGTCCAGATAGAATGGAGCCCATGAGATAGGAAATTAGACAGGTCTGCAATCAAGTCCTGGAGAAATAAACAGTCCTGGAAGTACTACGTAGGCCTCGGTGGTTCAACAGGGAAGGGCAGAGACTAGGGAAGTAGACTCGGTCTAAGCAGGCAAACGAGATCAGGAGCCTGAGAAGGCAGGATCACACAGCATCAGCTCGCAGGCCACACTGAGACCTGAGCGCAGCAGAGAACATCGTGCTTGGCCTTCCCCTGCTCTGCATCTGGCCTAGACGGGGGCTTGCCTGGACTGGCCAGTTACCAGAAGGAGGCCAGAGGATTGGAGGTGAATCCCAGACCCAATGAACTTAAATGGGCCAGTCACTTACAGTACCTTCCTGCGCCCTATCATGGATTAAATGGTTACCTGTTTAAGAGAGAAAACTTGGTTCAAGAGAGGCAACTTGGTTCACTCCTTTCTGCAATCAACAAAGATTTCATGAGCTCCTTCTCTGGGCCTGCTCCTGGGCTAGCCCCAGAAATGTAACTTCTCTCTGTATCTGCAGCTCCTTATTCCTGGGGCCACTGGGTGCATGAGGTGTCAAAACAGTCATAATTTTACCATGAACTGGAAGAATACAGGTGCTAACATCTCAAGATTCCCTGGCCAAAGAGAATGTCTCCTGCTTTGGAAGTTTCACAGTGAAATATCTGCAGCTTTCTCATGACTCGCTGCTTTCTCTCTCTGACTATATTCTACTTTACTGAATTTAACTGTTCCTTTAGACAGGATTATTGCTTATTTCATTTTTGCCCCTCCTAGAGTGAGTATATATATATATATATGCAAGTATATAGGTAAAAACATTTATAAAAGAATGAATATATTTGATATATAAGGAGGTATACTAAAATATTACCCATAAAATTGTGAGCCATGAAATTATGAGTGATAATTATTTTCTTTTTGGTTTCATATGTTCTTTCTAAATCATACACAATGAGCATATCTTACATAACACACACCATAAAGGTTACTAAAAAAATAAAGACTGGAAAGTAACACATTGGAATAGCAAATGTGTATTTAAATTATGAAGTAAGATTATATTCAGGGCTGTACACATGGAGGGTTTTTTTAAATATTGTTTTGGCCTGAAGAAGCAATGGAAAGTTACAAATATATATTCAGCTCCAAAATAAGGATGTTTCCTCTAAGCTCTGACCAGGAGCCTTGAAGCTGAGAAGAGCAGATCTATATACAATTATATGACTTCAAGGAAATGAGAAAAAAAAATCTATAATTCTATCCATTATCCAATTCTTAGTAAAACAGGAAAAGAATCCGGAGAAGGTGGTTTCTGGGAAACATCTGGCTCCACGTTTTTCTAAAGAATTGGCCTCTTTCACAAGATGGTAAAAGTGGGAAGCTGGCATATAAAATCTACCACTTTATTAAGTGATATGTGTTGCAATTAGGAAATGCTTGTTTTGAGATGCAAATAAAAATGTCTTACAGTGCTTGACTTTAAGACAGGACTGAACAGGATATGGCTCAAACACCCAGACTGCTATGTGAACATGTCATTCCCATTAGTCCCAGTGGAACCCCATGTGAAATGTCACCATTAACTCTTCTAGCGCGTACTGACAGGGCACTAGTAACGTGGCTGGATTCTCCCCAGAACGTCCTCAGGGGACGGGGCTGTAGCAGAAGCACGCGAGCTTTAAGCTACCTCAGGACTCAAGGCATCTTGCCACCGCTCAGTGTGGGAGGGAGCTGCTCAGTCTGCCAATGGCATCTTCTGGAACTGCTGGTGTGGTGCAGTGCAAGGAGTCTCTGCTTTCTCTAGCTTCCAAGAGGAAATTCTCAGCGTGGCTTCCCAGGGACTGTGAATCATTCTTGTGCGCATGTCGGCTGCAGAGTGAGCACTTTCTGCTCTTGAGCCCCATTTACTAGGCTCTGGGATGATGACGGAGGATTGGTCCTTCAGTCATCTCGGCGACTAAGATTACATGGTCATCACATTCAACTACTGAAAGCAGTAGCATTAGTCCACTACTTGAAATGAGGTTATGAAGTGATGAAATCACTGTATCTGGTAGCTTTGAAAGACACAGATGGATTTCTGCAATGAAACCTAACCCCCTCTAACACTAGACTTCAGGGAAAATAGAGAATATTCAGAAGTTCTTTCTCAGAGGTTGTATTTTTGATTGACCTACATTTGAAAAATTTTTTAAAAATCCAAACTTTAAAAAAAATTTTAATTCCAGTATAGTTAATATATGGTATAATATTAGTTTCAGGTATACGATATAGTGATTGAACATTTCCCTACAACACCCCACGCTCATCACAGCAAGTGCGCTCCTTAATCCCTATCACCTAGTTAACCCATCCCCCACCCACTTCCCCTCTGGTAACCATCAGTTTGTTCTCTATAGGTAAGAGTCTGTTTCTTGGCTTGCCTCCCTCTTTCTCTCTTTTTATTCCTCCTTTGTTTGTTTTGTTGCTTAAATTCCGCACATGAGTGAAATCATATGGTATTTGTCTTTCTCTGACTTATTTTACTTAGCATAATACTCTCTAGCTCCATCCATGTCATTGCAAATGGCAAGATAAAAATCAAACTTTTATAGGAAGCCCATGTATCTCTAATAATCCTAAAATCCCTGTCTTCAATGAAACTGTACAAGTAAATTGATGGTTAGCATTAGATTTCTACTTCAATGAAAAATATAGGATGCTTCTTATCTTAGGAAGTTAAAACAAGTATCAAATATAAAACTTTGAATTACATGTTAAAAAACATGTTACATATGTGTTACACTATTTCCAATATAATTTGGAAAATTAATTTTTTCTTAATCATTGCTGGTTCTCTCTCTCTCTCTCTCTCTCGATGGACCAAAATGTTTAATAGTTTATTATAAAATGTTATACATATTACAAATAGTAGAGAAATATATGTATGCTAAAATAGAGTTTAACACATTTATGTGGTTAGATAAATTAATCTCAAATTAATCTCAAATATGGTCAAGTAGATTTATCTCAGTTGGGGCTACTGTCTGTTGTGTAGACATACACCATTAAGAAATATTAAATAACTTGGTTTAAGAAGTTCCAACCATATCTAGTCAGCATAAAGGAATATTTTCTCTTTGAAAAACAATTAGTAACTACTGATACTATAATTTATTCTAATGGATTAGGTTATTTTATAAATTTTTAGCTATAAAGACTGAACACAATCAAACCCCATAGGACAATAACATAGTAAAGTTCAGTTTGGTTGGCTTTAGAATTCTATCCACAATTCTCTGGTCAATATCCAATTATAGGTACATTGGAGAATTTCACATCTGTAGTTTGAAACAAGAATCAATTAAAACAATGATGATATTAAGCTAGGATCAACTGCAAACCATTTAAATATATATTAATGAAATGAAAAGATAAAATGTTGTCAATGAAAATACTTTGCTGGTCACAACTTCTAAGTTTATCCTCCTCAAAGTTATCGACATTAATAAAACTAACAGCAACAATAACGAAAGTGCCCTTTAAATAAAGTTTCATAAAGTAAGGTCACTTTCCTATAATTTAAGTTCAGAGATAAAGACCAACAAAACACAGGTATCGTTCTTGTATATTTCTTGTCCATAAACACAAATGAGAGTCTGTAACACTTCAACACAAAACAATATAAGATCATGGGCTACATGGTCTATTTTATCAAAGCTGTTCAAGGGCAATCTGTCTTATAAAACTAAATGTCATGTGTTTCACAACATGGGGTTGTGTGTCACTCTCTTACTACAAAATTATATTTTCTGGTTAGAAATAACAGGTTAGTATGAATGTGACTTTTCCAAAGTAAAAGTAATTGAGTAAAAATTTTGCATTTGTCACTTTATGTACTCTGTTCGAAAAGTAGCAAGAAGCCAGATAATTTCACTGCCATTCATAGAGGTAATGTTTTGCCCACTTGCCATCTGCTCACATCCTAGACCTGCTTTCCGGAAAGCAGTCTACCTTTACCACCTTCACACGGTCTGGTCTCCGAAGCTTACCTCACCCTCCTTGATCTGGCCCTTTTGGCGGAGCTGCTTATTTCTTAATGCTAACTGGAGGTACCACTTATAGAACGCTTGCTAAGTGTTTAATTCCCATCAAAGCCCCATTGGCATATCTTATTATGCCAACTGAGGCTTGCTTAGGTCAAGTAACTTGCTAAAGGACACACTAGTAAGTGGCAAAGCCGGGATTTGAACTTAACGACTCTCCTGCTTCAAGACTGGTATCCTTAACTCACAAACTCCCATTTAATTATTCATAGTCATTCATTGTTTGGTGAAGTCTTAAATTATATCAGAAATCCTTTCAATTTTTAGGGGGATATGTCTCTGTAGCTTTGTGGAAATAAATAAAAGTTTAGCATACCCCTCGCTTAAAAGACCTTTCAAGTCCGCTGATCCAGGAGAAAGGGGGATGTCAGGCAGGAGCCAGCATCTTGGTGAGGGTCAGTGCAATTTCAGATAAAGCGGTTATTGAGCTACTTCACTTGAGGACAGGGAGAAGGGCTTCGGTGGCCACACTTACCTCCACGCCCCACCCTCTACCCCACAGGTTTACCTTGGTCGGGATAGGTATTCTGAAAACCATCAAAAGGCAAAGCGATGTCCCGGTTTCTGGCTGTTCTGATGCACGCACACATTCAGCTTGGCCGCCCATGAATTCTGCTTTCTAATAACTTGTCCTCAACCTGACCTCAGGGGGTGGGTTAATGGGGTTCTTTCCCCTACCCCCATTTTTCACCTGTTATTCACACTGTGGCCAGGAGAGAAGCCTTTGTACCTGAGTTGCTGAGCTGAACTTGCTCCGGAGAGTCTGTTCCCCCCTCTCAGTCATAGATTCACAGATTCCTACTGTCAGGAAAGGCAGGGCTCACTCACCTGTCGCGGAGGTCGGAGCCAAGTGCGGAGGAGGGGCGGCTCGAGGCTCTGCGCGCAGCCAGCTCGGGCTCTGCGCCTGGCAGGGCCCCTCGGCACGATCACCAGCCCAAGGAGCTGTTAATTATTACCCCTATTCGCCAGAGCAGGGAAGTGTTACAAACCTGAGCCACTCCCTGTGCCTCAGTGCATGTTGGGAGTGTTTACTTTCTTTCTTAGGAGCAGCTGATAGGAACACTCCTTTGCTCTCTGACACACATCTTGAGACGTGAATTGACATTACCCACTGAATTGGACGGTCTCTAAAACTGACCTCGACTCTCTATCCAGATGACGGATGAGTAGTCCATAAGAAATGACACCACCTAGGAATGAATGCCACTATTCACCTGCCTTTCTTGTAAAATGTGCTCTTTGAATTAGAAATGTCTTACTTTCTTTTCTTTGTCCTGCTGCAGCCTCCTTTCCCAGCCAGCGCCTTTCCCCCCAGACCACTGGTTCTCACACCTCAGGGCACCCCAGACCCACTGCGTAACTTGCTAAACCTACATGCCCCTGGGTCTCAGCATCCGAGAGACTCTGATTCAGTAGGTGTGGGGTAGGCTACAGGCACCTGTAATTTATTATAAGCTCCAAAGAAGAATCCGGTAGACATCAAAGTTTGAAAACTATTGTGATGAAGTACAAAAGAGGCATTAGATAACGACTGAGTTGAATTTAAGGACTTTGCTTTTCCTCAATACCTCCAGTTTCAAAAAAGGGCCCCAAAGACTTAAAGACCCTCAGATGACAGATGCTGTGAGAATACAAAGTGCTTTGGTTTGCATACGCACACACACACTCAGCACACACACACACACACACATACACACACACACTTTTTAGTATCATTGTTCATTTATCTGTTTCCCATGTAAAGCAACTATTGGTAATTTTTAAAAAGTAAGTTTTTTTTACAAGCGTAAACCTTGGAGCCCTCAAAAGAAATTCAATATAATTTCAACAATGTGTACAGTAGGCAGAATTGATCTCTGGTGTCTTTTGAGTTCAAATGTCAAAGTCAATAGACTGATCATTATTATAAATTGGCAGGTTACCTGTTTGATAAATATGGTGTTTTAAGGATTCTGTATGTTCACGAGGTCAGACAGTTTATTTAACTTGGGCGTGAAGGTCAGGAGTGACCGGCTTTATCATGTTGGAAGGTTATTTTAATGAGCTGAGCATAATCAAGCCAATGGCTTATTAGACTGCCATCAAAGTTTCTACCACCTCATATATGAGCATACACTGTAACTTGGGATTCCTTGTGGGTGTTCACTTGATTAGTTGGCGCCAGGACCCCCTGCTGTGTGGACTGACCTTTGAATGATGACTAACAGGACCTGCAGTGTCTGTGGCCTCCAGGTTCCAGAACTTCTTTGTCTGAGTTTAGCTTTGCCTCCACTGTCTCCACTCTGTGGGGATCATTTGCTTGTTATCAGTATCAGGGCAATTTTGTTTTGCATTTTTTATCACAAGCATCCTTGAAGCCTTTACTCTGACTTCCGCTGCCCAGTTAGTTACCTTTAGTAAAAAGCTCAGTGACTCCTTTTATTTTTGATTACTTACCCTTTTATAAATATATGATTTTTTGTTTTGTAATATGAAAAAAGCATAATTATGCCTGTGCAATGTGGAAAGTTTGAAAAACACAGACATGCAGAAGAAAAATTCACCTACAATCCCAACCCTCAAATCGAGTTACTATAAACAATTTGGCGAATGCCTTCATTGACATAGTTTCTCTACGGGTATTTGCCATAATGCTCTTACCTTTGCATTGATGTTTTATGACTTGCTTTTAGCACGTAAAACATATTATGAACACTTGACCATATGTCAGGCTCTTTTTTTCCTGCAATGTGATTTTAACTAGCCACACTGTATTATATCATATAAAGTATTATTTAATCAGTTTCCTATTGTGAGAAATTTGTATTTGTAAACGAGACTTCAGAAAATGTTTATATATAGCTGCACACAACCATGAGAATGCCTTTTAGATACAGTTCAAAAAATGAAATTGCCAACGGAAGGGCTATGTGCATTTGTAAAGAATTTCTCTTGAAAAGGCGTCAATTTTATACTTCTCAGATAACTCTTGGATTCTTCTTCTTTTTTTATTTACCAACTTGAAAGGTAAAAAAAAAAATCAGATCCTATTTTAAGTGTGGATATTATTGATTACCATGTCTCACTATGTCCATTCTCCACCTGTAACCAGCGCAGTCTACAGACAAAAATCAGGTCATAATACCACCTCTGATTTCCTTTGCTGGACGCCCCCAAATCTGGGATAAAGTCTAAACTGGAACTCCTTGTCATGGCCTCAGAGGCCCCCATAGCCCAGTTCTTCCCTATCTCTTGGGCTTGATTGATTCTCATCTTCCATGCTCCTGACTCTATACCTTTTGCTCTGGCTTGATTTTTTTTTTTTTTTTTAAGAGAGAGAGAAATTGGGGCCGGGGGGCGGGTGGGGGGCAGGCAGAGGGAGAGAAAAAATCTCAAGCAGACTCCAAGCTGAGTGCAGAGCCCAGTGCAGGGCTTGATCCCAGGACCTGGAGATCGTGACCTGAGCCGAAATCAAGAGTCCATTGATCATCTGACTAACCCACTCAGGCGCCCCTCTGGTTGGATTTTTTTGTTCCTGGAACAGACCAAGCTGCTTCCTGCCTCATTTCCTTTGTTCTTGTTATTGTCCTGCCAAGAAAGCTCTGCTGTTATCACAGCTGGTTTCTTTTCATTTTTCTGGTTTTTCTTAAATGTAAACACCTCAGAGAGGCCTTCCATGGCCATCCTATCCAAATAAGGCCTCCAATCTTTCTCTAACACAGTCCCCTTTTCTATTGTCCTCACGGCAATTATCGCTATCTGAATGCATTTCACCATTTCATGTATTATTGAATGTGTATTTATTGTTTTGGGTGACTGTATTTTACATTTCCTCTCATTAAACCATTAGTGCTAAGGAAACAGGAACCTTGATCTAGGTTCACTGATCTGTCTTCTGTGCCTAGGACAGTGTGAGGCCCACGTCAGAGGTTTAAGAAACACTGGTTCAAGAACAAATAATGGTGGCTTCATACATATGTGACGAGTAAATAAATACAAATCTACTTTTGTCCTGCCTTGAAGTGACACTTTTATCAAGGACAAAGGGCATATATATTTTTAACATGATTCTAGAATTTATATTTTGTTCCATTGACCTATGTAGCTATACAGGTATCAGTTTCCTAGTATTAGCAGGCTTACACTACAGCTTGATGTCTGGCAGTACAATCTGATTGACATTTTTTTCCAAAATTTTCTTGATTATTATAGCCTTATAATACGATAAATAGCTTTTCACTGTAGAATGATAATGATTTAGTTTATATTTAGGGATTTCACCATTAGCCATTGTCGTTGGGAATTTCTCCGAGGCCAGCAGGCTTAACACATGTTAGCAACTAACTTCAGGTCTAGGGGAGAAAGACTCCTAAAAGGAGATAGTTTTCTTGGTTAATGTCTTCCGTAAGGGTATTCTAGTGAGTGCTATGTTGACTGCAGGAATGGCTCTGTTTTGTTCATGCCTCCCTGTATTGTGTGGAAGGACTTTCCGTACACTGGTGCTGGGTTGGGACGTCTGACTTGCTTTGGTCAATGGGTCAGTTCCAAGTGACAAGAGCAGAGGCTTGAAAATCAACTGGGCCCCGAGGCTTCCCCTTTGCTGCTCTTCAAGCCCGGAACCACCATCTGAACAAGGCTGGGCTAGCCTGTGGGATGAGGAGAGACCCTTGGCCCAGTTGCTCCATTACCTTAGCTGACAGCCTAAAGGCAGAGGCACTAAACGCATCTGCAGCTGACTACAGACCCACAAATGAGTCCAGCTGAGAACAGCAGAAACACTGTCTCGCTGAGCCCAGTCCACATTGCCAACCCACAGAACTATGAGCTCTATCAATGGTGGTTGTGTTAAGCCACTAAGTTTTGAGATGGCGTGTTTCAGAGCACAAGCTAAAGAATACATCTAGCTTTTGTAAGACACACACACATGCATGCACACCAATATCTCGTTAATTGGAAATCGAAAGAAATACTTGGATTACAATGTGTTTCTACCATAATTCTGCTGCAGGGGTATGGTGACCCATAGCAATAGAACAGAAAAGAAGGAGACAAAAAGGGATGCCTGGGTGGCTCAGTCACTTAAGCATCTGCCTTGGGCTCAGGTCATGATCGGGGAGTCCCAGGATCGAGCTCCACATGGAATCAAGCCCCACACTGGATCAAACCCCACATCAGGCTCCTTGCTGACTGGGGAGTCTGCTTCTCTTTCTCCTTCTGCCCCTCCCCCTGCTTGTGCTCTCTCTCTCTCTCAAATAAATAAATAAAATCTTAAAAAAAAAAAAGGAAACAAAAAGAGAAAAGAGGTGTGGGTTATCATTATATTAGGTCATTTCCACAGACCACTAAATCACCCCTGAAAAATATTTAGAGATGATTGTAACTTGAGGAAAATACATGGACAACAAGAAATTGCCTGATTCTAACACTGTGTGACCCAAATTGCTATCAGTTTGTTGCATGGACGTACACCTCCTTTTGCATCTGAAGCTGTACTTGAGGCCTATGCTTGGCACTAAGTGAAGTAATTCTAAACATTGAGGGGACTCCCAACAAAAACCTAACTGGATTGCCTTATTAAGGAAGCCAGCCATTCACAATGATGCAACATGATAAGTTACTTTTCCAACATGTGAAGGTTAAAATAAATATACTTTACAATTGGGAATTTTTACTTTCAAGATCTTAGTGAATTACAAGAAGTATAACATTAATTCTCTGAGAAAAATCCTGACATTGATCTGGAATTTGAAGAGTAGACCATCATTTCCTGTTTAGATTTAGAAACATGTAATTTATTTCCTATGAAAACAAAGTCTTTAGAACTTCTATTTAAAAGATAAAATTTTCCTCTGTTGAGAAAAATAAGATAAGGGAGGAGAAATTCCCTTCAAAAATTCCTCCGGGCTCCTGGGTGGCTCAGTTGGTTAAGCATCTGCCCAGGTCATGATCCCACGGTCCTGGGATTGAACCCTGAATCGGGCTCCCTGCTCAACGGGGAGGCTGCTTCTCCCTCTGCCTGATGCCCCCCTGCTTGTGCTCTCTCACTCTGTCAAATAAATAAATAAGTAAATAAAATCTTGAAAAAAATAAATAAAAGTCCTCCAAAACTTTCATTAAAGCAATGCTTGTATTGATGCATGGGTCATTTAAAAACGTTGACATAGCTGACGAGTTTGGAAAAGGTTCACCTTCTGTTGTTACATTGTAGGGCTGAAGGCTAACGATTTGTCCTAATGATGGGATAAAAGCCACGCAACTGATTTACAACTTGAACAATGAAAAACAATACTGAGAAGTGATAAAAATAATTTTTATTTCTAAACATGTTTCCTCTCTAGGAGAAAGTTTCTTATCTTAAATATAGACTGTTTTTCAACACTGTAACGGCCAATGGAGAGAATTCAACTTACTCGGTCATTGAAAAATTGCCGTGTGCCAGGCAGAGGTAGGCATGGCCACATAAAGGTGCATGAGACAGTCTCTGCCCTCAAGGAGCTAAATCCTCAACATGGGCATGGACTCCAGCCAGTCTTCTCCGTCACAGGACAGAGGAGACTTAAAAGCACACATGCTGTCAAACTTTAGCGACAGAAGGAATCCCAGGGTATAATGGTGTTTTGATAGATTTCAAGAGGTGGGAGCCTTAATATGTTTATTTGCTTTTTTTTTTTTTAAAGATTTTATTTATTTATTCGACAGAGATAGAGACAGCCAGCGAGAGAGGGAACACAAGCAGGGGGAGTGGGAGAGGAAGAAGCAGGCTCATAGCGGAGGAGCCTGATGTGGGGCTCGATCCCGGAACACCAGGATCACGCCCTGAGCCGAAGGCAGACGCTTAACCGCTGTGCCACCCAGGCACCCCTGTTTATTTGCTTTTTAACAAATAAATATACTCTTCAAATGAATGGAGAATCCTTTTATGAAGGATATGGATGTGAATGAAATAAGCAATAATCGTTTTCCCACCCCAAATGTTACCACCTTTTAATATTGTAATTGCGTACCAAACATAAAGAAGTCCAACAGAATGTGACAATGATTGCTTTTTTCTAAATATGGCAGTTAGCCAATTTGATTTTTATACCATTCTATTTCTTCATTCGTTCTCCTCCAACATATACATACATCCACTTCACACTCTACAAGTTTTGGAAAAAGATGGCTAAAATAATAGCAATAGTAATAATAACAATAACAACAACATACAAAAAATTTTGTTCCAAGTGAAAATAGCTTATAAGCAATTAATGTCAGATATTCTTTTTTTTTTAAAGATTTTATTTATTTATTCAACAGAGATAGAGACAGCCAGCAAGAGAGGGAACACAAGCAGGGGGAGTGGGAGAGGAAGAAGCAAGCTCATAGCGGAGGAGCCTGATGTGGGGCTCGATCCCATAATTCCGGGATCACGCCCTGAGCTGAAGGAAGACACTTAACCACTGTGCCACCCAGGTGCCCCAATGTCAAATATTCTTTTTTTTTTTTAAAGATTTTTATTTATTTAATTGACAAAGAGGCAGCCAAGAAGAGAGGGAACACAAGCAAGGAGAGTGGAAGAGGAAGAAGCAGGCTCTCAGCAGAGGAGCCTGACGCGAGGCTCGATCCCAGAACGCCGGGATCACGCCCTGAGCCGAAGGCAGACGCTTAAGGACTGCGCCACCCAGGCGCCCCCCCAACGTCAAATATTCTTAAATCTCAATACAAGCAGTTGAATAATGCTGAAAGTGAAGTCGTGGGGCGCCTGGCTGGTCTGTCAGTGGAGCGTTGGACTTTTGATTTCAGTTCAGGTCATGATCCCAGGGTCCTGAGATCAAGCCCCACACTAGGCTCAATGCTTGGTAGGATTCTCCTTCTCCCTCTCTCCCTGCCCCTCCCTCCATTCACTCTATCTCCCTCTCTCACTCTCTCCCTCCCTCTCTCGTTCTCAAATAAATAAATAAATAAATAAATAAATAACTTAAAAAAAAAAAAAGAAATTCAAGTCATAGCCTGGACATTCTTAATGGAGTATTGTAATAGTGACCATATTTCTCAAGAAAAACTGGGATATTTGGTCTGATTTCTTTTTTTTTTTTTTAAAGATTTTATTTATTTATTCGACAGAGATAGAGACAGCCAGTGAGAGAGGGAACACAAGCAGGGGGAGTGGGAGAGGAAAAAGCAGGCTCATAGCGGAAGAGCCTGATGTGGGGCTCGATCCCATAACCCCGGGATCACGCCCTGAGCTGAAGGTAGACGCTTAACCGCTGTGCCACCCAGGGGCCCCTATTTGGTCTGATTTCTGAACAGAACACATGAATTTAGGAATTTGCTAGGAAATCATGGACATATAAATATTAAACAAATAACACAATTCTCATTAATGCAGACTGTAAGTGATGTGTTCTTGACGCTTGTCTGTATTATTGCTAATGGACCACAGTTTTGACAGCTCCCATCATTTCACATTTGTTCAAACCATCCTGTTGCTTACATCACACATTTGGGTCAGTAGTCATATGTGGGTGTAACCAAGCATGTGTGTATGGTTTGTTGGTTTTTTTTTTCAAGTTTCTCATTCAAAAGTTTTCATACTTAATGGCAGACTTAAAATGTTATAAGCTGTTGGGGCGCCTGGGTGGCATAGCGGTTGGGCGTCTGCCTTCGGCTCAGGGCGTGATCCCGGCGTTCTGGGATCGAGCCCCACATCAGGCTCTTCTGCTATGGGCCTGCTTCTTCCTCTCCCACTCTCCCTGCTTGTGTTCCCTCTCTCGCTGGCTGTCTCTATCTCTGTCAAATAAATAAAATCTTTAAAAAAAAAAAATGTTATAAGCTGTTAACTGTTGTTTTTCTTAGAAGGATCACGATTGTTTTCTATCCCACCCTTAAGAACTCCAGCTACATACAAGTCATATACTCTAGGCATAGGTGCTTGTGTAGTTTCAGAAAACAGGAGATAATTGGGCTTGTGTTGGTTACACAACATGCAGCTCCTGGTGTATATCCTGTTTGCACTAAGGGATCCCTCCTGGGCAAACTCTTGTGACATTAAGTAGATCACAACATTTTTGCAGAGCAAAGTTAAACACTTGAGTAATGTAATTATGTATCTTCTGGGTAGTGTCCGTTTTAGAATAAGAAGGAGGAAATATTAAACTACTCCTCTTTCTAACTATATATATGTACGATGTCAGTTTTTGTCAATATCATTAACAGATAAAAGGCAGAAACAGATATGAGAACAGGTGATTTCTATTGAGCTGGATATTAAAGAGATTTGCAAACCGCAAGACAATGACATTCTCTTCAGCACATTTTTTGCTTTGGAAAATATAGCTATTTTTCATAAAATGTAATTAACATATAGTGAATTTATATTTTTTAATAAATTAATAGGTAAATTAAAATTTTTTTCTGTTTTAATTTCTAACATTCATGCATATAATCTCCATAAGCGAATTAATTGCTAACATTGATACATACAATCTACGTAAGCAAAATTCCTTGAGGTTATCAATACTTTTGAAAAATGTAAAGAGGTTCTAGTAACTGAAAAAACTGAGAATTGCTGGTTGAGAGCAAAGAGACAGATGGGACCTAGAGTATTAAATTTTGGGAGTAATCAGCATTTAGCTGGTGATTTATACATGCATGTGGATGAAATTGGCCAGAAGAAGTTTCTAAAGGGAAAAGATATGACTCATAGTGGAATGCTGAGATTTAGTTTCTTAACCTGTCCAAGTGTACCCCATCTACAAAATGTGATTTCATGCATTGGTTTGTAAAGCACTTGGCATAAAGAAGGCACTCCATAACTGATATTTAATTTTTATTTTTCTATCTTTTTAAATCGTTTATCTTTCTTGATTCTAATATAGAATTAATTTTTTTGACATATCCAGATGACTAGTCAAGTACTCTTAGTTTCCTTTATGCAGGAACAAGTGGAGAGGGGAAGCAAGTAGGGAGAGAAAGTTTGAGACAATGAAGGGACAGGTAAGTATAGCTTGTCACCTGCCCTTACAGTATTCATATGTAGCCCCTGCCATTGAGGTGACTAGCTTTATTACTTCTTTTAACTTGGGTTCAAATGTTCTAGCCATTTTTCAGTGTGGCAGAAAGAACACAAAGACATTGGGATCAGGGGTGATTTGAATTCTGGTTCTGCTCCATACTGGAAGTATGACCTTGGGAAGTTACTCTGCCTTTTGGAGGCCTACTTTCCTACTCTGTGCAGTGAGAACCTTGATAGAGACCTTAGATGGGAAACCTATTGCACAAGGGCATGTAAGTGAAGAGTGGTGTGCCTGGCGCATAATAGTTGCTTAATAATGGCAACCATATTGCTCTTTGCTGAGGTATGAGCAGGAGAGGGCAACAATCTCTAAAGCAAGAAACTGACGCTTCTGAGACTGAAGTTATGAGTTATAACTAATGGAACTAATGGAAAAATGAAAGTAGATTGTGAATAGTGGAAAAAATTTAGAAAAAAAACACATAGTTTGAAGTTTTGTTTTTCCATTGCGACTCCAGTATCCATTTTAATCCTTTCCTGAAGGACGGACATGCCTACATACCTACATCTGTATTGTCTATATCGTATCTCTATCGCATTTATCTGTCTACCTATCTGAGTGACAAACATGGCCTGATGACCACTGAAATTCAGTGTGGGATGGCAGAGTGGTGGAGACCGAAACCACAGATGTCTAGATATACAGATGGACACATAACTATGTTGGAAGACAGGTAGATAGGTCTCCACAAAGTCAAAGCTTGAAAGATTTTGCAATGTCATTTATACGAAGGCTTACCTTTTGCAATTGTGATTGTCTTGTTGTCTGCCAGGAGGCTCCATTTTCTTGGTATCTCTATGTAGGTTATTAATTTAAGGCTTATTTATTTTCCTAAAGTGCCATGAATATGTGGGAGGCGGCAAGGCACAATAGAGACAGTGCAGGCTTTGGAGCCAGGCGGAGCTTGGTTTGACTCTTAGCCCTGCTAATTTGGGCAAATTAATGAATGCGACCTGTATTATTGAGTGCCTGCCATGTCCCTGGTATTGCACTAATTTCTTATGATATGATAATGAGCAAAGACACCTACCATCCGAGGATCAGGTGGGAACAGACATTATTTTAAAATGATGCTAATGAATATATATGATTGGACACTGAGATAAATTCTAAACTGCATTACAAGTTAGAGGGTGGGGGAAATAGCATATAATCAGCAGTAACAGCATCTGCAAAAGACTTTTGACAAAAAGGAGCAAGGAAAATTAAGAGAAAAATTCAGTGTAGCTGGAGTGAAGACAGCCAGAGGAGGAATCAGAAGCTCTAGTTTCCTTGTCTGTAAACTGGGGATAATAAGGCTATCTTATGGATTAGTGAGAGCATATGACACTGCCCAACCAACAGTGGCTATTCTATTAAGTGGTGACTACAATTATAATTACATAATTGCTGCAGAGATGAAGACATTTCTTCAATCATGTAACGTTAGATCAAACCTTCTCTAACATTTTAGTTGTGCTCACCCTTTACAACTGACCACTGGCAGACAAATGCATCCCAGTCCTTACAATGCCCAGAAGACTTCCAGTTTAGGGAGGAAGTGTGGTGTTTTCTTTTGGTCTTGGACTATGTAGATGCCTGTCAATAAAAGAAGGAATGTCAGAAAGCCATTGTGGAAAGGAAGGAGGAAGGAGTCAAAGAAACTCAGTGTTCTAAATCTTTTTTTTCCTAGACATGTCTTGAAATGTGACATTCCATTCTCCTAATCTGTCGTTTTCCTATCCTACAGGCAAAGGTTCCAACCTCCCAACGTGTTCCTGCAAGCAAAGATCTGAACACGGAAGCTACTGAGGAGAAAGCTCTTTTAGTGGTATCAGGGGAACTGAATGGAATTGCAAAATTAGGTAGTCTCAAGGATACAGTGCCTTTTTAAATTCTTTTTAAGTTTTTATTCAAATTTCAGTTAGTTAACATACAGTATCCGTTTCAGGTGTACAATATAGTGATTTAACACTTCCATACAACACCCAGTGCTCATCACAAGTGCTCTCCTTAATCCCCATCACCTATTTCACCCATCCATCCACCCACCCCTTCTCCGGTAACCATCAGTTTGTTCTCTAGAGTTAAGAGTCTGTTTCTTGGTTTACCTCTCTTTCTCTTTTTTCCCCTATGATCATCTGTTTTATTTCTTAAATTCCACATATGAGTGAAATCATATGGTACTTGTCTTTCTCTGACTGACTTATCTTGCTTAGCATAATGCTCTCTAGCCCCATCCACATCATTGAAAATGGCAAGATTTCATTCTTTATGATGGTTAACATTCCACTGTGTATATATACACCACATCTTCTTCATCCATTCATCAGTTGGTGGACACTTGGGCTGTTTCCATAATTTGGGTATTGTAGATAATGCTGCTATAAACATTGGAATGCATGTATCCCTTTGAATTAGTATTTTTGTATTCTTTGGGTGAATGCCTAGTAGTGCAATTGCTGGGTCAAAGAGTAGAAATGGATAAATTCCTAGAAACATGTACTACCAAAACTGAAACAGGAAGAAACAGAAAACTTGAACAGGCTGATAACCAGCAAAGAAATTGAATTGGTAATCAAACGACTCCCAGTAGAGGCACCTGGGTGGCTCAGTTGATTAAATGTCTAATTCTTGGTTGGTTTTGGCTCAGGTCATGATCTCAGGGTCGTGAGATCGAGACCTAAGTGGGGCTCCATGCTCAGCACAGAGTTGGCTTGAGATTCTCTGCCTCTCCTTCTGCTCCTTCCCCACCCTGGCTAATGCTCTCTCTCTCTCTCTCTCTCTCTCTCGAAAATAAATAAATAAATAAATAAATAAATAAATAAATAAGTAAATAAACAAACAAATAAGTAAATAAATAAAATCTTAAAGCAAAAACAAAAACAAAAAACTCCTAACAAACAAAGTCCAGGGCCAGATGGCTTCACAGGCAAATTTTACCAAGCATTTAAAGAGTTAATATCTATTCTCCTCAAACTATTCCCAAAAGTGGAAAAGGAAAGAAAACTTCCAAGTTCATTCTATGAGGCCAACATCACCGTAACACCAAAACTAGATAAAGACACCACTAAATAAGAGAACTGCAGGCCAATATCCCTGATGAACATGGGTGCCAAAATTCTCAATACAATCCTAGAAGGCCAAATCCAACTATACGTTTTAAAAAATCATTCACCATAATCAAGTGGGATTTATTCCTGGGTTGTAAGGGTGGTTCAATATTTGTGAATCAATCAACATGATACATCGCATTAATAAAAGAAAGGATAAGAACCATATGATCATTTCAATAGATGCAAAAAAAAAAGCATTTGACAAAGTACAACCTCCATTCATGATAAAAACCCTCAACAGAATAGGTTTAGAGGGAACACACCTCAACATAATAAAGGTCATATATGGAAAAACCCACAGCGAATATCATCCTCAATGGGGAAACCTGAGAGCTTCTCCCCTAAGGTCAGGAACATGACGGGGATGTCCACTCACACCACTGTTGTTCAACACGGTACTGGAAGTCTTAACCTCAGCAACCAGACAACAATAAGAAGTAAAAGGATCCAAACTGGCAAGGAAGAAGTCAAACTTCCACTATTTGCAGGCGACATGGTACTTTACATAGAAAAACCCGGAAGACATCCCCCCAAAATTGCTAGAGGTGAGGTGCCTTCTAAATGGACCCCAGGGGGTGAGCCCCTGCAGTCCAGGGATTGTAGCACTAACGGCCTGGATCCCAACCCCTCTCCACTCCTGATGCCTCTGTGTCTTAGCCTCCCCATCCCTCGCAAAGGACTAATGATGACAATAGTAATACGTGTCTCAGGGGGTTGTTGTGAGGATAAAATGAGTAAACAGTGAGAATGTGCAAACACCTCAGCACCTCCTTTCCGAACTCCACATTAGCTGTCATCGGAAGCAGTCGGTTGGCTTTTTAAGCTTCGGGCTCCCATTGGTACAGTTTCCTAGAACCTGAAACTAAAGGCTCACATTTCCATTGTGCTTTTCTAGCCAGAGGGTTCCCTGGTTCCTGTCTTTCACTTTGAATGAGGTTTTGTTGCCATTATTTTATAAAGTTGGGGAACTTGAGGTCGCGGAAACCCATGATGTTGAGCTCCTGATGTGGAAACTATAGTTCCCAGACACAAATCACCAGTTTCTTCTTTTTTCCACATTAGTACGGTTGACCCTTGAACAGCAAGGGTTTGAACTGCGTGGGTCCACTTACACGTGGGTTTCTTCCAATAAATACAGTGTAGTACTAGAAATGTATTTTCTCAACTCTGGATTCCGGGAAACAAACTGAGGGTTACAGAAGGGAGAGGTGGGGGGATTGGGTGACCGGGCAATGGGTATTGAGAAGGGCATGTGTTGCCATGAGCACTGGGTGTTACATGCGACTAATGAATCGTTGAACTCTACATCAAAAACTAATGATGTACTGTATGTTGGCTAACTGAACATAAAAAAGAAAGCGTAGATCTGGAAAAAAAGGAATGTATTTTCTCTTCCTTATGATTTTCTTGATAACATTTTCTTTTCTCTAGTTTACTTTACTATAAGAATACAGTGTGTAATACATATAACTTATGCAATGTGTTAGCTGACTGTTTACGTTATTGGTAAGGCTTCTGGTCAACAGTAGACTATTAGTAATTAAGTTTTGGGGAGTGAAAAGTGACAGGAGGATTCTCAAACGAGCGGGGGTTGGTGTCTCTAACCCCCGCATTGTTCAAAGGTCAACTGTATCTGACCTATTTATGGCTTATTACATTGCAAATTTGGACACGTTTTCTTTGCTGCGACTAAAGAGTTGCCATAGCCCTGTCTTTGGTCCAATCATTTGACTTAACCTGAAACACTGTAAAAGGAGATGTGGTTGCTCACAAGGGGGTGAAATGCTGCTCAACATGGGGTAAATGGTAAGCCCCATATTTCGCTGCCGTTCTCTAACTGACACCAGAACTTAGCCCCAGCAAAATCCCTTCTCCGTAGGGCTTCTAGATCACCCCCAGGGATTTTAGCCCCACTGTCCTATGTTCTTGTCCTTGATGCCCACCTGCAACCATTCTAAGCCACACCACTTTCCCTGCCACTGGGTTTCTGCTGGGACTGAGGCTGATGTCCAAGCCTGAGTGTTTGGTCTTGAGGCTTCCAAAACTGTCACTTCTGCAGGGGTCACCGTGCTGCGTGCATCTATGGGGAGAGGATTCCTGCTCCCCTCAGTCACCCTGACACTGGCCAAATCGTTCTGTTCGGCTCCAGCCTTTTCACAGTCTCAGTTGTGAATCTAAGGAACAAAGAAGAGACTTCTGGTTTCTTGTCTGGTATGTAAAGAGCTTGGAAGTCACCACTCTGCTAAACAACAAATAAAAACCTGAAAGGACCAAAAATTCCTAAATCCGTAAGGGAGGGAGGTCTCAGGCCAACAGCTTCCCCCAAAACGGGAGAAACCTACAGAGAATCACAACTTATCGGAAGAGAAACCCAAGGGCAGAAACCTCTGGGGGAACCAGTGCAGGGCTAAGAAAAACCTGAAGGAAGTTGTTGAATTGCTGGAGGCTCGTGTGGACGAGACTGAGAGTTAAAAACTCTAGGGGGACCCAGTCATTTGGGGGGGGCACTTTGGTGAGTTTTCCCTCTAGGAACTCTACCAGGTCCTCAAAGTAAACACCAGAGAACAGTCCCCTCACACTTCTGGTGTGGGGGTGGGGAGTAGGGGTGGGAGGTGGGAAGTGGTTCCATTCTGGAATACCCCTGAGGCACTCTGTTCTGCTTAACTAGGCCTGCCCTCAGGAGAACTAGTCCACTAGAACCTAACTGACCTAAAGGAAGGGAAAACCCAACTTCAGCCTTCTGTAGCTTTCCAGGAGGGGAAGGAGAATAGCCAACTACAGACCCCTCTAGTCATCCTGTCCCTCCTGAGGGGGAGGGAAACCTGAGAAGCTTGTGTAAAGTTCACTGTCCAGAGGCACAAGCTCCCTGAAAGACTGAGAGAGAACACTTCCCCCCTCCTCCCCACCTCCCCCCCCCCCACATTTACCAAAGTCTTATTCACCTCAGTTCCTTTTAGTCAGCACACAATGTTCGGTTACCAAGAAAAAACTGTAAGACATACTAAGAGGAAAAACAAAGAATTTGAAGAGACTGCACAAGCATCAGAACCACAGTTGGAAATGGCAGGAATATTGGAATTATCAGCCTAGGAATTCTGCAAATATCAGACCAGAAATGATCAGACCAGTGATTCGTACGTTCCCTGATATGTACTGTGAGGACCTGGTAGAGTCCCCGGAGGTAAAACTCACATACCCGATATGCCAAGTAGACAACACGCTGGAACAGGTGGGCCATGTAAGCAGAGAGATGGGAACTGTGAGAAAGAATAAAAAAGAAATGCTAGAGATCAAACACACTGTTAGAAAAATGAACAAAGCCTTTGATGGGCTCATAGGTAAACTGTACATGGCTGAGGAAAGAACCTCTGAGCTTGTGGATATGTTAGCAGAAACATCGAAACCTGAAAAGCAAAGAGAGGGGTGCCAGGGTGGCTCAGTTGGTTAAGCGTCTGCCTTCGGCTCAGGTCATGATCCCTGGGTCCTGGGATCGAGCCCCTCATCAGGCTCCCTGCTCAGCAGGAGCCTGCTTCTCCCTCTGCCTCTGCTTGTCACTCTCCCTGCTTGTTCTCTCTCTGCGTGTCAAATAAATAAAATAAAATCTTTAAAAAAAATAAAATTGCAGATCAATGTATTCATCCATCCATCCATTCTTCATTAACATCTTTTCAGATGTATTTCAAAGTAAATTATAGAAATCAGTTTGTTTTGCCCCTAAACACCTTTGTATGCATGTCGTTAATGTTATTAGCTAAAGTTCAAGTATGTATATGAGCAATGTTTCTTTTTTTTTCTTTTGACATAATTTACATACAGTGAAATGCACAAATCTTACATATTCCATGAGATGAGTTAGGATGAATGCATATACCAATGCAACCCCACCCTTTATCAGGAGACAGAAGTTAGCATGACACCAGAAAGTTGTCTCATATGCCGTCCCCATCGATTCCTGCAGGGGTCACTCTTCAGAGGCAACTACTCTTCTGATTTTTCCTCACACACATTAGTTTTGCCTGTTCATGTAGATGGGATCATACAGTGTGTATTTTTTGTGTTCAACTTCTTTTCTCTATTATCATTTCTATGAGCTTCATTCAGATGGTTGCTATTGTCAGAAGTATATTCCTTTTTATGACTGAGTAATATTCCACTACTTATACCACAGCTTGTATATCTAGTCGCCTATTGCTGGACATCTGAACTTTTCCCAGTTTTTAACTATTATGAATAAAGTGGCCCTGAACAACCTGGTATAAGTTATAAGCTGGTTTTATAAAACTGTTCTTTTCTGCCTCAGGACAACTATTGTCTATATATATGGCTGACTTCTAAAGTTATACGTCCAGCCTAAATCTGCCCCCCACTCCAGACTCTTAAATCCAATTGCCAACTCAACCTCTCCTCTTGGATTTCCAATACGCATATCAAACCTATTGGTTTGAAAGCAAACCCCAGCTCAGCACCCACCCCAGCTGCAATTTTTCCATTCCAGTAAGTGGTAAAATCTCTCCTTCCAGTTATTCAGACCAGAAAACACAGACGGCCCCAACCCCTCTCCCTTTCCCACCATCCAACCCATAGGCAAATCCTATTCCTATCCCCAGAATATATCTAGAATGCTCCAATTATTAGCACCTCTCCTTACCATCTGGTCGGAGGCATCATGGTTTCACACATGAATTTCGGAAAACCCAGTAAGGGGTCTCTTGCTTCCGTTCTGCTACTCCCACACAACCTATTCTTAGCATCATGGCCAAAGTGGTCCTTTTGGAGCACATCTTTTCGATCCCGCCATTCATGATGCTTTAAAAAGCTCAAACGGCTCCTTGTTTCACTCAGAGGAAAAGTCCTGCCAATGGCTCCCCAGGCTCTGTGCAGTCTGGCTCTTTATTTCACAACTGGCCACTCTCCTGTCCTCTCTCTACACCACCCAGTTTTTTCTAGTGACATTGGCCTCCTGGTGGTCACTCAGTGTGTTTGCAATTGCTCTTCTCTACCTGGCATCCATTTCCCAGGTGCGACAGCGCGGCGTATCTCGACCTTATGCTGAATTGTCACTGTCCGTGGATTTGAACATTTCAGGCCAATACCATATCTGGGGGGAAACTTTGAGCCTAATAGACAATATTCTCTGGTAGAGAATTTTTGAAGGACTATTTCCCCTGAATCTTAACAAAGCCGAGTCCTTTTCACATTGTTTAGTTGTGTGGAAGCCATTGACAAAATGGTGACAACGTCTTTCTTTTTTTGCTGCTTCAAGGTGACATCAGAATAAACACGCACTGATGTGTGTACAGATGTTTTTAATAATTATTTAAGGGTCTGCGAAATTTTCCAAGAGGGAAAATCTTTTTACTAAAGAGCTTGTTTGATTCATGAAGGAGAGGCCCAACCTTGCAGCCACCGCACACCCAAAGCCACGGACCGTAGGGCATCAGGACAGTGACTCCAGTTGTCCAGGTTCCGCCGCCCCTGGGACACTGGTTCCCAGACTTCAGTGAGCCTCAGAATCACCCAGGGACCACTGTGCCCCAGACCCAGAGCTTCCCACTGGGTAAGTCCTTGGTGAAATCCGAGAACTTGCATTTCTAACAAGTTCCCCAGGGGGTGCTGTGTGGCTGGCTCAGGGATCAGACTTTGAAATAGAGCTTCAAGGGCTGTTTGCTGCTTGTTCTTTCCCGGGCTGGGTGCCAACGCCTCCTCTGTCCTTGCTGCTGGACCCTGTGCCCAGGTCCGGGCTGCCCGGCCTTCATATCAGAGGGCCGCTGCTGTGGCTGAGGGGCCAGAAGTGATGAATGGAAATTAGCTCAGTCTCACTCTTGCCCACTGAGCTTTGCTTCTCCAACTATGAGGACTGACATTTCCTAGCCCTTGCAGGTGGTGATGACTCCATAGCCATACCAGTACCAAAGAATTGATTAAGTTTATTAGTTCCTCAGATGAAGAAAGGGAGAAAACCAAGACTAGGAGTAGATTAAACAAGTGGTTCTGAAACTTTAATGTACACACAGGATGCTTACTAAAAATGAAGATTCCCTACTAACGCCACCTGACAGGTGTGCTGGTGTGCTGGTGTATTGGGTCGAAAGTAGTTTAAGAAATAACATTTAAATGCACATCTAGGTGATTCAATGATGGGTAATCAGGGGACCCACTTTCAGACATATGTAAATAAATAATTTCCCCAAGTTCACCCAGATAATAGTATACATGGAGTAGAGCCATGTCTGGTTCATTGCAATATGCTCTTGAATGCCTGCTCTCACAAGCAGTGTTCTAGGCTCTGAGGCGGTAAGGGTTCACAAGATTGACTGAATCACCCATGCACTTTCAACTACAACACGCCATCTCTTCCTCACTGAGTCTGATTAAGAATTCTTGAGATGAATTATGCTTTGTTGTGTTTCAATTTCAGCCACTGATACCAAGGAAAATGACAATTAGGGGCATCAATTATAGGCATCAATTTAAAAATATAATAGCAAATCGCATTTTGTTTATGGCAATCCAGTTAAATGCCGTGCAAATCCATACCGTATGACACAACTTCGCTTAACGCAATTCAGCGTAATACCATACAGTGCAATACGGCAAAAACCAACGCGATGTCTCAGCCTGCAGTGCGGTGAGGTTAGCCGCAACCTCACTGGGGGCTTGGGCTGCGCTGCCCTCTAGTGGCAGAAATGGAAATGCTTCCTCTTGGAGGCTACAGCGGCCCTTCTCCATTGAGTAACTGTGAACGAACATCCCTTTAGAAAGGAAATCAGCTGAGATCCAGCTGACTGCTTTATTCCACAGCAGAGGTCATGCATGGATTCAGAGACTACCTGAGTTGCCATCTGAGCTAACTAATCGTGCTGTTTATGCAACAGGCTGTTTTCAACACATTCTGTTGATTTGCAATGAAAAGAGGAAGAACAGTCATGAGCCTTTTCTCCAGCCTGCAGAGAGTAGACCAGAGTGGCAAATACAGGAGTGTGAGAAACCCTAAGAAGAAGTAAATAAGAGAAATATAAAAATAGAATATGTAATAGAATATAATAGATGGAGAAAAATCTGTATTCTCTGACATAAAGCCATCTTTTCTCCTTGGTTGGAGAGGCACTGTCCTATGCTTGGAGACAGCAAGGAGAATGTTAGTGATTAAAATTCCTTATTTCACAAAATGTACATGCATAATTACAGTTCATTCAGTTCATATTTATTGAGCCACCGCCATGCTTTAGGCTCAGATGAAACACACACACACACACACACACACACACACACACACACACACAAAGTCATTTCAACTGCATAGTAAAGTTCTTTTCCTCCTTTGCACATTTGCTGAGGATGATGGCAGCTTTCCTGGTGCCGGGCCCTGCGTTAAGCTAGTGGAGCTCGCAGTCATGGGCTGACTCATTCTTCTCCTCTGAGGGAAGGGTGTCCTCTGATTGGACATGAAATTATGTGCGACCCCAGACCCGTGGATCAAGCTCAGGTGACGCACTTAGGTGACTCTTGGCACTCTTTTGCCCTGCTTTGATGGTAGACAAGTGTAGCAATCCTGGCTTGAGAAGGTCACAGGGATCAGGGCTTTAGGCTCTTCATGGACAAGTTTCTGGATCGTGTCACCCGAAGCCTCAAGGTCAAGCAGAGTTGCTAGCTGAAGAGAAGGGAAATCTACAAGGGGTAATGGACAAGGGAGACAATATCAGTTGCAATTCCAAGATGATTTGCAGTGAAGGAAATACAGTTCTTGCCACTTAATTTCCTCTCCCACATTTCTCCCAGGAAGAGAGATCCTGGAAGAGCCTCTTCTTGTGGGTACGTGAAGTTGATCTTGGTAGATGGCAGCGGACATGAGCTACGCCCCCAGATTCTCCTTCATTGCCCAGCTACTAGAGCACCTCGAGCGAAGCGAAGCTTCTTCAGCATTTGCCTCAGCTGTGGATTCACCTCACCCAAGGTCACACCTTTCTGGGCCCTGCCCATATCCAATGACTGCTAACGTGGAAGTATAAAAACCCATGTGACTCAAAGCAGGATCGCTCTGATGGGCCATGGCAGCTCCGGTGGTGATCATTTAAGTTACAGCTTAATAGACAATCTAAAAGATTTAAATGCAAATTTATGGAGAGTTTCTGTGATTGTTTGAAATTAGGATAGGATGCTATTAAATTTTAATTACTACAAATAATTCGATGATAATGTCTTAAGTATGTAATTCTTTTAAAAAATATGTTTCTGAAAAGCAAAAGAACTTTTGGGACTTCATCAAGATAAAAGACTTCTGCACAGCAAAGGAAACAGTCAACAAAACAAAGAGGCAACCCACGGAATGGGAGAGGATATTTGCAAATGACACTACAGATAAAAGGCTGGTATCCAAGATCTATAAAGAACTTCTCAACCTCAATACCCAAGAAACAGATAATCAAATAAAAAAATGGGCAGAAGATATGAACACTTTTCCAATGAAGACATACAAATGGCTAAAGACACATGAAAAAATGTTCAACATCGTTAGCCATCAGGGAAATTCAAATCAAAACCACATTGAGATACCACCTTACACCAGTTAGAATGGCAAAAATTGACAAGGCAAGAAACAACAAATGTTGGAGAGGATGTGGAGAAGGGGAACTCTCTTACACTGTTGGTGGGAATGTAAGTTGGTATAGCCACTTTGGAAAACAGTGTGGAGGTCCCTCGAAAAGTTAAAAATAGAGCTACCCTATGACCCAGCAATTGCACTACTGGGCATTTACCCCAAAGATACAGATGTAGTGAAGAGAAGGGCCATATGCACCCCAATGTCATAGCAGCATTGTCCACAATAGCTAAATTGTGGAAGGAGCTGAGATGCCCTTCAACAGACGAATGGATAAAGAAGATGTGGTCCATTTATACAATGGAATGTTACTCAGCCATCAGAAAGAACGATTACCCAACATTTGCATCAACATGGACGGGACTGGAGGAGATTATACTAAGTGAAATAAGTCAAGCAGAGAAAGACAATTATCATATGGTTTCACTCATTTGTGAAACATAAGGAATAGCAGGGAGATCGGTAGAAGGAAGGGGAAAACGAAGGGGGGGTAAACAGAGGGTGAAATGAACCATGAGAGACTATGGACTCTGGGAAACAAACTGAGGGTTTTAGAAGGGAGAGGGGTGGGGGGATGGGCTAGCCCAGTGAAGGGTATTAAGGAGGGCACATATTGCATGGAGCACTGGGTGTTATACGCAAGCAATGAATCATGGAACATTACATCAAAAACTAATGATGTACTGAATGATGACTAACATACCATAATTAAAAATAAATAAATAAATAAAAATAAAAATGTTTCTGTAAAAAAAAAAGTTTCTGTATAACCCATGCTTTGTAAACATTTCCACATACAGCAAGGGCTGTATGGAAACATATGTTTTGATATATGTTACAACAAACTTGCCTGATCCTTTTGAAAAGCAATTAGGCCATAGGGGTTGGGAGATAGAAACATATACATGGGCTTTGAGTTAGTAATACTGATCATGGGACTTTATTCTATGTAAATATGCTTTTTAAAAAAGAGAAAGACACACTTCTTGTGTATTTGTGGACTATTAAGAATTCTGCCCAGTTTTTCTTAGCAAAAAAAACTTTGTTCAGTTGATTTTTAAATTTCGTGTTGACCCAGTCTAAAAAAATGTATCCGAATTTGAATGGTGAGATGAGAAATTTTACCCACTTGCTCTAATGAAAGTTGCTAAGTTGATAAAACAATTCCTTACTCACTCACATTATAACTTTGCAGATCTTTCTGTCTGTATTTTTGGATCTGTTTCGTGGTTTCTTGGGAAGACTTGCTTTATGCGATTAGAGACTGAAAAACTTGTATGGTTTTGAGAAAGAAAAATGGTGGAACAAGACACAAGCGAGAGCGCTCCAAACCACGTCTGAACACAGACCAAATCGCAAACGTGGTTTAAGCCACCAGTGATCGTACATCCCCCCCCCCCCCCCCCGTGCTGGCTAATGGGAGGGGCTGCTGCTTCGTTACCAGTTACAGTTTCTGCCTTGCTCTAGACCTCCCGGCGTCTGCATTACTTCCTTTACAGACCCAATCATAGAACTGCCCCCTTCTTGACAGCATGCAGGCCAGAGCAAAGCTCTGCTTCCTGACCCTTCCCCTCAACTTCCTAACACGAACCCGATTTCTAACAGAATTTCTTCCAAATGGCATTGTAGTGAGACACCCCACCCTGTAGGGAGCTTTCTGTCTCACGCAAAGGGCAACACACACCTCCTGTTCAACTACAGTGCCGTCCTGGTGGGTGGGGGGAAGGAGAACCTCTTCACGTCACTTGCTAGTAATTTCAACTTCAACATTGGCTAGAACTTTGAAGGCAAAGGTTGATGTACCTTAATCTAGGCGTCCAGGTTAACTTCTTTAATTTACATAATATTTTCTTTCCTGATTGCCTTAACTTTCAGTACACTTTTCTTCCGACAAGTAATATGTCAACAGCAATTTTGTTAAACGTTTGGCAGTCTGCTTTCTCCCCAAATATTTTAATATATATGTGTGTGTGCATATAAATGCACATATATATTATTTATATATTTCTCCCATTAAACAATTTTATCATAGAACAGCTTATGGAGAGATGACAATCAGGTTTGTGTCTGGCTGGCGCACTTCTTGTCATTTGCTTGTAGGGCATGTTGAAATTTTGAGGTTTCCTCCTAACTTGAGCAGAATGGATCCAACTACTAGCGGGTCGGGACTTAGACCAGTGAGGCACAGACAGGAAGCATGCAGAGAGATAAATAGGACAGAGGTTGGAGAGGGTCTGTTTTGCATGTAAGGGCTGTGGTCGGGTATTAGATCCAAAGTAGGGAAGCCAAATTTTGCAGCTGTCAGTAAGTGAGGTCGGTGGAGAGGTGGAGAGACTGAGTCATGCTCCATGCATGTAATTCTTTGAATTCCTAAGGAAAAACTTCATGGCGGAAATGGTTTTGAATAAAGTGAGAAACAATCAGCTTGGTCATGTTTTATTTCTCAACAGCATTTCCTGTTCTTCGACTAAAAGCCACCTATGACTGGTAACACTTCCTCCAAATTCTCAGAAAACGAGGCTTGTTTTCCTTGAGTTTGACATAAATTGTGTTTCACACAGTTACACAAGTCGGTGAATAGTGCTATGATCGGCTCGGTGTGAGTGCCTTTATTTTTACGAGCCAATCATGATGAAGTTCAAGTTACAAAATCTAGAGGAGCTGCATGACAATGTTCTGATCACAGCTTTGGTCTGGAGACCATTCTAGATCTTGTATCTTCAGGGAGATGTCTACAGTGAAGCCCTTCCTAAAACTATAGTGTGTAGAAAGTAAATCCCTCACTTAAAGTTATCCGAAGCACCAAAGTATACAGTATCGGTATTTATATATTAGTTAAAAGCTTTCAGTGGCAGAACACCTGAGTCAGGGTGGGGGAAGGGATAGGCTGGTGATGGGTAGTAAGGAGGGCACGTATTGTATGGTGCACTGGGTGTTATATGCAACTAATGAATCATCGAACTTTACGTAAAAAAAAATTAAAATTAAAAACTAAAAAAAATTAAACTTCATATAAAAAAAAAAGAACACCTGAGTCAATGAGACTTAATAATGCGGATTTAGTAGCTCGTGTAACTGAAAACCAAAGGACGATGCAGCATCAGATATGTTTTAATCAAGATCTTGGCACTCTCTCTTCATTCTGGCTCTGTTATTAGCCAGCATGTGACCCCACCGTCACAAAGATGCCGACCAGCAGCAACTGCTTCCTTGCCCATTTCCAGGGTAGAAGGTGGCACTTCTCCCAGTATGACATGCTATTTCCAGTTCTTCGTGCAGATCGAACCAAGGTACATTGACCATTGTTGTAAGGGATATGAGAATATGCCAACAGACCATTAGTGGGAGCTAGAAGTGAGTAGTCCACTTAAACATCGTAGTTAATGCATGATTACTATATGGTTGCAACACGTATTTCCTTAAAGGAAATAAGAGATCTGTTGGGTAGGGGGAGGAAAGAGAACAGATGCTGGTCTGTCCGGTCTATCCAGGACTTTCCATTTTAAACCTTACCCAGTAGGAAGTGATATCCCATTTTACCTATAGGTGGCAGTGTTGGGCTAAAAAAAACATGGGCTCTGGACTTCGGTTGCAACCGTTCAATTCTTAGGCCCACCAATTACAAGCAGCAGAGTTTTATGCAAGTCACCTAAACTCTGCTCGCCTCAGCACCTTCATTTGCAAGATGTAATCAGCAGAATCGTTCTTGTAGAGCTGGTATGAGAATTCAGTGCGATGATGGCCATACAGCACTTAGCCTAGTGCTTGTTGATTTCTCAGTACAGGAGACAATATATTTGCATGTAAAACAGCCATTTGATGGACTTTTTAAGACAGCACTTCTATCTGCTTAAGCATCCCCGAGCTGCCCAATATATTTTGGAAGTGTCTCTTCCCATCCCAGGTCATTTTTGTCTGTTACTAAATTCATTTTAGGCAGACTCAGTTCTTTGACCCTGACACCGGAGAGTGCTCTGATACTGGAGTGCTACAATGGGCATGAATGTTCAAAAAGAAGCCCCACCAGGTGTTCCTGATGGGGGAGTTTCCTTCACAGGCTAAACAGCATTCTTGTGTGGTTGAAAACAGGGTACTGGTATCATCTTACTGGGCCTCTATAGTTTCTTGTTAGGGAAATGATCGCACCAGGGCCCGCTAAACCCATCCAGAGCAATGATGTTCTGATTAGTCCTTCCTTTAGCTCAAGTAATTAGAAAGCTCAATATGGGACGCCTGGGTGGTGCAGTCGTTAAGCGTCTGCCTTCGGCTCAGGGCCTGATCCCGGCGTTCTGGGATCGAGCCCCATGTCAGGCTCTTCTGCTGAGAGCCTGCTTCTTCCTCTCCTGCTCCCCCTGCTTGTGTTCCCTCTCTCCCTGGCTGTCTCTCTCTCTCTGTCAAATCAATGAATAAAATCTTTAAAAAAAAAAAAAAAAGAAAGCTCAATATCCTCACACGGCAATAATGAAGTGATTTTCTTTTGGCCTGCAACTCTTATTCCATTTTAATTGAAGCTAAGAGGTAAGGTGGGGGGCGGTGGAGAGCAGGAAGAAAGGAAGTGAAGTAACCCTAGTTATTTGTTTTAAAACTCACCCAAGTGAGGGACGAAATCAGAGCTTGGACTATACTCCTTTGGGAAGTCTATGCAAACTTTGTATTGTATAAAGTAGGTGAATTAGGAGTGATTGCATCGAATAACTCGCTTTTCAAAATGATTTGTCTTGGGTATTTTCAGAAGTGATAAACTTGGTGAATCTGAAATACGGTTTGTGTTCATATGAAAGCAATTAGATCGAGGGAAAGAATATCAGCTTTGGAGACAGAAGGATCTGTCCTCATGTCCTGACAGCACTGTTTATCAGATGCCTGACCTTGGAAAGGGCCTTAATATCTCTGAGCCTCAGTTTCCAAATCTGTGAGACAGGGACAATAATACCTTCTTTGCAGAGTTTATGGGATGACTAGGGGAATAGACATCATTGTCCAGCACAGTGTACGACAGACATGAAGAGCACCAAATGTATTCTTCTCAATAAAGATTCATTGAACGGGTACAGCTGTAGGGAGGGTCTATTCCATGACGTAGCGCACCACGGCACTCGGAGCTCCCTGATTCCTTGTTGCTGTCCTACGTCTGATCACAAAACATTGTCCTGTCACAGGATCTCATGCCTTCCAGACTAATACGGAGAAACGAACACACTCCCTAGCATCACCGAGGAGGACAAATAAGCTGGAAATGCCACCAAAGCTCACTGAATCAGTGGTTCTCAGCCTTGGCCGCACACTGTAATCACTGGAGAACTTTAAGAAGCCTCAGAGCACCAACTGTGCCCAGAACAACTAAATCAGAAGTTCTGAGGGTTGGACCTAGCCGGCAGTGCTTTCTAAAGCTCTGCGGAAAATTCCAAGTGCAGCCAAGGTGGAGAATCATTGCTCTAAGCCATCGCTGTTCCACCTGTAAGATGCGTACAAGTCACCTGGACGGCTTATTAGCTCCCAGGTTCTGATCTTCTAGGTCTGGATGGGGCCTGAGCGCCTGCATTTCCAACATGCTCTTGGGTGTTGCCAATGCTAGTGATTCCTGGACCACGCTTTGGGTGGAAGGCTCTAAGATCCTTATTTCCCTCTCTCTTCCTGCCACTGCCCAGTTGGGGGGGGGGGGCTTTTATTTAAAAAAAAAATTTTTTTTTTTTAAATTTTATTTATGAAAGAGAGTGCCTGTGCGCATGAGCGGGGGTGGGGGCAGAGGGAGAAGCAGACTCCCTGCTGAGCCAGGACCCTGGGACCGTGAGCTGAGCCAAAGGCACACCTTAACCCACTGAGCCGCCCAGGCGCTCTGATAAAAAGCCTTTTATAAAAGATACTTTCTCTGTCCCAGGAATTGCTTCTTTCTCTTTCAGTTTTATGGAGATACAATTGACATGCAGCACTCCATAAGCTTCAGGTGTTCAGCATAGCGACTTCATACATTGCAACACATAGCGACACATACATTGCAAATTGATTACCACGATGTTTAGCTAATGGCACCTCATATAATTATAAATTCTTTTTTCTTGGAGGAGAACTTTTAGGATTTGCTCTCCTAGCACTTTCAAATACATCACACAGCAGTGTTAACTATAGTCATCATATTGTACCTTACATCCCAGGCCATATTTATCTTATAACTGGAAGTTCGTACCTTTTGACCACCTTTACTCAATTCTTCTATCCTCTACCCCCTGCCTCTGGTAACCACAGAGCTATTCTCTTTTTCTATGAGTTTTGATTTTTTGGGGTTCCCCATAATAAATGATATTATGCAGTATTTGTCTTTCTCTGTCTGACTTATTTCACTTAGCATAATGCCCTCAAAGTCCATCCATGTCATTGCAGATGGCAGGATTTCATTCTTTTTTATGGCTGAATAATATTCCATTATATATACATATATATGTATTCATATACACACACTTTATTCATTTGCATAAATAATTGTCTATTACACACACACATATACACACACACCGCCCACGTTTTCTTTAGCCATTCAT